>NC_089236.1:9964531-10274101 GCF_963924675.1 Phocoena phocoena | reverse complement strand
GTCGTTCTTCATGCTGAGGACAATTGGCAGCTAAAGAAGTATTAGGCAGAGAAGTGACTTGGATATAGAACAAGAATGACAATATTTAGGAGACAGAGATCAGCTTGCAGCCCCTGAAGTTGTCTAGGCAAGAAATAATGGGGACCTCAGCCACTTTTTAAAAAAGTGAGCTCTATCAGTGTGTAAGGTTTTTTGTTTGTTTGTTTGTTTGTTTGCGGTACGCGGGCCTCTCACTGTTGTGGCCTCTCCCGTAGCGGAGCACAGGCTCCGGATGCACAGGCTCAGCGGCCATGGCTCACGGGCCCAGTGGCATCCTCCTGGACCGGGGCACGAACCCGTATCCCCTGCATCGGCAGGCCGACTCTCAACCACTGCGCCACCAGGGAAGCCCTATCAGTGTGTAAGTTAAAAGTCAAGTTTATTGAGGTATGATTTACCTTTTTACCTGAACAGTTTTGATACGGACAGAGTAAAAGGACAAAGTAAGTAATTAAATAGTTAATCCCACTAGGGGATTGTAAGTACAGAAAAAAGTATGGAAGACTCCTGTAAGTTAATGATCACTCAAAAAAGCAGGTTTGCTTAACCACAAAGCCAAGCAGGCTTGCTTAGCAACAAAACAATGCAACAGAAGCATGAGACACGCCCCAAAACAATAAAACAATCATGGCATGAGACCCACATCCTGCCCACCATCCAGTTCCAGAGCTCAGTAGGTTAATGATTCCTAGGACATGCTCCTCTGGGCACATTAAAAACAAAAATAGAAGGAAAGGGTGACATTACACCAAAACCTGAAATGATTTGCCATTTTTAGCAGAAGTTACTGCCTTTTTGCTCATTTCCATTGTGCCACAACAGTTCTCACTTGACCACGTAGGGACAAGAAAACTCCCCCGCCTGACGTGGAGGAGAAGCTGATGATGGAAGCGTGACGTCTACTCGAGAATGAGGAAGAAGGTGGTCTTCTCCCCCTCCCCACTTTCCCTTTGATTATAAAATTGTAGCCCTCTAAGTTTCAGGGTGCGCACCCTTTTGCCCACCCGCTTATAAGCCTCACAAGCGTCCTATTCTAATAAATCACTTCTTATCCATCACTTTGCCTCTGGCTGAATTCTTTCTGTGCTGAGACATAAAGAACTGGAGCTCCTTGGAGCTCCCTGAAAAGCCAGCTACAGGTTTCAGTTTTAAGAGATTTGATAGAAATATACACCATGGAGTATGCATGGAGAATATTTCTGTTATGGGTTGAATTGTGTCCCCTCTAAGGGAGGAAAAAAAGCCTTCTCCTCAACTCTTCTAGGTTCTCCAGGGGGACCTGGAAATTAGATTGATGAAACATAGATTAACAGGAGAAAAACTGAACTTATTAGTATGTGCTTGTACACCATGCAGGAGAAAGTTCAGTGATGAGTAATTCAAAGGCGTGGTTAGAACTTGGGCTTATACAGCATCTTAACAAAAACCAATAAAAAGTGACAAGACAAAGGAAAAAAGTTTTAGGCTCTGAGGGTGGAAAATTGTGGAAAGGTAAATATATGGGGGAAACTAATGGAAGATAAGGGTTTTTAGTAAGGCTTGCTATGTAGATCCCTAGGTGCCAACTCATCTCTGGTAATAAGGTTGTTATTCCCTCCCTGGTATGAGAAGAGGGAAAACACCTTTATAAGGAGAATTTATAGACTGCTTTTAGGCCCACACAGGGAAGGCAGAGAGTGTGTCCTGTGTCTGCTTTTTCTCAGTTGCTTTATCTCAAAATAACCCTTATGCCAGA
Organism: Phocoena phocoena; assembly: GCF_963924675.1. Taxonomy (NCBI): domain Eukaryota; kingdom Metazoa; phylum Chordata; class Mammalia; order Artiodactyla; family Phocoenidae; genus Phocoena; species Phocoena phocoena. The sequence goes on along the minus strand of NC_089236.1, from coordinate 10,272,327 downwards.
GTGGAATATATTGGGGTGGCATACTCTGAACTCTTTCACACCCCAAAATTCATATGTTGAAATCCTAACCCCCAGGATCTCAGTATGTGACCTCATTTGGAAATAAGGTCACTGCAGATGCAGTAAGTGAGGTTAAGATGAGGTCATATTGGGGTAGGGTGGGCCCCTAAACCAATATGACTGATGTCTTTATAAAAATGGAAGATTTGGACCCAAACACAGACAAAGAGAACGCCATGTGAAGATAAAGGCTGTGATCAGGGTGATGCATCATCTACAAGGCAAGGAACACCAGAGATTGCCAGCAAACCACCAGAAGCTAGGAGGGAGGCCTGGAACAGATTCTCTTTCTCAGCTGTCAAAAGGAAGCAATCCCACCAACACTTTGTTTTCAGACATTTAAGACTTCTAGAATCCAGAACTATGAGACCATACAGTATATTTCTGCTACTTAAGCTGTTCAGTTTGTGATTCTTTTGTTACAGCAGCCCACAAAAACTACAGCTATCTTTCAGTATCTGTGGGGGATTAAATCCAGGAACCTCCTCATATACCAGAACCTGTGGATGTTCAAGTCCCTTATGTAAAATGGTGTGGTACAATGAATACAATTAGCCCTCCATATACATATACATGGGTTTCACATCATGGATTGAATCAACCATGGATAGAAATTTTTGTCCTCGGTTGATTGACTCTGCAGACGTGAAATTCAGTAATGCAGAGGGCCAACTATATATATATATATATTGAAAATAATTCACAGATAAGTGGACCCTCGAAGTTCAAACCTATGTAATTCAAGGGTCAATTGAATTACAATTTCCAGCCCCCAAATTTCCCTCTCCCTCCTTCCTGCCAATTCTCACTCCAGTCCTGACCCCTGGTAACAACTGATTTCTGCCCTTCCACTTTTCCTTTTCCAGAATATCATATAAATGGAATCATAAGGTATACAATGGCCTTTTGTGCCTGGCTTCTTCTTAGTGTTAAGCTTTGGGGCCTCAGTCTTGTTATTACTCGTATCAGCAGTTTTTTCCTTTAATTGCTGTGTGGTATTCCGTTGTATGGATGTACCACAATTTGTATATTCATTTACCAGTGGATAGACATTTGGATGGTTTCCAGTTTGGAGCTTTATGAATAAATCTGATATTAATATTTACATACTAGTCTTCATGGGGGAGCCACTTTTGATGCTTTGATTTTTTTTAATTATTTTTTTTTCTAACTTCACTGTGTAGTGGAACATTAGTGGTTCTGTAAGTCACTGGGGGTATAGGAGGTCTCAGGAATTGAGGAAGGCCGGATCAAATGGTTTCAACTGGATACATCACTCTAAAATCTCCCCTTCATCCCCATTCTGCTTTGGTATTCCATTCAGTTTCAAATGCAGTTTTCTGATCTGACTCACATCTTAATTCCAGGCACTTGTTAGAAATTACATGGGTTGCAAAATGGCAGGAAGAAAAGATCAAATCTCTTTTGGATTTAAATTTGGAATGAAATGGGACTTTTGTTTAAATTCAATAGAAGCAGTTAACAAAGGAATGAAGACCTTAAAGTTGTTTCATTAAAATTACCCACAATGCTACTCTGAATGATTCATGGTTTGAGCATTTAAATGAGTCATATTCACCCAAGTGTCTAAACTAATCTCTATTGTAAATGAGGTACATAGGGAAATTTTATTAACCATTTAAGCACCATGAAAATTTCCCCCAGCTCAGTTTCTATCTCCTTCATGAAGGAAGCTCATTAAAACCACATAATGTGAGCATCTTCATTTAATTCATCATGTGTGTGTGTTTGTAATTTATATTATGAGATTTAATGTCCAAAGGGTCAGATGTCATAGCCAGAGAGCACTAGAACAAAAAAAGCCTTGTGGACATTATTTTATTTTTTATGATTAAACAATTATAAAATAGCTACCATTTGTTGAGTGGCTTCTGTGTGCCAGAAACTATATTGGCCCATTTATTTATATTTAATTTAATTTAATCTAATTTACAGCAACTTTACTGTGTATTAAGGTGGTATAAAGTAGTGGTAAAGAGATGGAATTTGGATTCTGACAGAATTGGATTCTGATTTTGCCTTTGTCACTTTCCTCCTATGCAACCTTAGATAAGTTTCTTAATCGCTTAAGGCCTTTTTGTTTGTTAAGTGTTAACAAGTGTCACAGGCTCTCCACAATAACATATTACTGAGAGGACAAATGAAATAACATATATAAGATGTCTAATACCTCATATACTCTCAAAAGAGGAACTGTGTTGCTTATTTTTATATAGATGATGAAGAAATTGAGACTCAGAGAGGTGGAATAATTTGTTGAAGATCCCATATAAGTGGCTGAGTCAGGTTATGAGTCACAAGACAACCACTCCACACCATATACTTCTTTACTCATCCCTGTAGCACTTGTTACACTTAAGTACTTATGCAAATTTTGGTAAATTAGTTGAGGGCAGAGGTATTAATGTCAGTAATTAGAAAGGGCTCTCTGTGCACATTACTGTCTAGAAGGTTGGCTTACACCTTCAATTCCACCTCCTGAGGCAGTCCAAACCGCACTGAGATTTTCAAGCACTCCTAGAAGGATCACATTCCCAGGGCTGCTTCTGCTCTTGATCTCTGCTTCTGCACATCTGTTCTTGGTCTCATATGTATAGATCCAAATGAGACACAGAGTTTCTTCACTGACCTTCATTAAAATAAAGTGTGGGGGGCTTCCCTGGTGGCACAGTGGTTAAGAACCCACCTGCCAATGCAGGGAACACGGGTTCGAGCCCTGGTTTGGGAAGATCCCACATGCCGCAGAGCAACTAAGCCCATGTGCCACAATTACTGAGCCTGTGCTCTAGAGCCCGCGAGCCACAACTACTGAAGCCCACGCGCCTAGAGCCGGTGCTCCGCAACAAGAGAAGCCACCGCAGTGAGAAGTCCGTGCACTGCAGTGAAGAGTAGCGCCCGCTCGCTGCAACTAGAGAGAGCCCACGTGCAGCAACGAAGACCCAATGCAGCCAAAAATAAATAAATACATAAATTTATAAAAACAAAACAAAACAACAACAAAAAATAAAGTGTGGGAACCTACTCAGATCCCAGAGTTAGTTTGAAGATTATTTTAAACTGAGGACATTTGAGATATAGCAGATGCAGAAAGAAGCTTTGTCAGAGCTTCTCTTATCTAAGGGCAGAATCTTCTTAGAGGCTGCCGTACATCCCCTCTCCAGTAACAAGATGACCACTCACACTGGGATAGAGAGGCTGCATAAACAAACATTATCACAGATTATCATACTTTCCATTTGTTCTAAAAGTCCATTTGTCTTTCTGAAAGCCCATTTGTTTTTCCATAGAAGTCCTTTCTCCCCACTCCCTTTCCCCTATTAAGTTGGCATATAAACCCTTATCTCCAGCTGTTCAGGAAGCCTCTTAATCTGAATGTTCTCACATATATAATACACTTTTCTCCTGGTAATATGTCTACTGCCAGTTAATTTGCACCCCCGACCCCCTACCTCAATCACTGGAATTAAGTTGGTAGAGGGAAAGTTTTACTCCCCCAAAAAAGTATCATGTATCTTTACATGTGGAAGACAGCCAGGAATTAACAGGGAGGGATGGGTCTCAATTACTCTATGAGATAAGCCATCCTAAGTGCAGACTTTTCCGATCAGAACCATCAAGCAGACAAGATTCTTCCTTCTAATAAACACTTCCTTCAGAGGTAACTGTGGCTGTAAATAATGTTTTCTGTTAAATATATGTACAGCCATCTGTGTTGGTCTTGGGCATACATATTCCACTGGGGTTTTATTGTTCTCTACTCAATATGGCATAAGAAGTAATCTCATTGAGGGACTAAAATGTTGACATGATTTTCATATTTGCTTGATCATACGCTATAGTGATATTTTCATATTTAAGGATTTGTGCAGAATTTTCTGAATATCTTTCTCTCAAAAGCTGAGGGTCTGCAGTATCTTTCATATCCTGACTTTCAACACTTCTTTCTATCTTCATGATTAACAGCTTGATCTAAGTCACCAGTATCTCTCACCTGGGCTACTGCAATAGCCTCATAACCGGCTTCTGTGTTTCCACACAGCAATCAGTGACATTTTAAAGCTGTAAGCCAGATTACGTCACTCCCATTGCTTAGAATCTAAATTCCACAATAGCTTTCAAATCTTCCTTTTCAGCCCCATTACCTACCATTCTTTCTTCCTCCATCACCTGTTCCAGCCACTCTGACTCTCCCTCCCACACTTCTAGATCCTTAGTCTCTTTGCATTGGCTGTTCCACTTTACATTGAGCCCGAAATGCTCTTCCCCTAGATCACATGACTCATTTCTTCTTGTCAATCACATCCTAGATCTAATGTCACTTCCTTTCTAAAGGCTCCCCTAGCCCAGTCACTCTCCCATGACACCCAGTTTTATTTTCTTCAAAGTACTTCTCTCTAGCTGAAAGAATTTTATCATTAATTTGGGCTCTTATTGTTGTCTTTCTCACTAAAATATAAACTCCTTGAGATCAAGTAACTGCTCTGTTTTATTCATCTCTGCATTCCTAATATACAACATTCATCACCTACCTCATAATAGGTACTCCACAAATATCTGTTGAATTAGTGAAAAATGGCCTCTCATCTCCATTCCTACTGCCATGGTCTATCCCTCACAGTCTTTCATCAGGGCTATTGCATCAGCTTCTCAGCTCCTTATCAACAGGCTCTGCCTCTTCCATCAACTGCCATCATCAGTGTGTGCTTCCACATACAGCAAACCTATTGATTCTACTGCCCTCTTTAAAGATTTCTACTTACTTCCCATTGTCTGCCAAAAAATAAAAATAAAAAGGAAGGAAGGAAGAAGAGAAAGAAAAGAGAGGAAAACTCTTTAGGTGGCCTACAAGGACTTTTGTGATCTGGACGCTGGCTACCTCTTGAGGCCCCTATCCAACACTGTTCCCACACACGATGCCTAGGCACCCTACGGTTGAGTGAGACTGAGCATCTCACTAATTAATAAATAGACTAAAAATAAAAGTGGTTAATATGCTCTAAGTCACAGATATTGCATTCTTTCCGCTATATCGTGTGTCTTTAATGCTCCTTTTGTTCTAGTGTTCAAGCCCCTCCTCATTCTCCACAAAAGCTCCAACCCTTCCTGTGAACCTCAGCCTCTCTCAGAATAGTCCACGTCTCCTAAAAATTTCCACCCAGTTTTATGTGTTAACCTTCTGGAATTATAATCTCTTCTATTTAGACATCTAGAATGTCTGGAAGAGTAGGTCTGGCTGGGGCTGGATCCCACACCAGGCAGAACATGACCCAGCTTAAGAAGTCCTTGACTCAGAGCTTCTCATCTTATTAAACCAGCTTCCCCACTGAATTAATTTCATTAATTTAAAATCCAACCCGAGGAATTTATAATAAACAATATGAGAAACCTGATTCCTAAAGGTACCCTTTTAGCCTGAAAGAGTTAATATGGCTTATAGATTGACCACAAGGGAACAACTATGAGCTTCTGGTCCTGTTCATGAGGCCATTAGGGATTCTCGCAAGTGTTTGGAGCTACAAATAAATGAGTTTCCTGCTAAGTGGGCCATCTGGAATTGTCCCCAGGAAGCTTCTAAAAGTCAATAAGTCTCCTGATGAAACAGCCTCTGCGTTTCTAACACCAGCTGCCAGGCTCTCACCAGATCTCCAAGAGTAGCCCCAGATAATGCAGAGCACAATTTGACAAGCTTCAGTGTCAGGAGAACAATCAAGTTTACCTAAAACAACTGCATTTTTCTTGACCAACACAGCCTCTGACCTCCTCGTAACACTGAGACTTCCACAGCAACCAATCATTCCTTTTTCCTGAGGTAATGCTTCCTCCAACTTGACTGGATACTGTGGCCTCTTATCCCTCCTATATATACCTAAGATATGAGGAAAATATATTAAGTAACTTGACCCAAATACCTGATGATTCTTAATTGCTTCAATTTCACTTGCCACCAGTTCTCGCAAGAGGAACAGTATGTGTTTCTTCTGGCATAGTGAAATGAAAATCAAGCCATTGAGAATTCTGGATATTTGGTTGTAGAGCAATCTTATCTTCTCTGCATTATCTACACACTGATTTTCAGTCTTATTTTGATGGTCTGCATTTGGATAAATGTTTGCATTTGTCCAGATGTCCACCCACAGAACAAATTCCCACAGCTAAAGGACTACCATGAACCACTGAAACCATCTAGACGATTTCAGACAAAATGCTTGTGTCTAAGTGGTGCAGGATAATTACATCATTCCTGAATTTCTCTGCAGTTATAGTACTAATTCCACTCATGCAATACTCCTTAAGGAAATAATACAATAGAACATTATTTTAGACGTTAGGGAAAAAAAAAGTTTTAAACCTATGCTATGGGAAAACCCCTGAACATCACAGACAGCTGGTTCTTTAGTAAAAAGTAGCAAATATGTACTACAATGCCCAGCCATTTTAGCTTTCACAGGTGTCATTAAGGAGAGATATTAGTACTACTCACTAAGAATCTCATCTGTGTTTTGTGTGAAAAATACTTATGCCACCAACGTCTTAGCAGAGCACAGTTCACAGACTGTGTCAGATAAACACCTTACCAAAGAGACACAGAATTTTAACTTCTTAAAATTTTGAAGAGCTTAATTTTTTAACACTTCTTCCAGGAATCTAAAATATCTGGCTAGTAAATTTAAAAATCCTGTCCAATCAAGTATCTGGTATCACAGAAATCTTGCTTTGCTATATATAAGCAGTAAAATTTATACAACTTCTCAAGTAAAGAATGTGATAGAAAATGGTCTCATGGGAGTCTCCATATGACCGACAAGTCTTAAGGTTGCAGGCTAGGACATATCTCATGCTGCTGAGTTTTCTCACAAAGGTGAGAGGATTCTGCAGGAGAATTCTAAGAAGCAATGGAATCTCAGCCCTTGAGCTTCTCAAGGAATGAGTCTAACAACTGGAGGAGATATGTGGAAGCTAGTATATCAATGCACACTTGACTTGATTCTATGCATCCTTGAGTATGTTTCTCCTCCCTCATTTGTGTGTCTGTGTCTGTGTGTGTGCGTGCACACAAGCGTGGGCATGGGGATGGTGTACTTCTACTGGGTGAAGGTGTGTAGTCAGGGAGAACATGTTTTTGTTACTTCATCTTTAAATTCAATTTATCTTCTCTGCATTTTCTACACACTGATTTTTTAGTATGTAGGCACTATACTATCTTAAAGGGATGGTATTATAAGAGCTAGATTAGCTTTAACAAAGTGATTTCAACCTTTTAGACCAGCCTTTCTAGAATGAGATTCTGTGGCAGAATTAAGTCCTACAAAAAACTGAGTGACTATTTTCTTAACTCTCCCAAGGATGGAATTTAGCTAGTACCATTCTAGATGCATAGAAAGAAGTCATTCATTATCTACAATAAACACCTTAGGGTGTGTGTGTGTGTGTGTGTGTGTGTGTGTGTGTGTGTTTGTGTATATATTATACACACATATGTATGTATATATGTATAATATATGTAATTACATATATAAAATTCTGCAATATATTAAAATAGTATATAATTCCAATTTTGTTATATGTAAATAAAATCCCACACACAAAATTCAGAAAATGGGTATGATAGTGGAAAAGTTAGAATCAGGCTACCTAATGCATTGCAATAGAAATGCAATATTTTCCTTTTATTTTTTACATCTATTCCATGTGAGTCTCACAAACATGTTGTAATCTTAGCCCATTTAATAGAGGCAGAAACCGAGTCTCAGGGAAGGCAATACTAGTCTGAAAAGAGCTCCTCCATGAACTACAGCTCCTGGTATTCTGGGCAGGCCCTGAGACTCAGTTCCACTAACAGAATGTGACAGAAATGAGGTTGCATGTCTTGTGACATTCACTGGGAAGGAGTATTGCTGCTTCTGTCTTGATCTCTTAGAAACTGTTAGGCTTCTCTTGGAACCCCAGAGTTGGTATGAAGATTATTTTAAGCCTAAGACATTTGAGGTTCAACAGATGCAAGGAAAAAAAAAAAAAAAAAAAAAGCCTTCTCCAAACTTCCCTTATCTGACTAAATGCAGAAACTTCTGAGAAATAAGAATTGACATAAATTCTCTTTGAGGAGTCTTTTACTCCAAGGAGAGAGACCTAGAGTAAACCTACCATAAATCTCTTCTCTGTAGGGAGTTTTATGGCCTGAAAAAGATGGAAAGACCAACTCATACTTGCATAGACAAACATTATCACAAACTTTTTTATCTTCTTAATCATTTGACCAGACAGTTACTTCTTTTGTTGGCTCCAGTATATATAAACCTTTTTGTCCTGCTAATCTGTCTTTTGTCATTTAATTTGCAGGTCTGCAGAAACTGAACTTAGGAAAGTAGAGGAAAAGTTTTTTCCTTCTTGACAAAATACTCCCTCTTGGCACCTGAGCTTCTGTGTTAGAAGTCCAACTGTCCTGAGACTATCTTGCTGTGAGGAAGTCCAACCTAACCAGGTGGACAAGCCAGGTGTAGAGAGAGCAATGCCACCCCACGCTTGTGAGTGAAGCTGTCTGGGGAACTCTATACCAGAGCAGCTGCCAATACCAGGACCCATCTGACTCCATGTGGAGAAGAATCATCCACCAAAGACATGCTTGAATTTCCTACCCATAAAATTGTGAGACATAATAAAACAGTTGTTGTTGTAAGCCATTAGGTTTTGGGTAGTTTTGTAGGTAGCAATCGACAACTGCAGCAAGGAAGTTAAGTGACATGTTCCAGACCCACAGTCTCCTAGCAGCCAAGCCAGAAGGAAGCCAAGATTCCTAACCTGCAATTCCTGAGCCAGGTTTAAGGCTGAGACGCTGAAGCTGCTCATGGTAGGACTTCAAAAGCAAGAAGTCATTTGTGCCCCCAGGACTCCTGGCTACCACCCCATTGATAAATTCTCCTCTGTGACATTCTACTTTTATTAAATGAAGGTAGCCATGATGACCATAATCCTATCTATCATTTTATGCTTTTGTTTGAATACATTCTCAAATCTTCCCTTAGGAGTAAGCTTGGTAGAGGAGAAAGAAAATGGTTAATGTGATTTGGGGTTGGGGTAGAGTTAGCAAATAAAAATGCAGGATGCCCTGTTAAATTTGAATTTCAAATAAACAACAAATTTTTTCTAGTATAAGTATGTACCATTCAAATGTGGTATGTGTATATATATATATATATTTAATATCAGACATTTATCTGAATTTCAAATTCAACTGGGATTCTTATATTTAATCTGGTAACTTCTGGTTGGGGAAGTTTATGGAAAAAGGAGACTGGGGCTATAGAGAAAAATATTTATTTACTTCACAGTATTACCTTTTCAGCCCATTATTTTTTCAGTATTCCATACCCTTACCCTTACATAGAAGAAGGTGTAACTCCTTCAGTGTTAAGACGTTCCTGTGACTGGAAAAGCAAATTCCCTGCTTTCCAAGAAGGGGGTTGACAGCATCTACTTCACATGAAAAGAACTTATGCCACTGAACTTGATTTATCAAAGGCGACATGTTTAGCACTTGTAGAAAAGCTTAAAATTCAGAAGCTAACCAAAAAAAGTCACGAAGCCCAAGTACTTGACTCCTAAAGAGACCTGACCAACTTTCAAGCTGACTTAAATACAACTGTGTAAATTAAGATGAGCAATTTGAAAACTTGGTAGACACTAACAATAGTAAGAAGGGACAGCTGACCAGAAAATAAGGTGACAGCAGAACTAGAAAGTCATACATACCAGGAATTCCAAAAGCCATTGAATAACAGTCCCCACCGTCCCCTCCACCTCCACCATCCATCATCACCCACAAGCTTTAATTGTCCTTCCAGCCAAAACTATCAAAGTCAAGTACAAAACACCAGGTACATCATGGTGACCTTAAATCAATGAGAGATTACATAATTCAGTATATTCAGCTGAAGAGGGAAGAACAGTGCACAACCATTTTTTTTAATTATATATTTTCAAAATGCGTGAGGGGGCTCATGCTTAAAAAACACAAACTCCTTTTATCTGGAAGTTTTACATATGTGGATTCCTTCAAGATATCCCATTCATGTTAATGCTGTAACTTGCTAGCTCTAAGACTGTCTCAGAACTACAATGCAAACACACTTCTGTGACATGGTCCCTTACTGTGTTCTCTTGGCACATGTTTTCTTGTAAGGCATTAAAATGTCAGAAGAAAGAAGGAAAGTGAGGAAGAGAGGGAACGAAGAGGTACAGGAAAATGCCAAGAGCATTATCAACAGCCCAACTCTGCCATCAAAACATGCCACCTTCAAAATGTTAATTGGGAGTTGGCCACTTCAGCAGGAGAGTTACTGTGAAAACAGGAAGGAATACTTGTGAAAAAATTAATTCTAGGAAATCTTCTTGGGTTTCTTACACAATTGCTTAAAGAGTCTAGACCTACAGGAAGAGGATGCTCTGGATAGTGTCCTGCTGTTATTCAGGCTGTGACTCTGCAGCATGGTAAGCACAGCCTCAAGTGATAATAAAGGATAATGCATGAATGTGTGCTCACCAGCAGGCATATCTTTCCCTTGGCTCAGAATTTAAGAATAGGCAAGGGAGAGTGGGGCAAAGCTAGCTTTTCTTCTGTGATTTGTTACATTGCAGCCTACTAACAGTAAATGTGCTCCCAAGAAGTCTGGGTCAGGTATTAGGAATCCCTGCCTTATCAACACCTAACCAGATACCAAATTCAATTAGCTACAAGTGGCTTCATCACTAATTTGAGTACTACTGGAAGGAGTTTAACTTCCATACTGTATTCCCTGGACCAGCAGCATCAGGGTCATGTAGCAACCAGCCTGAAGTACAAATTCTCATCCTTCTCCCACCCCTGCTGAATCAGAAATGCTAGGAATGAGTCCCAGCAATCCATGTTTGATCAAGCTGTGCAGGTGACTCTGATGCTTGTTAGGGCTTGAGAGCTGCTGATCTAGAGAACCAAGGCTGACTAATTTTTGTGGTATTATAAATTCCATCATCTCTCCAATCATGTGAATTATTTCTGTGTTTGTCTGGTTTTCTGTTTGTTTGGTTTCCTACCTAAAACTTTCTATTCTCCTTTGCTTCTTTAGCTACACAGAACTGTAGTTGCTACTTTTCATGAGAATTACAGCAGATTTCAAACACTAGGGAAGTCATATGATTTTCCAGGTAACAGTGGCAAGTGCTAAGTGGGGCTCTTCTTGTTAAGAAGGTCCTCAACATTTTGATCAGTGGCTTAGAGACCTCTACACCCGCGAGTCACAATCTCACTCCTTCAGTAGCACTCCTCCTTCCTCCTTTATTAGCTGCCAGATTTAGCCAATAAAAATACAGAATATTCAGTAAAATTTGAATTCTTAAATTCAAATTTAAATTATATTTATTTATAAATATTTATCTTTATAAATAAAATAAACAACTTATTTATTTAATTTTTTAAGTATAAGTGTATCCAAGGCAATATATAGGATATACTTTTACTTCAAAAAATATTCATTGTTTACTTGAAATTCAAATTTAACAGTGTTCCTGAACTTTATCTGGCAGCTCTAACCCCAGGGAGAGTGGAGAGTATGAGTAAAGAGAAAGCTCTGAAATTTAAATCAATTCAGTACAAACACATGTACTTTTTCTACAAAGTAACAGAAACTAATGAGAATTTCTACCACATCCTTCATTACTAATGAAATGATTTGCAAATAAGTGGCTTTGGAGGTGAAGTACTAGACTGTTCCCATCTCTTTCCTCACCATAGGTTTCCAGTTACTTCACTCCTTGTCCTGAAGGGGAGGCAGTGCTGGGGGTGGGAGCTGCTTATAAGAACATGCACATGCAGGAGACCAGAATATGCCAACCCAAATATGCCTCTTTAACATAAGGATTATTTGGAGCTGACCATTTTGAGAAATAGCAGATACAGGAGCAGCACTGGAAACAGAGCATAAGTTATATGCTTGTAAAGGAAATTTGCCTTTATAAAGGAAATCACAATTTGTAAAAACGTCTACTTCTCTGTACCAAGAAAAGAAGGATGACTCTATATCACAAGAGAATCTTACCAATGGTGAAGGCTGTGGATTAAATCTGCATAACAAACCTTATAGGTGTTTAGCCTACTATTCCTGGTCACCTTTCCATAACCTGCCTCCCTCGCAGCAATCTGCCTTTGTTTTAGCTGAAGATGGTATTTAAGCTCAAGTTCTAGCCACCTCTTTGAGTGTACTCGTGCCTGAGTTTCTTCCATGCATAAATGAAATATACAAGCTAATACATTCTGTTTATTTTTTTCTTATTAGTCTGTCTTTTGTAACTGGGGTCTCAGTAAAGAACCTAGAATGATAGAAGGAATATTTTTTTTCCTCCTCTACACATGCATGGGAATGTGTGGGTACACACATGTACATGGCTTGGGGTAGAGAAGAAAGTACTCAAAGGCCATTTCCAATTGTATTATTTGGGGTCGGATGCTAGAACGTTCAGCTTTCTCAACCATAAAATAGGGAATTACCTCATAGGGCTTTTGGAGCCTCAAATAAAATAATAGTTTTGAAAGTATCTGGTAAACCATGAAATAAGATTCAGCATGATATAGTGGAAAGTGCATGGGCTTTGGCATCAAATAAACCAAAGAATGAATCTCAGTTCAGAGACTTAAAAGCTGAGCAAGTTATTTAAATCTTTGAAAGAGTTTTCTCATCTGTAAAGGAGGGATAACATCTACCTCCAGCACTGTTATCAAGACTAATGGAAATAATGTAGAAAGTTACAGGAACAAAGGGGACACCATAGACATTACATGAGCCGGTATATTATGGGTTAAAGTTCTGGAACTTTGGAGAGTATAAAACTCAATCTTTTTCTTTTTTTTTTTCTTTTTTGCGGTACGCGGGCCTCTCACTGTTGTGGCCTCTCCCGTTGCGGAGTGCAGGCTCCGGACGCGCAGGCTCAGTGGCCATGGTTCACGGACCCAGCCGCTCCGCGGCATGTGGGATCTTCCCAGACCGGGGCACTGTCCCCTGCATCGGCAGGCGGACTCTCAACCACTGCGCCACCAGGGAAGCCCTTCAATCTCTTTTCTTGTTCTACGTTATGATGATCTGACTTTAATAAGATCGGGGTCTGACTATATTGTTTTAAAAGTAATTAAAGGCAGCATAGATTTTTTTTTTAACATCTTTATTGGAGTATAATTGTTTTACAATGGTGTGTTAGTTTCTGTTGTATAACAAAGTGAATCAGCTATACATATACATATTTCCCCATATCTCCTCCCTCTTGCGTCTCCCTCCCACCCTTCCTATCCCACCCCTCTAGGTCATCACAAAGCACCGAGCTGATCTCCCTGTGCTATGCTGCTGCTTCCCACTAGCTAACTATTTTACATTTGGTAGTGTATATATGTCCATGTCACTGTCTCTAGATTTCTTTTTTAATTTGCCACCCAGATGGCAGGATGTGATGCCCTCATTAATGATTTAAAGAGCTACTTAAAATGTATTAGAGCAAAGTGACCAACTTAAATGATTTACAGTCTGCTTAGGATTACTCTCTTACATCCAGGATGGAAAGCAACCCTTATTCTCTTCGTGGAAGACCTGAGGCTTAGGGTATTATATTTGAATAAATTGAGAAGAAAAAAACCCAATCTCCATTAATTTGCAATGGAGTAATTTATTTAGCAATATCTATTTTTAATTTCTATTTGCAACTGGATTAAATGTGTAAATATATCCATGCCTTGCAGTGTATCAGGATGACAGGACAGAGCAAAGAAGGGGTTTTCAGTGACTTCCATTGTACAGGTTTCTTGTGAATGAGGGCCTTGCTATCAAGTTAACTACACAAAGCAATTACTTTGAGTTACATTGAATTATCATATTATACAGACATGTTTTTCATCAATTGGCCCATTCTTCTGCATCCTGTGATCCTTAGGAAAAGGCACTTTTAAAAACAGATCAGCAATATATGTGAGAAGTATATTTTTTTCATAAAGTGTGATCTTGAAGAAAATCACATCCGACTTGTGTCCAATGAACACTTTCTTTTTCAGGTTAAATTTTGTGACCGCTTGATCATTTCAGCTCTCAGTTTTTTTTGTTTTTAACAAGTTGGACTTTATTCATCTAGGGAGAAATGACTGAAAACATAAACACAATGAGTTCTGAATGTTCAGATGTGAACGGATTTAAAAGCAGCCAGCCACACTACAAAACCTCACCTAAAATGGTGCAGAGTGCCCCAGAGTGCTCATTAGTCCCCTGTATCACCACCACACACTGCAGATTCCAGCCCCAACAGTGCCACTAACTCTGTGAGTCATCAGTTTTCTAAGCCTGAGTCTTAGTGTCCTAATCTAGAAAATGAGGGGAGTGAAGGATTGGAGGCATATGTTAGTTCACTAGAGCTGCCATAGCAAAGCACCACAGACTGGGAGGCTTAAACAACAGAATTTAATTTTCTCACAAATCTGGAGGCTAAGTGTTCAAGATCAAGGTATCACAGGGTTGGTTTCTTCTGAGGTCTCTTACCTTGGTTTGTAGATGACTGCTTTCTCCCTTTGGTTTCACATCACCTTTCCTCTCTATGTGTTCTCTTCTTACAGTGACATCCGTCATATTGTGTTAGGGCTCACTCATGTGACCTCATTTTAATTACCTCTTTAAAGGCCCTATGTTAAATACAGTCACATTCTGAAGTACTGGGGATTAGGACTTCACCGTATGAATTTTGGATTCTGACCAAGAGGTGTCCAGCTTACCTACCTTCTATCCTTCCCTGGCCCTGCTCTGCAGTGGCTGATGTTGCCAAGCCTCTTCCCACCAAATCCAGCCTGGTTATCTTCTTAGAGCCAAAGTATCAATGAACCTTGTATTAGTTACCTATTGTGGCTATAACAAATTATCATAAACTTAGTGGCTTAAACCAGCACATCCATTATCTTATAGCTCCGGAGGTCGGAAGTCTGAAATGGATCTCATTAGGCTAAAATCAAGGAGTCAGCAGGGCAATGTTCCCTCTGAAGGCTCCAGAGGAGAATTTATTTCTATTTTCCAGCTTCTAGAGGGTGCATGTGTTTGCTGGCTCATGACCCTTTCCTCCATTTCCAAAGCTAGCAACATCAGGACAAGTCCTTCTCATGCTGCCATCTCTGATTCTTTCTTCTGCCTCCCTCTTCCACTTACAAGGACCCCTGTCATTGCACTGGACTGACTAGAAACTATATTTGTTTTCTAGGGCTGCCATAACAAATGAAAACGAACTGGGTGCTTTTTGCATTCTATCATTTTTCTGAAGACTGGAAATCCAAAATCAAAGGGCTAGCAGGGCGATGCTCTCTCTGCAGGCTCTAGAGGAGGATCTGTCCTTGCCTCTTCCTAGCTTTGGTGGTTGAGGGCAATCCTTGGCATTCTTTTCTTGTAGACGCATCACTTCAATCTCTGCCTCCATCTTCACATCGCATTCTCCATTCGTGTGTGTCTCCGTGCCCAAATTTCCCTCTTCTCATAAGGACACAAGTCAGACTGGATTTAGCACCCCCACCCAATCCAGTATGACTTCATGTAACCATGATTACATCTACAAAGATCCTATTTCCAAATAAGGTCACATTCACAGATTCCAGGTGGACGTGAATTTGGGGGAATGGGGAACACTATTCAACCCAGGACAGCAAACTTAATTCCATGTGCAACCTTAATTCCCTTGTCATGTAACCTAACATATTCACAGGTTCCAGGTGTTAGGACGTGGACACATAGGGAGAGGGAAGGAGCATTATTCTGCCTACCACAAACCCAATGAACACATCAGTGCTAGCTGCATCTTGAAGAAAACCATATATTTTGTCCAGCCTCCTAAAGAAAGTTGTCCTCCCACTACCTCTGTTGTCCAGTCCTACAATAAGAGGTACAGCCATGATCAGCACCATGGGGAAATCACTTTCCCTAAGTGGACAAATCATGCTGCTATTCAATGTAGAAAACTGTTTTCCAGTCCATAATTCTTTAGTGGTCTTCCTGAGACCACCCAGCCCCATTTCTCTCCCCCTGCTGAATATGACTCTTTTCACTTACTACCTCCATTCTTGAAGGCAGAAGCTTCACTTTAGCCCTTCTCTGTGCACAGAATGTCTAATTATTGCCATTTAGGCTATTCCACTCCATCATGCAAAAACTATATATCTCAACTGTTTTCTTCCTTAAACTTTCTCTGAACAAGTGATACACACTATTTAACTCTTACACACTATTCATAGGTCCACTATTCACAGAAGTTAAAAAATGGCTGCAAATGATTTGAAACTCCTCCCATTGAAGTGAAGACCATGACCCTTCCCTCTGCGTCTGAGGGAGCCTGGGATTGCTTTGCAATATTCTACTGCAACAGAATAACGTGGAAGTGACCCATGGGATTTACAGTATGCCACTCCTGCCTGGTCATCTTGGAACATTCGCTCTCATGAGGAACTTGCTTAAAATATTTCTTCTGGGATCTCAGTTGCCATGCCACAGGAAGCCCACGCCATATAAAGAAGTAACATGTTGCTGGTTGACATTCTCAGAGTCCCTGCTAAGCCCATCTTCAGACATCCTAGCCCAGGGGCCAGATATGCAAGTGAAAAGCCACCTAGGAAGTAGATCTTCCAACCCCAGTTGTCCCAGCCCCCAGCCCTTTGGGTCTTCCCAGATGAGGTCATGGGGGACATCTCCCTGTTCAATGTTTAATGGGTTTCTAAAAAGGGCTTTCTTGGCCACACTTTGAGGAAATTTAACTGGCTTCTATGAAAGCTTTCCTTTCTTTTATTTTTCCTTTCCTTTAGTCTTCCCTCCTTCTGTCTTTCCTTCCTTTTTAACTTACACTCCTGGAGGTTGAGAGCTGAAAAGAGCTAACCACTTTGCTTCCTCCAGCAAATGCTGTGCTGAGAGCCTCGTGAACTCTGATTGTTAAATTTTCAGGGATTTTACAAACCATTTGACATCATTTTTGAGGCTTGAAATTGGCCATGGTGGCATTATTTATACCATGGAAATGAGCAAAGACTAAAAATCAGAGCTTTTGTTTCCAGAGATCCTTTTGGTAAACATTTACTAGCACATCACTGACTTCCCTCAAAGATGACTTCCACAAAATAACCGCAGTTCCCCTGAAACCAGCACAAGAAGAGTAAGTCAGATTTGATTCATATTCCTCCTGATCTCATTGCATCACAGATTTTCAGAAAAAGTTCTTTTTTCAGGGCAAATACTAATAAGAACTATTGAAAGAGAAGAAGATATTTGAGCAGCCTGAATTCGAAAATGCTTATGCTAATATCACACTCAGCCACTGTGATCAATCAAGGAAAAACCCTAATACATAAGCAGTACGTTTCCTGAATTTTGTAGTAGATGCTTCAGTTTTATTTTTTTAAATGGATATTCCTGGAATATTGTGTGAAAATATACATTTAAAAATGGTATCAGGGGCTTCCCTGGTGGCGCAGTGGTTGAGAGTCCGCCTGCCGATGCAGGGGACACGGGTTCGTGCCCCGGTCTGGGAAGGTCCCACGTGCCGCGGAGCGGCTGGGCCCGTGAGCCATGGCCGCTGAGCCTGCGCGTCCGGAGCCTGTCCTCCGCAGCGGGAGAGGCCACAACAGTGAGAGGCCCGCGTAACGCATAAAAAAAAAAAAAAAAAAAAAAAAATGGTATCAGATTTTAAATTGGTTCAATGAGCTTTCTATACAACAAAATTCTATATTAATATGTATAAAACAAATAATCACTATTTCCATTTACTTTTGGAATAAATTCGTTAGTCTTATCCTCTGAGGAAATTTAAAATAATATAACTAATGGGCTTCCCTGGTGGCACAGTGGTTGAGAGTCTGCCTGCCGATGCAGGGGACACGGGTTCGTGCCCCAGTCCGGGAAGATCCCACATGCCGCAGAGCGGCTGGGCCCCGTGAGCCATGGCCGCTGAGCCTGCGCGTCTGGAGCCTGTGCTCCGCAACGGGAGAGGCCACAACAGTGAGAGGCCCGCGTACCAGAAAATAAATAAAAATAATATAACTTTACAGTTGGTAATAGAAGAGAAAGATTAAGATGGGAGAAATCTGATTTGTGTTCTTCTTCTGCCACTAAGTGAATGTTTCTAAGTGTCAGTATTTTCATCTATAAAACAAAGGGTTCATCAGTATGATCTATAAGGTGATCCCTAACTTTGAAATGCAATGATGATTGACTTCATTCACATTTTCAAAATGAGGTGAAACTTATAAGGAATTATCAGGTTCATTAAGTTCAAAAACATTTTTAATTCTGTAGGATTCCACTTTACTTGAGAGTAGGGCTAAAAGTCTAAAGATTTTGCTGAAAAAAAAATTAGTTACTTTACCTTTAAGAGACCAGGTAATGGGATAACTTGTGGTACATTCATACAGTGGAATACCACTCAGCAATGAAAATGAACCACTAGTACACACAAGAATATCAGTAAATTTCAAAAACATCATGCTGAGGGAAAGAAGCCACACTCAAAAGGGTACATACTCTATGTGTGATTCCATGTATATGAAGTTCCTGGTAGGTAACACTAATCTATGGAGATAGAAATCAGATTAGCGGTTGCTTGGTGGGGTGCCTGTGATTATCTGGAAAGGGGCACAAGATGCTAAGAAGTTGGAAGTATTCTGTATCTTGATAGGCTTGTAGGGTACATGAGCATGTACATTTTTCAAATGGATAAAATTGCATTCTTAAATCAGCATGTTTCACTGTAGCTAAATTATACTTTAATTTTAAATAATAAAAAAGAGAATAGCCTGACATTCACAAAATACGTGATTAGATTATAAAAAATCAGGAGTTTAACATGTTTACTTCTGTTATCATTGTGCTTCTTGGATTCTTGATGGAGACTGGTTTATTGAGATAATTTATGGCTAAGAAATACAAACACTATTCTTTAAAATTTTAAAGAATATGTTGTTTTGATTTTCATTTACCAATGTAATTCATGCTCATTGTGTAAACTTAAAAACAAAACAGCTAACGGGGCTTCCCTGGTGGCGCAGTGGTTGAGAGTCCGCCTGCCGATGCAGGGGACGCGGGTTCATGCCCCGGTCCGGGAGGATCCCACATGCTGCGGAGCGGCTAGGCCCATGAGCCATGGCCGCTGAGCCTGCGCGTCCGGAGCCTGTGCTCTGCAACGGGAGAGGCCACAACAGTGAGAGGCCCACGTACCGAAAAAAAAAAAACTAATGATCTCACAGTCATAGTCTCTAGTATGAACCTCTATGTTCTATTAAAGCAGAAAATTACAGATGAGGATATTAGCAAAGCCATACCACTACCGTCTGGTGGGGATGGGTGGTGGGGGGAGTAGTGGTGTGTATTCAAAGATGAGCATCCTTTTCACACAGCAGTTCTTCTCCACATCCCTGCAAATGTTGTTTACTAGGAAACTGAGTTCACTCCAACCCACTGTGACCTTCTCTTCAAGGGCACCGACGATCATCTTACTGTTTGGAATCTGACCCAATGAGCCTTAGCTGAATTGCCCATTTGCCCAACAATTCAGGGTTGACAGGTTTTAGTGTTGCCAGTTCCTCTTCCACACAAGAGAAAACCTTGAGCTATCATCTTAAGCATCTGGGGGATGAGGGTGAGGGTAGGGATAACCTCACTGTATCTGGATGACTTCTCACACATTTCCCATTAATCTACCACATCAGCCACTCAATTTGATCGTACTCTGCCTTGGCCGAGTTAATGTTGCATTGATTTTGATTCATGTGTCCTAACGGTCATTTATTCTGATCATCTGGATGAGAGAGAAAATAATAACCGAGAGCCCAGACACAAATATTTGATTTTCTAAGACTTTGTAATGGTTACAAGATCTGCTATCCAGTAGCAGCACCCTGCTTTAATGCCTGTTTAGTTTCTAAACATATACTCTGATATGATAAATACAATGTCCACGATGTTAATGCAAAGTAGGTGCAAATGAAAATTGTTGCTGCTGTGAGAACACTGACAATGGAAATAAAAATTGCTAATATAATGTCACCCATAGTTAAAGGCTAATAAAAAAAATTCTTCATTTAGAATAACATAACAACATAACCTATTTGGATTTATCTTCAGAATACTAGCAAACAAAGTGGGAAATATACTGGTCTTTTAGAATTTTGAAAATAAACAATTTGATTATTTTGTATATTTATACAAAATAAAAATTCCATCTATCACCCACAGAAGTTTAGTAGAGGAAAAGTACTATAAAAATATTTAAGAGAAAATCCAGTAGACATTTTCAGTGAAATATAAAAGAAAGAGAAGTTGGGAATAGCAGTGCTGCCCTTAAGGGCAGAGTAGAGCCCTGTTTATTTGATTTACTGTCCTCTTTAAGTGCAGCTCTGCTTCCATGAAATCCCTCCAAAATGCGCTGATCCAACCAATCCCCAGTCTCTCGTGGAAGGGCTAAAAACTTACATAAGGATACTCAGATTCCTTATTTGTAAAATGGATTAATAATGCCTGCCCTGTGTGGTTGTTATTAGAAAACATTAATGAGTATAATTCATTCACAAAATCCTTGTTGATGACCTCCATGTGTTGATGACCTCCATGGCTGATGACCACCATGACCTCCAGTCTGGTGGTCAGCAAGACAGATCAGATGGCTTCTATGTTCTTGAGAAGGTGGATCAGTGAGAATTGCATCTGTCTGTGAATAAAAATATCCCCCCCAAATAGTGTCTGCACAGCAGTGCTGGTCTAGAGTACCCATAGAGAGACCCATAGGAGTCATTATGGTGGCTCAGCCTGAGGTGACATCAGTAGAAATAAAAGATGTCAATACCTAGGTGATGTATTCTGAATTAGAGCCAGTGGGGCTCACTGATGGATTAGATGTTGGGGGTGAAATAAGGAGAGGATTCAAAAATGACTTCTAGGTATTTGTCTTGATAATTAATGAAATAATAATAATAATAATTCAATCTTATTTTAGCCTAAGGATTCTGTGTTATTTTAAAGTTTTATTATATTTTATCATTTTAAAAGCATTTGAAACCTGTAATGGCATTTGAAATAATTTTTTGGGAAACCGTGGCTGGTATAAGTTTAGGAAGCCAGGTAAATAGCATGTCTCCAATATTAATGTAAAGTAGCAACTTTATATCAAGTCCTGAAAATAGGCAATTTGCAAAATTCACCTAATTTAATTTTTACAGCATCCCTATGAAATACAAATCAATAATCCCCTTATGGAGATTAATAAACTGAGGCTCAAATGAGTTAATTCACTTGTTCAGACTTACACAGCCAGTTAGCAATATCGGGCTTTTATTCTAGTTCTTCTGAACCTTAGTTCTGCGCTCTTTCCACACATCAGCCTATAAATTCTTTGGAGTTTCCTCAAGTTCCAGGGTCTGTAATGGAATTACTTCTCTTTCTGAGCTAATATAATCTATCCTCAGAGGTTACCTAAGAGTATCGTTGTTACCTTTGGTTACTTAAAAAGGAGAAATCAAGGCACTGAAAGAATGGGACATCCATCAGGTGGGTCCCTCTGGATAGAAGTGTGGAGGGCAGAGGCAAGGTGAGGATGTGGGTTCTGAAGAAAACCAGGCCCAGGACAGGTAGAGACAGAAAGATGCTGAGAACCTGGGGAGGCACAAGAGCAAAAGGGCAATGTTGTCCCTACAAGGAACCAGAGCAGAAGCAACTGCTGCATTTTATATCCCAGACCACCTTTGTTTCAATAAACTCAATAAACAAAAGCCTTGTGGTCAGATAGCTAACACAGAGACTTTGAAAATATTCCTAATGTTCCTCTGTTTAAAAACACTGGCTAGGGCTTCCCTGGTGGCGCAGTGGTTGAGAGTCCGCCTGCCGATGCAGGGGACACGGGTTCGTGCCCCGGTCCGGGAAGATCCCACATGCCGCGGAGCGGCTGGGCCCGTGAGCCATGGCCGCTGAGCTTGCGTGTCCGGAGCCTGTGCTCCGCAATGGGAGAGGCCACAACAGTGAGAGGCCCGCGTACCACAAAAAACAAAACAAAACAAAAAAACACTGGCTAAACTACATTTAAGAGGACCTGCGATCTGCTGATATCTGAGATCCACATTAGACAAACGCCTCTTGCTGGCTTCACAAAGCTCCTGTCGGGTCATGCTGCTGAGGGGTCAGTTCCTCCTTGGTCATTCATACCCAGATGATACCTCCTCCCTCGTAGCTCAAATTCAATTTCCTACTAGCTTAAGAAAAAGAAGAAGCTAGGACACTTTTCACCTATTACAGACATTAAGAGAAAACAGCCTATCTGCTTGCTATTTCTATTAAAAAACAAAACAAAACTGCAGTGTAGGCAGCCAGTGTTACCTTGTTGATTTCCTTCCCTCTGTTCTGAGGTGAAATTGTGCAAGGCCAACCTACAAGGGAGGAAATGATTTAGAGAGTGAAGCTACTACAGAGCAGGGAAAGAAATGGGCCCTTCCCTAGGCCTGGTACTAACCAGATTAAAGTGTGTGTGAGGAAATTATACACAATCATTTTAATCTAAGGCGGACAAGCTGGTGCACATTTTTATAACTAAATGGAATGGGGGACATGAGCTCATTGAGGAGGGTGGGGGCAGTGGCCTCACTCTTGACTTCCTGCTCAGTCCCCTTACATTCCACAACATTCTGCAAGTGACCATTTTTCTTCCCCCGTGAAAGTAATGATTCTGTAAAAGAGCCAGAAGGCACAGTTGATTCCAAGTGAAGCTGACTCAGACTGATGAAGGGAGAGGAAAAGTAGATGCAATTTCATTTCAGGTATCTGAAAGCTATTTACAGATGGGGGCAAAAGACACTGTAGAAATCAGTAGGCAATGTCCCCAAATAGATGATTAAGATGGAACGGGATCACTTAGCAACACCGACTGAATATTCCTCGTCTGGCAGGGAGCCAGCCCAGAGGAATGGAGACACTGACAGAGGTGACTCGATGGCTCTCCTCTTGGGAGGTTAAACTAATCGCCATGTCGGGAAGGTATCGCCTGTCTTTAAATGTTGCCAGGTCCCAGCTTTGAAATTTTCTAATGAAAGCTTTGATTTGGAGGCTCTACATTGGGCCCATAAAGCATGAGCCTGTGGGTTCCAGAAATCTGGTGTAACCCAAGCACAGAGTGTAGTGGGTGCTTTGTTTCCAGTAGCCTCTGTGAGTTACCTGTCTGTTACACTTGGTGATAGGGGAGCTGCTGTGTGCCTGACTTATCTGTGAATATGTGAGAGCTCTTGGTTCCAAAAGATTGTGTTACCTACCCAGTAAGGGCCACCAGCCCACTTCCTCCTACTGTTACTTATTACTGTGTTTTCTTAACTCTAAGATGTACTTTTTTCCAGCTTGAAATCTCTGAAATTGAGATGGGTCTTACCATTGATAGGGTAATTCCCATTCCCTTTCACTAAAGAGGGGGTAATGAGTAAATAGGTTATCTTGGCCAATAAAACTGAGACTCTGCCTCCAACCCCTAAGGCTACAAGGGATGAAGGTTGACAGAAGTGAGTAGGAAGGAAGAGGAGTATCCAGGACTACATATCCAAGACAAGAGGAGGTCACAGAGGTGGGGCCTGCAGTCACCTGTGAGGACGGTAATTGTCTTAGAACCAGGAAACTAAGCCCACATTTGTCCCCGTGCTTTTGTGTTTGCTTTGTTTTCATTTTGTTTTCCCTATCAGAGCTGTACTGATATGAAAAGGGTCTTTGCCTACACAAGAGAGGAAATTAGGGGTACTTTCCCGGTTACCTTTTATGTCCCTTTTAAATATATGTTCCCTTAGACATCTAATCTGCTTTCCAGAGCACTGGGGTTCTGCCATCCCCCCAAACTAGCCCAGCACCCACATACCCTCCTGCTCATCATTCCCAGAGCACTTCCCTGACCTTCTCCCATTTCCTCAGGGCTCTGTTAGGTGACCAAAGCTACTTTGCAGAAACAAATTTAGGCAAAAGACGTTAATAGATAATAATATTCCCCTTCCTTGGATGTTTGCATTTTTAAAGGGGTCCGGAGGACACAAAATATTTTAATTCAAAATAATTGCTTTTGAATTGAGGGATCTGCAGGACACCTGGAAGAACATATTAGAGCAAGAGTGTATTAGTATCCATCAAATCCCATCACATAAGCATCCACATGCTCTGTCTGAGCCCAAAGATTCTGGGCAGCAAGAACTATCAATTGGAAATGTAAGAATCTACCTCTTTGCTCCTAGCATTTTCATTATAGCTTTGGTGATCCCAAAAAAAGAGAGAGAGAGAAAAAGAAAGAAACCAGTTTTTCATTTGCAAATTGCTTACCAATTAGTTTTTAATGAACATTTTATTCTTCTTTCATGATGAAACAGGCTGAGGGTATTTACTCCATCTAATTTCTCCTCAGCTTAACCGGAGCATTTGACCAGTCCCCACAACAAATTCATCAAAGCAAACATTCATTCTGCTGTCATTTGAGAGACACTCTGCCAGCCACTGGGAGAGATTAAAAATATATGAGACATGGTCACTGCTCTTAAGGTACTTAATATCTAGCTGGAGGGAAACGTTTAAAAGAGCTCACTAACAGATTCAACACAATGACACACGTAATGGCACAAAGTGTTAGGAAATGAATTGCCAAATTCAGTGCTGTGGTATTTCAGAGGGAAACACTGTGAATAAAAAGTCACTTTTGGATGAGCTGAATCTAAAGGATGGCATTAAGAACATCTGTTGTTTTTATTCATTTAGCGTCCTTATAACTTTTGGAGAAATTTCCTCTCCCCATTCCCATGGTCCTGCAGGCTGTCAAATACTAGTCCTGCACAGTAAGGCACCTGATCCAGGATGTGTCAGTCAGGATTCTTCACCCTCTGACAATAAGAATTGGTCCAAGTGGGCACTTGGCTCACCTTGGGCCAATCAGAGTCCTTCCCTGGATTGCTGGTTTATACACATGGAGAAAGAGCAGCCCTTTTCTCCTGGGATGGGAAAATCAGAAGGTGATAAATATAGCATTGTTAAAGGACAGTCCCTGTCTCATGGAGAAAGCCTTCTTACAGAATGAAGCCAAAATTCAGGAGAAAGCAGAAATAAGAGAAGAAATAGGCATATTCCTGACATCTTTTGAGCACTTAAATGTAGCAAGTCTGAAGGTCCACCTCCTGGTTTTATGGGTGAATAAATCCCCTCTGTATCTGATTTGTCAGATACACCCCTCACCCTTCCTGGAACTCAAATTTCACATTAGTCTTCGTAATATGGTCCCGAAGGATCATTGATGCTCTGTTCAAATATTTTTTCCATTCATTTTATCTTTAATTTTGGATAGTTTCTATTGCTATGTATTCAAATTCATTGATCTTTTTCTTCTGCAGTATCTAATCTACTTAATCCCACCCAGTGATGTATTTTTTTTATTTTAGATATTGTATTTTTTATATCTAGAAGTTCTATTCATTTTGTTTGTTTGTTTGTTTAATTTGTCTTCCATTTCTCCTCTCAACATGTTCATGTTTTCCACTACACCTTGAGTGTATGGAGCATATTTTTAATAGCTCTTTTAAGGCACTTGTCTGCTGATACCATAATCTCTGCCATTTCTAGGTCTATTTCTTTTGACTGATTATGGGTCATATTTTCCTGCTTTTATACTTTCCTGATAATTTTTATTGAATGTTGGATATTGCAAATTTTATATTGTTGGAATTGTCTGGCATGTAGTTAATTTCCTTGATATCAGTTTTGTTTCTCTCAACACTTGTTTTTAAGCTTGGTTAAGGCAGGTCTAAAGCAACTTTTAGTCTAGGGCTAATTTAGTCCAATTACTGAGCCAACATCTGCCTGAATGTTCTACCTGCTTTTCAAGTATTATGGATCCTATGTGAACTCTAGGTGCTATTCTGTCTACTGCTTTCCCTCCTAGCCTCAAAGAGCTTCAACCTTTGCCTGCAGTGGTTGATATTCAGCCAAAGATTCCAGAAGACCTGCTGAAAATTTCCAGCACTCTCTCTCCTTCTCTCTTGGTATCTCTGTCCCTGTCCCTCTCTCTGTCTCTGAATCAGTCTCCTCTCGTATTTTTTTCCTTCCAATTTTAGCTGCCTGAATTCTGATCTCTGTCTCTTCAACTCATTAAGAACTCTGGGCTTTGTTTGGGCCCTCCTCCTTGGGTTACACCTTGAAACTGCCTCCTAATTGGAGCAATTATAGGGCTCATCTCATTTGCTTCCCTTGTGTTGGGATCACATTGCCATTGTTCAATGTGTGAAAGTAGTTATTTTCTATATTTTGCTTGGTTTTTTAGTCGTTATGGTGGAGGAGCAAAGCTCAGAGCAGTTAATCCTTCATGGATGAAAGCAGAAGTCCCAAACTCTAATTATTTAAATTTATTCTTTATCAAAATTTTTCTCAGGGGAATAATCTATAATTTTTTACGTAAGAAAAAACTAAACTTGTGCCCAAATATTAACAAATTTATGTTTATCCTACCCAATTCCTTATTACTATATTACCTATTACTATACTATATTACTTATTACTATGTTACCTCTCCAGCTTTCTACTTGGACTGATCCTAGGAGCCACAAGCTATGAGACATGATTTCATCTGTCAAATGGAAATAATAAAAAGTACTCATAAGTTTGTGGTAAGGATCAAATGAGATGAATTACATAAAGCCTGACATACAATGATTTTTCTGCAAATGGCAACTCTTAATTCCACTAAATGAATCACAGGAAATGGAGACACTGAGGTCAACATTAGCAGCTCTATTTGTCTAAAAATAAATACAAACAATAAGATATAAACACATTTTCAGTTATGAGTTCATTTGGTGCCAACTTTCTGAACAACAGGCCTTGTTAATTTTGTTATGAAAGTTTCTCAAGAGTCCAAAGGTTCATTGAAAATGCATTCCATTCAATTTTTTTGTTGTTCTCTAAATTAGATTTTAAAATAACAATAAAAACTAATATGAAATGCATAGCTGGCATTGAAATATCTTGCCAAAAAAGCTACCTGTCCTGGTCATCTGAGTCTTAGAGACTTTGGCATCCCAGAAGTGAGATCATGGGAGGAAGGAATAGCTAGACTGGCCTTGAACTTGAAAGATTAATTACATAATTTGTATTTCTGTCAAATCCTGGAAAGAGAAGTAGCAAAATATGGTGTCTGCTTTTCATAAATATTAAAATGCATTAGTTATCTAGGGAGTATTTTGTTCTAGATTTTGTTTTCAAGGTATCATTGATTTCATTTAAAAATAGTACTCCCATCTGATATTTGTACTAGTAGATCACAGTTACTTCTCACTTGGGAAGTAATCAGTCCCTTTTAAGTATTTAGGCATTCTTACTCCTTTACACAATGAAGATTTATGAAGTATCTGTTTATTCCAATCTCTCTGCTGGGCTCTTTCATATGCTAGATCACATGTATTCTCATTCTTTCTCTTACAACATGTATAATTATCGCATTTTATAGTTGAGGAAATTGAGGCTGTGAGACAGATTATGATGTGCGTAAAAGCACACACCTATTAAGTGGCACTTCTAGAAAACAAATAGGACTGGGCTATTATCCTTGAGAGACACTCTGCCTAGAGTTTTAAAAATATCTTCTAAAGAGTGAAGAATGCTTGAGTCTCAAAAAGACCATGAAAGCACTCATTACAGTGGGTGGCTGGATGCCTCTCCCAACTCTGAGAGAGTGCCCATGGGGATAATGCTGCCAGCCCCTGTGGACCAAGATCAACGACTTCACCCAGCTTCTGATCCCAGGAAAACAACCTCCAGGGTACTATGCTGTTTCTTCCAGAAGCCTTCCGAAATTTTGCCCCATATCTAAGGAATTAACATATTCTTTAAAGAACAGATGTGACCGAAGCATTTCATTTCCTATTTTACTTCTGTCTATTTGCTCAGTAGTTCTCCATAGAGGTTTGAACAAAGAATTTACTGCAGGGTTTGTATATTCATGCGAATAACATATTTCCCTACAAGACTACACCCTTTGTTCTTCCAGATGCGAAAATATTGGTTTGCTTTCCTAGTTGCTTTTAAAGAATTTTGATGCAAATTGTAGTTGGCAGATATTGTATATTCTTTTGTTCTGAGTGAGAGAAGGCTGTGCTCCTGAACTTGGGTTCCCTGTTGCTTCAAGCAGGTGTGGATGTGCCACTGCCAAAATCAAGCTGGTGTGCAGCATGAGTTCCTCCTGGAGACATACATGTTCTGCCTTTGGCCGAAATACTTTGAATTCACTGCTTCATAGTAAGCTGAAGCTTTAAATTTTGATTTCATCAGGTTTTTGGTTTTTCTTCTCCTCTCTCTCTATCTCTTGATTTAGTTGAGGGGTAAACTTTTTCCCCTTGGTATAACTTGACATCTCTGTTTTTGGCACATCTATGGAGACTGAAGTAATAGATTGAAGGTGAAAAGAGGTCAGGTGTTAGTGCCATCAGGGCCTCCTGAGAAGAACCAGCACGGAACCAGGGAACCCAGAAACAGCCCTGACTAGAATCATCCTCCAAGACCAACCCTTGGTTGTCTGAGATGCACTGGAGTGATAAGACCCCATTCTGCAAATCCAGTTTACGTGGACTAATAGAAGTAAGAAACTCTCTCTGGGGGCAGATCTGTGACCCAAACCACTCAAAGTAGAAACACACAACCATTTTGGCTTCCTCCTCTATTTTTGTAGGGGGTTAATAGACACATTTATACAAATAAGCACACATTTTTCCTTAGTCTTTATAAATCATGATTCTGCCTGTCCCAAGGTAAGTGACATCACTGATACCCTCACTGATGCCTTTGGACTAACAGTCCACAGACAGACATTCTTTTATGCAAGGGGATGGAGGCTGTGCTACATTAAGGAAAGAGCCCTATGTTTTTGCCATAAGTAGACATGAAATAATAGAAAAAAACATGTTGATCTCTGCCCCTGGTTCCTGAAGCAGAACTCCTAAAACCCTTGTAATTTCCTAAGTGACAGGAACATCTGACACAGATGCATATAATATAATTTGTATAGGTAATGCAAATAAAATCTATACTCTAGTTAAGTGTATTGTGCCAATGTTAATTTCTTAATATTGGTAATTGTACAATGGTTATGGAAGATGTGAACATCAGGAGAAGCTTGATGAATGGAACACAGATACTGTCTGTACTAGTGTTGCAACTTTCATTAAATCTAAAATTATTTCAAAATAAAAGTATTTAAAATTTTAAAATATTTCAAAGCACTTCAGCAAGGAAGTTTGGGGAAGGGGTGTATGGCAGAGCCCTGAGCCTCAAAACATTTGGTCCATGTGAATGCCACAGCAGAAGACGTTCTCAATCAGACAGGATGACCTACTTTGTAGATAGCACCATACGGCTGACAGGGTCTTCATGCTCCGGCCGAGTGTCAGGCCTGAGCCTCTGAGGTTGGGAGAGCCGAGTTCAGGACATTGGACCACCAGAGACCTCCTGGCTCCATATAATATCAATCAGCGAGAGCTCTCCCAGAGATCTCCGTCTCAACACTAAGACCCAGCTCCACTCAACAACCAGCAAGCTCCAGTGCTGGACACCCCATGCCAAACAACTAGCAAGCCAGGAACACAACCCCACCCATTAGGTGAGAGGCTGTTTTAAATCATAATAAGTTCACAGACACCCCAAAACACACCACCGGACGTGGTCCTGCCCACCATAAAGACAAGATCCAGCCCCACCCACCAGAACACAGGCACCAATCCCCTACACCAGGAAGCCTACACAACCCACTGAACCAACCTTACCCACTGGGGGCAGACACCAAACACAATGGGAACTATGGACCTGCAGCCAGCGAAAAGGAGACCCCAAACACAGTAAGTTAAGCAAGCTGAGAAGACAGAGAAATATGCAGCAAATGAAGGAGCAAGGTAAAAACCCACCAGACCAACCAAATGAAGAGTAAATAGGCAGTATACCTGAAAAAGAATTCAGAGTAATGATAGTAAAAATGATCTAAAATCTTGGAAATAGAATGGAGAAAATAAAAGAAAGTTTTAAGAAGGACCTAAAGAACTAAAGAGCAAAAAAACAATGATGAACAACACAGTAAATGAAATTAAAAATTCTCCAGAAGGAATTAACAGCAGAATACCTGAGGCAGAAGAACAGATAAATGACCTGGAAGATAAAAGAGTGGAAATAACTACTGCAGAGCAGAAGAAAGAAGGATGAAAAGAATTGAGGACAGTCTCAGAGAGGTTTGGGACAACATTAAATGCACCAGCATTCGAATCATAGGGGTCCCAGAAGAAGAAGAGAAAAAGAAAGGGTCTGAGAAAATATTTGAAGAGATTATAATTGAAAACGTCCCTAACATGGGAAAAGAAATAGTCAATCAAGTCCAGGAAGTGCAGAGAGTCCCACACAGGATAAATCCAAGGTGAAACATGCCAAGACACATATTATACAAACTATCAAAAATTAAATACAAAGAAAAAAACATTAAAAGCAGCAAGGGAAAAGCAACAAATAACACACAAGGGAATTCCCATAAGGTTAACAGTTGATCTTTCAGCAGAAACTCTGAAAGCCAGAAGGGAGTGGCAGTACATATTTAAAGTGATAAAAGGGAAAAACCTAAAACCAAGATTATTCAACCCAGCAATGATCTCATTCAGATTTGAAGGAGAAATTAAAACCTTTACAGATAAACAAAAGCTAAGAGAATTCAGCACCACCAAGCCAGCTATACAACAAATGCTAAAGGAACTTCTCTAGGAAGGAAACAGAAGGAAAAGACCTACAATAACAAACTTAAAACAATTAAGAAAATGGGAATAGGAGCATACATATTGATAATTACATTAAATGTAAATGGATTAAATGTAGACGGATTAAATGCTCCAACCAAAAGACATAGACTGGCTGGATGGATACAAAAACAAGACCCATATATGTGTTGTGTACAAGAGACTCACTTCAGACCTAGGGACACATACAGACTGAAAGTGAGGGGATGGAAAAAGATATTCCATGCAAATAGAAATCAAAAGAAAGCTAGGGTAGCAATTCTCATATAAGACAAAATAGACTTTAAAATAAAGACTATTACAAGAGACGAGGAAGGACACTACATAACGATTAAGCTACCAATCCAGGAAGAAGATAGAACAATTGTAAATATTTATGCACCCAGCATAAAGGCACCTCAACACATAAAGCAAATGCTAATAGCCATAAAAGGGGAAATCAACAGTAACACAATAATAGTAGGGGACTTTAACACCCCACTTTCAACAATGGACACACTTTCCAAAATGAAAGTAAATAAGGAAACACAAGCTTTAAATGACGCATAAAACAAGATGGACTTAACTGATATTTATAGGACATTTCATCCAAAAACAACAAAATGCACTTTCTTCTCAACTGCTCCTGGAACATTCTCCAGGACAGACCATATCTTGGGTCAACAATCAAGCCTTGGTAAATTTAAGAAAATTGAATCGCATCAAGTATCATTTCCGACCACAATGCTATGAGAATAAATATCACTTGCATGAAAAAAAATACAAACTCGTGGAGGCTAAACAGTATGCTATAAATAACCAAGAGATCACTGAAGAAATGAAAGAGGAAATTAAAAAAATACCTAGAAACAAATGACAATGAAAACATGATGGCCCAAAATCTATGGGATGCAGCAAAGGCAGTTCTAAGAGGGAAGTTTATAGCAATATAATCTTACCCCAAGAAACAAGAAACATCTCAAATAAATAACCTAACCTTATGCCTAAAGTAATTAGAGAAAGAAGAAGAACAACAAAAAAACCCAAAGTTAGCAGAAGGAAAGAAATCATAAAGATCAGATCAGAAATAAATGAAAAAGAAATGAAGGAAACAAAAACAAAGATCAATAAAACTAAAAGCTGGTTCTTTGAGAAGATAAAACAAAATTGATAAACCATTAGCCAGACTCATCAAGAAAAAAAGAGAGAAGACAAATCAACAGAATTAGAAATGAAAAAGGAGAAGTAACAACTGACATTGCAGAAATACAAAGGCTCATGAGAGGCAACTATATGCCAATAAAATGGACAACCTGGAAGAAATGCACAAATTCTTAGAAAAGCACAACCTTCTGAGACTCAACCAGGAAGAAATAGAAGATATAAACAGACCAATCACAAGCACTGAAATTGAGACTGTGATTAAAAATCTCCCAACAAACAAAAGCCCAGGACCAGGTGGCTTAACAGGAGAATTCTATCAAACATTTAGAGAAGAGATAACACCTATCCTCAAACTCTTCCAAAATACAGCAGATGGAGGAACACTCCCAAACTCATTCTACAAGGACGCCATCACCCTAATAACAAAACCAGACAAAAGATGTCACACACACACACATAAAAAATACTGGCCAATATCACTGATTAACATAGATGCAAAAATCCTAAACAAAATACTAGCAAACAGAATCCAACAGCACATTAAAAGGATTATATACCATGATCAAGTGGCGTTTAACCCAGGGACGCAAGGATTCTTCAATATATGTAAATCAATCAATGTGATACACCATATTAACAAATTGAAGGAGAAAAACCATATGATCATCTCAGTAGATGCAGAAAAAGCTTTTGACAAAATTCAATACCCATTTATGATAAAAACTCTCTAGAAGGGAGGCATAGAGGGAACTTACCTCAACATAATAAAGGCCCTATATGACAAACCCACAGCCAACATCATTCTCAATGGTGAAAAACTGAAACCATTTCCTCTAAAATCAGGAACAATACAAGGATGTCCACCCTCACCACTATTATTCAACATAGTTTTGGAAGTTTTAGCCATAGCAATCAGAGAAGAAAAAGAAATAAAAGGAATCCACATAAGAAAAGAAGAAGTAAAACTGTCATTGTTTGCAGATGACGAGATACTATACACAGAGAATCCTAAAGATGCTATTAGAAAACTACTAGAGCTAATCAATGAATTTGGTAAAGTAGCAGGATACAAAATTAATGCACAGAAATCTCTTGCATTCCTCTACACTAATGATGAAAAATCTGAAAGAGAAATTAAGGAAACACTCCCATTTACCACTGCAACAAGAAGAATAAAATACCCAGGAATAAACTTACCTAAGGAGAAAAAAATACCTGTATGCAGAAAACTATAACACACTAATGAAAGAAATTAAAGATGATACAAACAGATGGAGAGATATACCTTGTTCTTTGATAGGAAGCATCAGCATTCTGAAAATGACTATACTACCCAAAGCAACCTACAAATTCAATGCAATCCCTATCAAACTATCAATGGCATTTTTCACAGAACTAGAACAAAAAATTTCACAATTTGTATGGAAACACAAAAGACACTGAATAGCCAAAGCAAACTTGAGAGAGAAAAACAGAGCTGTAGGAATCAGGCTCCCTGACTTCAGACTATACTACAAAGCTACAGTAATCAAGACAATATGGTACTGGCACAAATATAGAAACATAGATCAATGGAACAGGACAGAAAGCCCAGAGATTAACCCACACACATATGGTCACCTTATCTTTGATAAAGGAGGCACAGATATACAATGGAGAAAAGATAGCCTCTTCAATAAGTGGTACTGGGAAAACTGGACAGCTGCACGTAAAAGAATGAAATCAGAACACTTCCTAACACTGTATACAAAAATAAACTCAAAATGGATTAAAGACCTAAATGTAAGGCCAGACGCTATAAAACACTTAGAGGAAAACATATGCAGAACACTCTACGACATAAATCACAGCAAGATCCTTTTTGACCCACCTCCTAGAGATATGGAAATAAAAACAAAAATAAACAAATGGGACCTAATGAAACTTAAAAACTTTTCCACAGCAAAAGAACCCATAAACAAGACAAAAAGACAACCCTCAGAATGGGAGAAAATATTTGCAAACAAGTCAACTGAGAAAGGATTAACCTCCAAAATATATAAGCAGCGCATGCAGCTCAATATCAAAAAAACAAACAACCCAATCCAAAAATGGGCTGAAGACCTAAATAGACATTTCTCCAAAGAAGATATACAGATTGCCAACAGGCACATGAAAGGATGTTCAACATCACTAATCATTACTGAAATGCAAATCAAAACTACAATGAGGTATCATCTCACATTGGTCAGAATGGCCATCATCAAAAAATGTGCAAACAATAATTGCCTGAGAGGGTGTGGAGAAAAGGGAACCCTCTTGCACTGCTGTTGGGAATGTAAATTGATACAGCCACTATGGAGAACAGTATGGAGGTTCCTTAAAAAACTAAAAATAGAATTACCATATGACCCAGCAATCCCACTACTGGGCATATACCAGGCATATACCTTGAGAAAACCATAATTCAAATAGAGTCATGTACCACAATGTTCATTGCAGCACTATTTACAATAGCCAGGACATGGAAGCATTCTAAGTGTCCATCGACAGATGAATGGATAAAGAAGATGTGGCACATATATATAATAGAATATTTATTACTCAGCCATAAAAAGAAACGAAATTGAGTTATTTGTAGCGAGGTGGATGGACCTAGAGTCTGTCATACAGAGTGAAGTAAGTCAGAAAGAGGAAAACAAATACCGTATGTTAACGCATATGTAAGGAATCTAAAAATAAAAGTGGTTCTGAGGAACCTAGGGGCAGGACAGGAATAAAGATGCGGACATAGACAGTGGACTTGAGGACATGGGGAGGGGGAAGGGTAAACTGGGACGAAGGGAGAGAGTGGCATGGACATATATACACTACCAAATGTAAAATAGATAGCTAGTGGGAAGCAGCTGCATGGCACCGGGAGAGCAGCTGGGTGCTTTGTGACCACCTAGATGGGTGGGATGGGGAGGGTGGGAGGGAGATGCAAGAGGGAAGGTATATGGGGATATATGTGTACGTATGGCTGATTCACTTTGTTATACAGCAGAAACTAACACAACATTGTGGGGCAATTATACTCCAATAAAGATGTTAAAGAAAAACAAATAATAAAGTTTACAGAACCAAAAAAGTTAAAAAAAAAAATTAAGGGACAAAAAAGTACATTACTGACTGATGGGAAGGGAGGACTATAGAGAATCATTTCAAATGCACTATTAAACAACTACAATATGCTGAATGTCTTTGAAAATGCTGGCAATATCAAATAAAATTGTATTACCACACTTATGGGTCTGACTTATGGTCTCATAGAGAGATGTACGCTATATTTTATTGCTTCTATGATTGACATCTAGACAAGAAAAAGCAGAAGCACAAAGAAGAGAGTTCAATTACAAGGGCATGTTGGGTAAAAGGCAGGGGGTCAGTGTCTGGAAAGCCTTCTTAGAGAAAGTGATTCTTAAGCTGAGTTATAAGAGATGAGTTTTAGAGTTTTGGAAAGGCCCGGAGGACATTCTTGAAGCCTACAATCAGGCAAGTGAGTACAGAATATCTCTGTTGTAGCAGTGTCCTCCACCAAACTACCCTGATTTCCCTAAAGATATTTTGTCCAGTGTTTGATGTCTAACTTTTAAGTTGATTCTTTATCCTTTATTAATTTTAGGAAATATACCTGAATCTCATCTTTAAACAGAGATATATCTCTGAAAGAACACCAGTTACCCTTAAACTTTGGAGTGTTCTGTTCATAATTTAAAATTAGCCTATAATCTCAAACCTTATTGTGTTTAGATACTGAATTTCCTTAAATGAAATTACAAAGGGTGGTTTAGGAACCTTTCCAATGTCAAGGGGAAGAAGTGGTACATCTTCTCAAGAGGAATTTTTGAATGTATGGAGTGACTACTAGTTTCCCTGCTTTGGAGTCCCTTTGCCTGCTGAGATATGGTCGGGAGATCATTTATGAATCTCAAAGGGATGAAGACAACATTTTTGCCAACTGAGTTGTTTAGTTCTGTTCATTGTTTTTGATCGCTATGGAATGCCAACTGCAATGTTGGTGAAACATTGAGAAGTCAATCCACATGTTTGGAAATACAGCAAAGAATATATAAGAAAGATTTTATCCACCCATCCATCCATTTATCCATCCATCCATCCATTTAGCAACATTTATTGAGTACCTACTGCATATGTAACACTGTGCTAAGGACACAACAGTGTGGAAAGTAAACTTGGTCCCTCCTCTGATCAAGCTCATACCTCATGGAGAATGAAGACAAGAGAATACGTATTTATACCCAATGTGAAAAGAACTCTCAGAGGGGTGAGCAGAGGTGTTGAGTTAACCCCAGCCTGGTTTGAAGCAGGCCAGTCAATCTATAGCCTCTGTCTAACAGGAGAGTGGAATGCCGGCCACAAGGTGTATAGGTGTTTTCTGGACTTGGGTAGGAAAATGGGGGGAAGGAGAAACATTTGTGCAAAGTGTCAGAGAAGCCCTTCCCCCTTGCTGCCTCAGGGATATGAAGTACCCCATCAGTGTGTACACAAAAATCCCCTAATGGCGTCAGAACTTCCTGCTTTGTTAGGCTAGAGCCATTGGGGCACTAAGGAACAATTCTGGTGACAAGAATGGAAAGCTACAGAAACTTCTGCTTCTTTTGCACAGTGACTTATTTGCTTTATTTTCCCCCCTAATCTTTGAGCCATCTGGTCTCTGAGGATTAGAAAGGATATGAGGAGGTCTTAACCTGTACCCATCTGCATCCCTTCATCCCACATTGATTTATTTCCTTGTGCTGCAATGATGTGTATAAATGACTAAGAAGGCAAAACTAGCCCCTGCTGAACTAGAACCTTCCTAGGGTCTCCAGCTCCATTATTCTAAACTACCCATCTTTCCATCCCTGGCCTTGAGCCCTGATATCTTACTGCGAATTGACCCCAGCTATAAAACGGCCTTCAAATTATTTTGTATTGGCTTCCCAGGTCTAAAAATCTTCCAGGGTATTAGTTGCGATTCACGACCTATCAACTGTCACCCTCACCCAAAATAATGCTTCCTCCATCACAGGAACCCCAATGAACAGTATCTTTCTCTCTGGCTAGATGAGTTCTGAAATCCAATCTAGCACAGCCCTTGATGCATTTGGAAACAGAAGACAGGATTGAGAGACAGGCACCCAGTGAGTTTAAGTCCCTGATTAGTGGAAATTGTTTATTAAAATATCAGTGGTCTATTGTCTTTGTTTAGCAGTGGCAACCTAGCATGTTATTTTTTACAGATTTCTGAGGTATAATCAACACGCAAAGTGCACACATTTAAAGTGTACAATTTGATAAGTTTTGACATACATACACACCTGTGAAACCATCACATAGTTAAGATAATGAACATATCATTCCCAAGTTTCCTTATTCTCCTTTGTTTCTCATAAAATTTGCTAAAATATAGATTTCTTTGGCCGTGAAAGAAAAAAACGCTAGTTTCATAAATAGATGTAACTCTAACTGTATATTGTCATCAAAGTAAAAAGCAGCATCCCACAGTGGAGTCCATTTAGCATCATTCTAGCAAGATCAAGTTGCTGAACAGGTTGATAGAAGACTATGTGACCCGGCCACAGACCGGACATCTAACCTAGCTAGTCAGCGAGGTATTCTGATGTGTGTTGTCTTGATGAATGCTTCCCATTCCAGTGCTTCCCAAGGCTGGGTTAGGTGTTCCACTATGTACTCCCATAGCATCTTACCCTTACTCTTGAAATAAAATTACACCATTGCATTGCAAAAGCTATTTATTTTTTCTTTCCCCACTATGATGTCAAGAACAATCTTCATTCATCGCTGTATCCCTGATGCAATGCCTAACACAAAACAGAGTTCAATGCATTCTTGCTGAGGAGAAAAATTAATGAGTCTTGTTTTTCCTGAAAGCATCTAGGCAGATGGCTAGGAAGGGACTCAAAGTGCACGACTGACTAGTGGCATGATATAGTAACATCATCTTTGAGTCTAAAAGCGCATATTTCACCAATCAGGAGGGCTTGAATCACATCCTATCAAACACTGCCATCACTGGGAAATGTTTCTTTAAGGTGATATCCTTATTGAACCATGTCCAGTTTTATGAAGAAAAAAATATTGGAGGAAGAACAGATAGAAGGTGAGCTTTCTTTTTCTTTTATAATTAATTGTAAAGAGATTCATTTGTTTGCCCACACATTCTACGCACTGCCTACATGGTTTTTGGAATATTTGATTTTTCCTTTGAAATTATCTTAAAAGAGAAAGCATTGCTTCTGAGAGTTATGAAATCTCAAAGGCAGTTAGAAATTCATTTATCACTTTAATGCAGAAAGATAAACAAGGGTATTAGCGAAGACACTCCATTATGCTGTAGCAATGTTCCATTTTAGCTTTGGCTTTGGCTCTACTTGAGGATTCTGTACTGATGGAAACATTGATCTTACTTCCAACATTGCATTCCAGTATCCTCCTAAAATTCAAATTTGTCTTCAGCATTTGCATTTGTTTCTAAGCACAGTGAATTAAATCCTCCCTGCGGTTATGCTTAACATCGCAGTCTATTGCATGTTGTCCTGAACACCACACCACCTACACTCTACAACAAATTGCTATATAGTGATCTTCAAGGCTCCCCAAATATGCAATACAAAGATTATAACAGATCTTATCAGAGTCTGCTGCAATCATTTATATGTCTGAATAAGTGGACTGGGAGACCTGTGAGCTTTTATCAACTTATGTAGAATTTTCACAAATTTGTCTAGATAGGATGAGCTTACAAGAATATAAATTACAGGGACTTTCCTGGTGGCAGAATAGTTAAGAATCCACCTGCCAAGGCAGGGGACACAGGTTCAATCCCTGGTCTGGGAAGATCCCACATGCCGTGAAGCAACTAAGCCTGTGCACCACAACTACTGAACCCGCATGCTACAACTACTGAAGCCTGTGCACCTAGAGCCCATGCTCCACAACAAGAGAAGCCACTGCAATAAGAAGCATGCACAGAGATTGGTTCAAGATGGCGGAGTAGAAGGATGTGAGCTCACTCCCTCTTGCAAGAGCACAGGAATCACAACTAACTGCTGAACAATCACCAATAGGAAGGCACTGAAACTCACCAAAAAAGATACCCCACATCCAAAGACAAAGGAGAAGCTGCAATGAGATGGTAGGAGGGGCGCAATCACAATAAAATCAAATCCCATAACAGCTGGGTGGGTGACTCACAAACTGGAGAACAATTCTACCACAGAAGTCCACCCACTGGAGTGAAGGTTCTGAGACCCACGTCAGGCTTCCCAACCTGGGGGTCCAGCAATGGGAGGAGGAATTCCCAGATAATCAGTCTTTGAAACCTAGCAGGATTTGATTGCAGGACTTCGACAGAACTGGGGGAAACAGAGACTCCACTCCTGGAGGGCACACACAAAGTAGTGTGCACATCAGGACCCTGGGGGAAGGAGCAGTGACCCCATAGGAGACTGAACCAGACCTACCTGCTAGTGTTGGAGGGTCTCCTGCAAAGGGAGGGGTGGCTGTGCCTCACCACGGGGACAGGGGCAGCAGAAGTTCTGGGCAGTACTCCTTGGTGTGAGCCCTCCCAGAGTCTGCCATTAGCCCCACCAAAGAGACTGTAGGCTCCAGTGCTGGGTCACCTCAGGCCAAACAACCAACAAGGAGGGAACTCAGCCCCACCCATCAGGAGATAAGAAGATTAGTTTTACTGAGCTCTACCCACCAGAGCAACAGCCAGCTCTACCCACCACCAGTCCCTCCCATCAGGAAGCTTACACAAGCCCCTTAGATATAGCCTCATCTACCAGAAGGCAGACAGCAGAAGCAAGAAGAACTACAATTTTGCAGCCTGTGGAATGAAAAACACATTCACAGAAACACAGACAAAATGAAAAGGCAGAGGACTGTGTACCAGGTGAAGGAACAAGATAAAACCCCAGAAAATCAACTAAATGAAGTGGAGATAGGCAACCTTCCAGAAAAAGAATTCAGAATAATGATAGTGAAGATGATCCAGGACCTCGGAAAGAGAATGGAGGCAAAGATGAGAAGATGCAAGAAATGTTTAACAAAGACCTAGAAGAATTAAAGAACAAATAAACAGAGATGAACAATACAATAACTGAAATGCAAAATATACTAGAAGGAATCGATAGCAAAATAACTGAGGCAGAAGAACAGATAAGTGACCTGGAAGACAGAACAGTGGAATTCACTGCCATGGAACAGAACAAAGAAAAAAGAATGAAAAGAAATGAAGACAGCCTAAGAAACCTCTGGGACAACATTAAACACACCAACATTCACATTATAGGGGTCCCAGAAAAAGAAGAGAGAGAGAAAGGACCTCAGAAAAGAGTTGGAGAAATTATAGTCAAAAACTTCCCTAACATGGGAAAGGAAATATCCACCCAAGTCCAGGAAACACAGAGTCCCAGGCAGGATAAACCTAAAGAAAAACACGCCAAGACACATCATAATCAAACTGACAAAAATTAAAGACAAAGAGTGACTTCCCTTGTGGTGCAGGGGTTAAGAATCCGCCTGTCAATGCAGGGGACAGAGGTTCAAGTCCTGGTCCGGGAAGATCCCACATGCCACAGAGCAACTAAGCCCACGCTCCACAACTACTGAGCCCACGTGCTGTAACTACTGAAGCCTGTGTGACTAGAGCCCGTGCTCTGCAACAAGAAAAGCCACCACGATGAGAAGCCCGCACACCACAATGAAGAGTAGCCCCCGCTTGCCGCAATTAGAGAAAGCCTGCACGCAGCAATGAGGACCCAATACACCATAAATAAATAAATAAATACATAAATAAAAATAAAGGCAAAGAAAAATTATTAAAAGCAACAAGGGAAAAACAACAAATACATACATACAAGGGAACTCCCATAAGGTTAACAGCTGATTTCTCAGCAGAAATTCTACAAGCCAGAAGGGAGTGGCACCATATATTTAAAGTGATGAAAGGGAAGAACCTATAACCAAGATTACTCTACCTGGCAAGGATCTCATTCAGACTTATTTTTTTTTTTGCGGTACGCGGGCCTCTCACCGTTGTGGCCTCTCCCGCTGCGGAGCACAGGCTCCAGACACGCAGGCTCAGCAGCCATGGCTCACGGGCCCAGCCACTCCATGGCATGTGGGATCTTCCCAGACCGGGGCATGAACCCATGTCTCCTTCATCGGCAGGTGGACTCTCAACCACTGCGCCACCAGGGAAGCCCCTCATTCAGATTTGATGGAGAAATCAAAAGCTTTACAGACTAGCAAAAGTTAAGAGAATTCAGCACCACCACACCAGCTTTACAACAAATGCTAAGGGAACTTCTCTATGTGGGGAACACAAGAGAAGAAAAGGAACTACAAAAACAAACCCAAAACAATTAAGAAAATGGACATAGGAGCATACGTATAGATAATTACCTTAAATGTGAATGGATTAAATACTCCAAAAGTATTTAAATACACCAAAAGACAAAAGATTAAATACACCAAAAGACACAGGCTCACTGAATGGATACAGAAACAAGAGCTGTATATATGCTGTTTACAAGAGACCCATTTCAGACCTAGCAACACATACAGACTGAAAGTGAGGGGATGGAAAAAGATATTCCATGCAAATGCAAATCAAAAGAAAGCCGGAGTAGCAATACTCATATCAGATAAAATAGACTCTGAAATAAAGAATGTTAGAAGAGACAAGGAAGGACACTACATAATGATCAAGGGATGACTCCAAGAAGAAGATATAACAATTATAAATATGTATGCACCAACACAGGAGTGCCTGAATACATAAGGCAAATGCATAAGGCATATGGTCGTTCTAAAAATAGAACTACCATATGACCCAGCAATCCCACTACTGGGAATATACCCTGAGAAAACCATAATTCAAAAAGACACATGCACCCCAATGTTCATTGCAGCACTGTTTACAATAGCCAGGTCATGGAAGCAATCTAAATGCCCATCAACAGATGAATGGATAAAGAAGATGTGGTAAA
Source organism: Phocoena phocoena (assembly GCF_963924675.1). Taxonomy (NCBI): domain Eukaryota; kingdom Metazoa; phylum Chordata; class Mammalia; order Artiodactyla; family Phocoenidae; genus Phocoena; species Phocoena phocoena. The sequence continues at coordinate 10,230,237 of NC_089236.1, read as the reverse complement.
TATATACAATGGAATATTACTCAGCTATACAAAGGAACAAAATTGGGTCATTTGTAGAGATGTGGACTGACCTAGAGACTGTTGTACAGAGTGAAGTAAGTCAGAAAGAGAAAAACAAATATCATATATTAATGCATATATGTGGAATCTAAAAAATGATACAGATGACCTGGTTTGCAAGGCAGAAACAGAGACACAGATGTAGAGAACAAATGTTTGGACACCAAGGGGAGAAAACGGGGTGGAGGCAGTGGTGGTGGGATGAATTGGGAGATTGGGATTGGCATATATACACTAATATGTATAAAATAGATAACTAATAAGAACCTGTTGTATAAAAAAATAAATAAAATTAAATTCAAAAAAAAAAAAAGCACGCACACCACAATGAAGAGTAGCCCCTGCTGACTGCAACTAGAGAAAGCCCACACACGGCAACGAAGACCCAGCATAGCCAAAAATAAATAAATAAAATAAATTAATTTTAAAAAAAGAATATAAATTACATCCCTAAAGCAGGAAATAAAACCAAGAGCACAAAAAATAAAAATAAAGATAGTTTCTACATTCTCCTTCCCAAGGAGAATTCAAGAGAATTTAATCTAACTCTCTTTTGGAAATTCCACTTACCATTACAATTATGTATTTGACAATTTCCTCATATATTAATTGTTCTTTTAACAAACATCACTAAAGTCTTACTTTAATCCACTTTTAAAAGATACTAATACAAATACACCTGCTGTCAAGAAGTTTGAATCATAGTGGAAAAAACAGGCACAAAAAACAACTGTAACACAACACAAACTGTCTATACAAGTAGAAACTTATACACAGGGTGTCCCAGAAGCCTGGAGAACACACACAGAAAGCTTGTTAATTATGGGGCAAATGTGAGTGATGGCCAAGGAACTCTCCCACAGAGAGCTGGATCTAAAGGCTGTATAGGAGTTTTCTCTCAGGATATGAAAGGAAGGGGAATCCAGACAAAGAGCACAGCAGAGGAGGTATTAGAGGGCAGAGCATACTCTGAAAACAGGCGAAGTATGTCAGGGAGTGTTTGGAAATGAGCTCAGGAGGTAAGCGGGAAAGAGTCTTGTATCCCTGCTGGGTAGTTTTGAACTTGACCCTATGGGAAATGGATAACCAAGGCAACATTTAAGCTCAATTGTAACAGAGTCATATTTATATCTCAGAATGATCACAAACGAAAATGTAGTGCAATATTTTGCAAAGAATCTTCCTAGGAACATTGGCATATTAAGAGTTATGACTTAAAATGATTTCTGGTCAAGTAAATTTGGGGAAATGATGGGTTAAGCATACTTAAACTATTTAAGCATACTTAAACTTTTCAAACTCTTTAACGTGTTCATCTTTGTTTTGTTTCTCCAAGAAAAGAGCTATGCAACTTTTCCCACTTATTTCACTATGGAAACCTTTTGTTTTTCTCTTCACCAAATATCTCGTAGGATTAGGGTTCCCAAGAATACACTTGGTATGATAGTCTCCTGGCTGTTCTCTCTGCTCTGAGTTTTTTGATAGCTTTTGATTTTCCCTGACAAAAAGGTTGCTTTGCACAGGATGTGCTGAGCAAGATTTACCTTCATTCATCACTGTGCTACTCATTCATCAGGGGCAGTTTCTGAAGGTGTTAATTGGAATACTAACCACTCTTCTTGACTGTTAAAAATTACTGAAGGTTAAAGATGAGCAACTTGCTCTATTCTTATGCATTTTCCATCCTGGTGAAAATGTCTGTAACTTGCCTTCCCTCAACAGTACTATTACTGAGACACACCTGTTCCACTCAAGGAGTTGCAATCCTCACAATAAGGGACCACATTTGTTTTTTAGTTGAAAGAAAGAAAGGAAGGAAAAAAAGGAGATACTGTCCATAAATTCTAAAAAAGATTGGGATAATTCTATACCAACTAATCAAAAGAATTAAAAAGCAAGAATTAAGTTTCTTAAGCTCTAGGAAACAACCGTTATACACTAAGACAGACATTTTATAGTGTTGCTATTCCATAAATCTTGAGTCAATTATTTTCAGTCATCATATCATTAAAATGAATATCTTTCCTCCTTAGGAAAAAAAAATGCTTTTTTTTAAAAAGCAACTATTACAATTTTCTGTCAAGAAAGACAAAAATTTTTAGTCATTCTGAAATGTTTTACTTTGTTTTCTGGATGATCATGACTAAACCTAAAAAAGAAACTGAAGCAAACAAGTAAAATTTTCAAAATTTAGCTATAATTAAATGAATGCATTAGGAATACCACTCAGCCACCATATGTTACACCTATTCAGGGGTCACTAACAAACAGTGTACATTTATGACTTTGAACATTATTCAAGACCTGGATCAAGTACAGCCTATGAAAATTTCCCCCAATTTCTCAATATACATAGGCAAAATTGTACATCTTCCATTTTGTGTCTACCTGAGAGTGCCATACATAATTAATGAACATATAAATAATAACACTAATTATGTTTGTTGCAATATGTGGAATCACAGTCTACTGTGAGATGTTCCACGAAGGCAGGAATGAATTATTCTTACTTCTATCCTTCTAAAACAGAGCCTAGTACATGATAGGTATTATATATGATAGGTCATTTGCTTTTTAAACATCCAGTGATGTTTAAAATGATTAAATATATTCAGTGTGATAATAACTATGAAGTTATCCCTTAAATGCATTAGTATGGAAAAATAGAATCATATTTCAGCTCCTAAAATACAGCACTCACAAATATTCTGAAGTATTTTGCTTCCCCATTTTACCATAATGGATACAAATTCTAAGCATAGCAAATGCCCGCTTCTTTTTATTCCAAAGCTTTAAGCTCCAAAAGTGAAACATTACCTCTATTCCTGGTTTGCAGTAGCCTTTAACAATGAAACATATTTTGACTATATCAAGGTCTTATATGAATTAAAGTTGTTAAGCCCAAGAAGGTCTGAAAATTTTTTCTCCTTACATAGAGAGAAAATGAGAATTATTATTATTTATTTTCATAATTATTATTATTTTCTAAAGGCAAAGATGATATCAGGAAAAGACTTGAGGGACTAAGTATATATATAGAAAAGCTAGATAGATATAATAAAAACATGGTAAAGATACCATATATGACACTATCTAGTATTATAGCCACTATGACACTGAGCACTTGAAATGTGACTAGTCCAAATTGAACTGTGCCATAAGTGTAAAGAATACACACCTTTTGAAGAATTAGTGCAAAAACATGTAAACTATTTCATTAATAATTTTCATATTGATTATGTTGAAATAGTAATATTTTGGATATTACCAGATCAAATAAGATCTATTTTAAAAATTAACTTCACCTGTTTCTTTCCCATTTTTTAACTTAGCTACCAGAAAATTGAAAATTACATATGTGGCTCACATTGTAGTTCTACTGGACAGCACTGCTACACAGAATTATTTTTTCTTTTCTAATTTTACTCTCAGTTTAAAATTGTCTTTCAATGGACATCAGCTCCTAAGCGTATGCAGGCTAGATATTTTTAAAAGCTGTCTTCTCATAATGTCCTCTGGATAAATTATAACAAGTACATTTTAAAATTCATTGATGAGCTTGCAGGACAGTATGTAAAATACCTACCAGGAAGTAAATGAGTTGAAAGCAAATGACTGAGAAGCAAACTCTTAACCCAGAATCTGTCTGTCCCGGGGGCAAAAGGAGAGCTTCCTGGATGACTTGGAATTGAACAAAGCCCTGGGACCACTCAAAGTGGCAAAGGTGAAGGTGGGATGTGACATTAGGTCAGGAGTGTGAAGAGGACTATAGTATTGTAAAAAAAAAATGGGCCAGAAAAAAAAAAAATCCACCTGCCAGAAAAGGGATCCTTTAAAGAATCTTTGCTCTCTCCACTATGGTTTCAAATGGAAAACAGACATATAATAGAGAAGATTAACACATTCAGTATCTGGTTCTTAAAACACACACCCTGTAAAAATTATAAATCTCTGACAAACTTGCATCAGAAAAATTGGTATGAATAAGCTATACTAGGAATTTTAAAAAGAGAACATAATTACAGATAAAGCAGAGATTACAAACTTCAAAGAGAATGCTATGAATAACTTTGTGCCATTAAATCTTTTTTTTTTTTTTTTTTCCGCTATGCGGGCCTCTCACTGTTGTGGCCTCTCCCGTTGCGGAGCACAGGCTCTGGACGCGCAGGCTCAGCGGCCATGGCTCACGGGCCCAGCCGCTCCGCCGCATGTGGGATCTTCTCGGACCGGGGCACGAACCCATGTTCCCTGCATCGGCAGGCGGATTCTCAACCACTGCGCCACCAGGGAAGCCCGGTGCCATTAAATCTTAAAGTTCCATTAAATGGTCAGAAACCTAGAATGAAATAATTGACCTATTCTGACTTTTGAAAAAGAAATGAAAAGCCTCAAGAGTCTTATAATAATTGAACAAATTGAATCAGTAGTCTAAAATATTCTCACAAGGAAGACACCAGGCCCAGACAGGTGAGTTCTATGTACCTTTCAAGGAATGAATCATTCCTATATCTTATACATTCTTTTGGGAAATTATAAAAAGGGATACTTCCCAAATAACTTTATGAGGCCACAGTAAATTGATCCCCAAACTTGGCAAGGACAGAATGAGAAAGAAAATTTAAATACAATCTCATTCATGAACTTGCATATAAAATTCCTAAACAAAATGTTAGCAAATCTAGCAATGGATATTTTTAAAAAATCTTTACCAAATTGGAATCAAGTTTATTACTTACTTGAACTTCAATAAACAGGCAATATATCAGTGGTTGCTAGGAATTGGAGCTGGTGGGAAGGAATCAGTTACAATGGGCACAAAAGTGTTTTAGGATAAGTGAACTGTTCTAATCTTGATTGTGGTGATGAATAACCTGTATAAATTAAATGGGAGAATTTTATTGCATATTACATGAATTCATTAATAAAAAGAGAAACAAAAGAAAGATTTAAGGGGCTCCACTGGCCAAATCTGGGAAATGGTGGCAAATTACAATCCAGTGAATAAAATAAGAATCCATGAGATGGTACTGATAATGAATTAATTAATTAATGAGAGAGAGAAGGGAAAGCTCTTTCTTATAGTATAATGCTGACTAATACGTATTGGAGAAATGATAGAATTTTAAACATAACAATACTTTGCAAACATCATAGTTAAAATTGACTGAGGTAAGAATTCTCAATGGATGCTAAATCTAGGGGGAAAATACAGTGCCAAATATCTCCCCACAAAGTACTTAATAATCACAAAAGGAAAATTAATAACTGTACAGTGGGCACGAACCCACGTCCTCTGCATCGGCAGACGGACTCTCAACCACTGTGCCACCAGGGAAGCCCTTAAGATAGTTTTAATGTAAGAGTTTGTTATGTACTCACATGAAACAATCTTCATCATTTATCATTGAATAGAATAACCAAGGTGTAGAGGAGTGTGTACGATATGCTACTGTTTATGTAAGAAAAAGGTGAATATATATACACACACATTTCCTTGGATATGCATAGATTATATCTCAAAAGGTAAACTACAAATTAGTCATATTCTTTGCCACTGGAAAGAGGAATTAAAAATGAGAAGGAGATTTTTCACTTTACACTCTTTTGTCCCTCTTGAATTTTAAACCATTATTTAGTCCAAATGATAAATCAATGTGAAAAGATTTAAATATCTGCCAGAGCTATACATTGGGGGAAATGTGGAACAATGGAAGCTCTCATATATCACTGAGGGAAAATTAAATAGCGCAACAAGTTGAAAAATAGTTTGGCCTTATCTTGCAAATGTGAACATATCCAAAGCCTGAGAACCCTTTGATCAGAAATTCTACTCCTAACTATACGTGATTCTGGCAAATGTGCACAAAAGTCACATTTAAGAATGTCCACGGCAGCCTTGTTCACAGTAGAAAAACACTGGGCACAACTCAAATCTGGTTGGGCAGAGAATAGATGAATTTGTGATACACTGTAATAGTATACAGCAGTGGAAATGAATGAATTTTAGTTGCCTATAAAAAATCATGAATGTAATGTTGAGTAAAAAGTGAAGTCACATGCAAAATAATAACATTTTATAAATACCCACTAATGTAAAGTTTAATCATATATTTGTTATACTGTGAATGTAGTAAAGCTACAATGAAAACTAAAGGAACTATAATTACACAGCTCCTAATACTGATTCCCTTTAACAAAGGGAGGAGGATATTAGGGGGAAGGAAAACATAAAAGAATTCAACAATCTGTATGGTTTGGGAATATTCTATTTCTTAAAACATTCCTAAAAAACATAAAAACAAAACTCTAAGAATGCTTTTCAAGGAGAGAGATAGAAAATACACAGTGGATAGGAAGAATATAAATTGGAGTGATAGAATAACGCAGGTAGAATGCATCCTCCCCAATCAGTGTATGTGGATGAAGAAAGAGCTGATTATCAGACGGTGGAGTTCCTCCTACTGGGGTCATCTCTCTGTCTCTCTGACAGAGAAATGACAGAGGAAAGGTCTTGGCTAACGGGGAAAGGTGACACCTTGAGCTACGAAAAAAGTCAAACCAAGCCTTAGTAAAATGTTCCTCTACTTCCGATGAGTGTCTTCTCCCACCTTCAAGCTGGGGAGATGGCTGACAATATTCACTTATTCATTCAACAAACACTACTGTGTGTCTAGGCACAGGAAAGCACAGTGAACAAGAGGTGCAAGACCTTCTTCCTTCCTCCTCCTCTGTGAACTCTTCTGCATCTCTTCTGTGAGCATAATATCATGGTCTGTCCCTGTCCTCAGGGATCTAACCCCACTCTCCTTTCCTTTACACTCTAGGGATAATTTCTGACACTTTACAAGTTAATAATATCACATCTGTGTAATCAAATGCTTTCTGGGTATCTCCACTTACATTTTTTATGGCTACCTGTTGGAGAAATAAAACGATCCTACCAACACAAGACCCCTCCATACCAATACAGAAGTGAGAGAGAAAACAATTAAAATTGAGTGTTATCAGATTTACATACATGTAAGGGTAGCTGGAATATGTCTACAAGTCTGGACAGAATTTCACATAACTTCATTTATAAAAGTAAAAGAGAAAAGCAGTAACAATTTTTCTCATCTCCACTGGAGACAAGAGGACACACCTCTGGTGGGTGACTGTCTCACATACACCTTCTGAGGGACTTCCAAGTTCATCTTGGAGGTTGTGTTTACAGTTCCAAGGTCCGAAGGCTCATGACCTTGCCTTGTGAAATCCAAGGTCAGATGCTGAATGAGAATGCCTGTATTTTCAAGGAGATACCCTAAGGAAGGGAGAGAAGGGAAGAAGCCACTTCCCTCCTCTTTAGTAAACAAAGCGAGCTTGATCATCTCACCTTTACATTTGAAACGTGATCAATTTACCCTTATACACCACATATGTATTATTTTCTAAGCTGAACTTCAGCTTCAGCCTACTCCTTCCTCTGAGTCCCTTACCCAGTATCACAGGGAATTGTACCACCAAGCCAACATGTCTCTGTCCAAACCAGAAATTAAGACATTATATTTGCCTTTTGTCTCCTTTCCAGATTCCCTTCCCACATGATCATTAGAAACTCCTGGCCATTCTACCTCATAAATGTCTATTCGTCCATCTCTTTGTTCTACCCTCACTGCCCTGATCCAGGCCACCCTCCTCTGGGGGTCAGCAGAAGCTCCTCATCAGGTCTCCCCACTTCCAGGATGGGCTCCGTGCAGGGCAGTGGGATTACGGGAATGGATAGAGAAGGCTGAACAATTTGTGTTTACCTCTTTTTTGTCAAAAGGAGAATTTAATAGAAAATTGAGACATAAAAAACTGTTCTTCAGCACCCTCCTCACACCTTTTTACCCCAGTTTCTGTGCTTCTTCATTTTAGAAATAAAGCTTGCTTTTCCCTTTTCACACTTTCCAAAATAGTTCTTCTCTCTTAGTTTTCTTTTCCATTTAGCAGTCATCCACCCCCAAATATTAATGAGAAGGTAAGAATACCATAAAATAGAAAACAGCAACGTGTAGATTTTATTTGGCCGAGTGCCATTGGCTGCTTCTTTAGAACCGAAAGGCTTGTCCTCATTCTGCAAAGTCCCCAGAATGGATGCAGGCAGTGGGTGCTCGGTATGTATTGCGCTGATGATGAAGAATAGATGAGGAAGGCTGTCAAATGAGAAAGCCTTGGGGTTTAAGATGTAATATTGGTCTGTTTGTGGTACACTTGTTGCAAAGCCCTTAAGGGAGCAGTTATTTCTTTCCTGGAAAATAATTCCTCACAGGCTTGTCCATCTGGGAAGGCATTGAGGCATAGTTGGGAGGGGGTTCGGGGGTAGGTTGAGGGAGGGTGAACAGTTATGGAGACAAAGGGCTACAGTGCTAGGCAAACAACTGCGGAAAACATGAGATGTTGCCGTGGGCAAATGGCTTGAGCCCAGTGATTGAAGTGATTGTGTTCACTTCCGGCTGTGTAAGTAGATCACTATGGCAGGCAGGGATTTTGTCTTTGTTGTCTTTGTTAATCACTTATGATAGTGGCAGTCCACTTATTTTCTGAATTTCAAGCCCTGGTGGGAATTTCCTCAGCACTCCAAGTAAAGAAAGTAAAGTGGTTGTTGTTTTGGTTTTCTTCTTTTAACTGAAACCCTTAAATCTTGTGAGAAGAAAACATGTCGTATAGTTGTAATCTTTGTGGTGTCATTTGCACTGCTATTCTGAAAGCCTGTCAGTGTTTCCTTTGGAAATCAGTCCTTTTATAGGTTTATAGCTGTCATAAAATACCACAGGGATGGAAATGTGCCACCTACAGAATTTCTGGTTCACCTGCTGCACAGCATAATGGATACAGGTACTTTTGCTTTTACCCGATCTTTATCATCAAAAAATAAGAATACCAAACAAATACTTTTAGCCTGGTACCTGGCACTCTACTGCATTTTATGGAAACAGGAAAGACAAGTTCAAGTATAGTGTGTACACTTATTACTTGTCCATAGAAAAGGCAAACAAGATCCTCCCCCTCAAAGGTGACAGACTCGCAAAATGCTGTGTGAAAACCACCAGATCTTTCTCTTCAGGATTCCATGCACTGGAACCACAGCCAGGCTATTTATCAAGAACAATTATTATTCCATGAGCATGTGTGATGATGCAATTTCATTTTCTCTTCATCAGGCTGAGAGAATAGTCTCATGAATCCTAAGCTCTCCTAATGTCCTAGAAAGACCTCAGGACTTCATATTGCTATTTGTTATCTAAAATATATATGTTTCCTTGATGGTCCAGACCTTTGATAGGAATGATTTATGATTTTGATGCCTGAAAGTATAGCAGGGGCTCTGGAAGATGATCTATCTAATGTGGTTTTATAACTAAGCCCCAAACTACTTAGAGCTCCAGTTTCCTCATTTATAAAATGTGAATAACAATAAGACTTTTATTTTTCTCTATTTTATTTAATTTTAAGGTAACGCCTGCACATGGTAAAGTGGGAAAAAATAAAAAATCCTTATGTTTTGTATAAGGATACACAAAAGATGTGTCTCTCCTACTTTTCTACTTTCACTGTTTCCCACCCTCCCAACTCCAGCTGCCACTGTGTCTCCTGTGAGTCTTTCCAGTGATTCTTTGCTCATGTGTACGTACACATGTATGAAGATGGATATGCTCATGTGCATATATTCTTTCTGTTTATTCCAGACAATATTTACATAATATTATAGCATTTTAATTAATAATTAAAATTTTCTAGTTATAATGTTCCTTTTCTTCTTTATAATGTCTTCTCTTTAGCCCCTATATGCTAACAAGTCCTGATTTACTTCTTCATAAGTATATGGCAGTGATCTTGTATGTGAGATAGGGTTTCTTTCATGAAATAAATAAGTTTCTGGGACCACACCTCTCAAAAAGCAAACAATATGCTGTGCTCTGTGCTCACAAGTGACCTTGATGAAGACTGTATAATGACTGCAAAAATGAGCACATGATAGTTTGATTGTGACACTCTGAAGGAGCTCTTTTTATGAGACCTGTCTCAACTCCCAATTTTTTATTTTTGCATGCCTATAAGCATGCTCAATTTTTTACACATGTCAATTTAAATTTTTTCCTCTATAATTACTGACGATTTTTTGTTAACCATTATTGTGTCTTTCCAACAACAACCAATTCTCCAATTCTCTGAACACCAATTGAGTGCTCTACAATTCATTTCAATTCTGACACCAACTACCTGGAGTTAGCACACATCCCATAGATCAAGGGCTCAGTCTCATAAGACTGGCCCTACTTCAGACACCACTGCAAATGGGGTCTCCAGGCTACCCACGCTTCTGCCCAGCTGACTGCATTTTCAGGGGTTCCTACAACTACCCCCTCCAGGTTTGATAATTCACTAGAATGACTCCCAGAATTCAGGAAAGCACTATACTTCTGATTATATTTTTATTATAAAGGATCTAATTCAGGAATAGGCAAATGGAAGAGATGCATAGGGCAGGGTAAGGAAGGAGATGAAGAGCTTCCACGTCCTCTCTGTTCACCAGTCCAGGAACTCTCTAATCTCATTGTTCAAGTTGTTCAAGGGTTTTTACTAAAGTTTCATTACACATCACATAAGCATGACTGATGACTCATTATTCATTGGTGTATCTGGCCACCTTGCTAAACATAGTTTTAAGATGTTTCTTGTTGATTTTATTCCTTTTCTAGGTAAACTGCATATCCCATTCAATGAGTTTTTCTCCTTGCCAATATTTATACACATACATTCTTTATTTTATTGCACCAGCTAGGACTTTCCACACAACACTGAATACTGGCAATGGTAGCAAGCTTCCTTATCTTACTTTTGAACCTAATGGGAACACACCTACCATTTCACCATTAAGTCCTGGATTTCTGGCACATATTTTTTCTGGAATTAAACAAATTTTCTTCTATACTAATATGAGAAGATTTTTTTGTTTGTTTTTTGAAATCATGAATAGGTATTAAATTTTGTCAAATTCTTTTTTAGCATCTATTAAAATGATTAGATTTATTTTTCATCTGTTAATATAACGAATTACAATATATTCCTCATGTTACTGTTTCTTGCAATGCTTGACTAAACACTCTTTGGTCTTTTAATACATGGTTAATATTTTATGTTGAATTTTTACATTCTCTCATAAATGAATGGGATAGAGCTCTCTTTTCTGGTGTTGAACCACCTGAAATATATGAATAACTAGTTAAAATCTCCTTCAGATATCAGGTTTATACTAATTGTTTTCTAAATTATATGCATTTAGAAATACAAAGTAACAGTTTAACAATTAAACCCAGGGCTGCAAACTCAAATCTGTACACAGACCAGGAAAATATCATACATAAATGCAGCAACCTATGTAAATGTTTTTATGTACATTGAACAAGTGGCAGGTCCTCTGGCAGAGAAGCTCACGAGCCTTCTAACAGATCGCTTCTACTCGGGTCCAAATACTGCAGGCAGAAAAGTAAGTATGGTGCTGCCAGATCTACCAGCTACTTAATTACTCTTAGATACCTAGCTCAAATAGAAAAAGAAATGAACACTCTCTCAGCCTTGTTTTTGACTTTTCAATTAGACAATAAATCTTAGGATTAACGCATACATGTGCACTTCAGAAAGCCTCACTCATTTCTTTAGCCAACCAGAAGAAAAGAAAAAAATGTTCCTGGGAACTTCCCATCAATAGACCAGCAGAGAGCTTTAAAGAGGCCTGAAAACAAGGCAGGCTGCTTTAAAAATTACAGCATAATTTCAAATGTAAGAAAGCAGAGGTGATTCTGAAAGACAATGAGATCACTGAAAAGTACTTGCTAATCAGATTTTTATGTATAGTGATAAAAATGAAAATCTTGAACTGTCTCTAGATCTCATAACTAGCCAAATAAACCTAGACATGACAGTAACTCATTATTTTTGGCCTTGGATGAAAACTATAATTCTCTAGTTTAAAAGCACAAAGTTAGAAAGCAGAAAACTTCAGACACTTTTGGAAAATACAAGCAAATGCACTAAATAAGTCTTAGTTGATGCAAATTCTACATCCTCCATAACAACAACGACAACAAATAACTGCACATAATCTCTTGGGTCCTACCTTCTGCTTTTACTGGATGTAGTTAATATGCAACCCTTGCTTCCTTCAGGCATACCTACTTGGGGGAAAGCCATCACAGAGGGCTGGTATCAAAAGCAGTGGTAATAAAAGATAAGGGAAAGAAGGATAAGGCTTTGAAAATCCACATGCATACACTCACACACTGACACATATACACACAGAAGTGTCATTAGTACTCTGAGCTTCCCAAATCATTTCCAATTCCCTGCAGAATCCCAAATAGCTCATATATTCATTCAGGAGCCATTTTGTTCTTCTCACTGAAGTCTGGAGTGTTGCTTTTTCCAACCATCATCATTAACTTGGCAGTGAGTCTTTGGCAGATTCTATGGACCACTGAGCCTGTTCTGGATGTCTGTTGAATAGCACTTTGAGAAATGCTGAAGTAAAGGCAGAACATTTATTTGTTTTAATTAATTTTTATGGGAGTATAGTTGATTTACAATATTGTGTTAGTTTTTGCTGTACAGCAAAGCGAATCAGTTATACATATACCCACTCATTTTTAGATTCTATCCCCATTTAGGTCATTACAGAGAATTGAGTAGAGTTCCCTATGCCGTACAGTAGGTTCTCATTAGTTATCTAGGGCAGAACCTTTAGTATCACATCAGCACTGTCTGATCTGTCTCTCTGAATAATGTGCCCTACCAATGTTGCTGAGAGTCCTGTTCCAATGAGCTCTCAGTTTTCAGCTAGATGAAGCATTTATCCTGACCCAACAGTTGTAAGTGTATTAGAGTATGTGAAACTGCAGTAACAAATAGGCCCAACATGTAAGGCCTCCAAATAACAGAGTCTTCTCATTTATGTGATAGGTCAGGTGGCTCAGGGTGGTTCATGTCAGTGGGGGCCGTTTGTTCCACAGTCATTCAGGGCACCAGGCTAGTAATGCCTGTCATCTCTGACAGATGTCTTTCAAAGTCAGCAAAAATGGGAAGAATATGGAAGAACATGTGTGGTAGACTTTTATGCCAGGCCTAGACAGGACAAACGTCACTTCTCCTCATATTACATTCACTATAAATATAATTTGGCCACACCAAACTGTAAGGGCAACTGGAAAATGAGTTCTAGCTGAGCGCTGGGAAGGAGAGGAAACAGATTCTTGTAAATAGCTAGCAATCTCACCACAGATGGGAAGAAATATCTTCTAGATCAACTGCCTCTGGGGATTCCATAGAAAAAAATAGACCCTCTTTCTCTACAGTTTTTTTTTTTTCATTTCCTGTTTCAAAAACCTTACATAGTACTCATCCCGTATGTTGAAGTACCAAATAGCTGTGTTTCAATATAAGCCACATATTTTTGTATTTTATATATTAAAGGCTTTCTGGCTTAGAATCCCTCTGCCTTTCTCCCATCTCCGACATGTGAGATACATTCCTGTTACAATCAAAGCAGGGGGAATATGGAAGACACCAAACACATGATCTCTGCCCTCTAGAACTGGGCAATTGAGTTTCCAGAAAAGAGGAGACAAAATCATAAACACAATGAGTGATATAACAATACACTGTTAAATATCCTTTCATTATAAGAACAGGAGAAACACCACGCTATCACTGGGAAGTTCCTGATTCATTGTCTTATGCACACAGCATGCATGAGTGTCTCAGGAATAAAGAGGAGAAATCGTTTTGAAGGTTGGTTATATTTTAATCAGAAAACCAATTTATTAATTTTATAACCAGTAATTTTAGATCTTAAAAAACCTCATGCCTAGAAAGCTTGGCAGTGTGCCAGCTTATTTTTTGTACATCCTCTAGGTTTCTATTTTTGCATATTGGATGAGTAAAAAACTCATTAAATTTTATTTCATTTTGCCTTCTGTCTTCCTTCATAAAATAATGAAGTCAAAGGTGAGAATTACCGCTGTTAGAGAAAAGCCCTTGATGAGTGCAAGGAAATGTGACTCATTAACAACTATTTAATCAAAGTGTTACACAATCCAACTGTTGCTTTAAAAAAGCTTTCTTCCAAGTTTTGCTGTATTCAATTGCAGTATGAAACTCTGCATTAAACCACAGATTCTCCAAATTCAATAAAAGGAAACGTTAAAAGATATGTTTTTCAAATGCCTCCAGCTGGCCATGTGCCCTAATCACATACAGGCTTCAAAATGGTTTTCTACTGACAATAATAGGATCTATAAAGAGTATTGCTGTGGAGTGATTTGAGAGCGCGGGAGCATCCTGACCCTCGCCTCTGGCAAGCTGCGCGCACCTGGACAGGAATACAGATGGGCAGACGGAGGCCTAGCACCGAGTGCGGGCGGCTCCGAGCTGCAGCGGCAGGTTGCTCAAATCTCTTTGAGGGGAAGAGGACAGCTGATTAGCTGCTGACCTTCTGCCCTCGGAGGGCAACCTCACACAGCATAGATGGCGACACAATTATTGCAATAATTCAGCAAAGTGGGAGTTTTTAAAAAGAGGTTGGTGGAGCTGCTCTCTGAGTCCCTGACCTTTACTGGGCTGTCCCACGTGACCGTGCGCAGCGCCTGTGGGAGATGAGCACCAGGGTCAGCTCCAGCTAGACTAGGGAAACAGGCGGCAGGGAATGAGGGGCTCAGGGAGGCTCCCCCATTCAGTCACACGGTGGGTCTAGACTCCTGCCTGGCTGAGGAAAGCGCTCCGGAGCAGACCAGCCCCATGTGCGGTCCACGTTGAGTGGACTCTGAGTGCTGGGTAGGTAAACACTTACAAGAGGCAGCCCCGAAGGTGGGGAGAACATGGACTATGGAATGGAAAGGTCTAGGTTCATAACATAGATCTGCCTCTTACACATCTCCCTCCCTCCTCCCTCCTCGGGATGCCGGAAAAAGTCACCTTAAGCTCCAGTTCCTTCATCTGTGAAGGGAAAGTTACAACACGTACCATTCAAGGGTTGCCGCATGGAGTGACTGAGATATATCTGAAAGGGTTTTGAAAACAGCCAAATGTTACAAACATTGTCGAATGATGTTAAAGATACAAAAGAAATTCTAAACAGAGATCCTGACATGAGAGCCCTATTTCTTTAGGGAGAATTGCACATTCATCAAGCAATTTGAGGAAAATCAGCAAGCAGACACAACCCACAAAATTACTCGATAATGACATGAATGCTTCTCATTTACCTAAGCACATATGTACGTCACATACCCACTTAAGGTTCTCAGAATGCATTCTTTCAGTTGAGTGATCCTCACAACAACTGGGGGATGGAGCAACGTTAGCCCTCATCTCCCTGTTATGACACATTTGTTGTGCCATGCCCTGGTCAACATGCTTTACGTGTTGTGAGGATCATGACATTCTTACAGATAAACAATGAGGTAGATACTAGTATCCTTTTAATTTTAGAAACAGGGAAACAGAGGCACAGAAAAAGCTAAGAAACATGCCCAAGATCAGACAGGTAGTTTAGTGCTTAGAGGCAAGTTAAGAGCCCAAAGACATGGCCTCCACAGTGCTACACCACCATCTCAGGTGTGGGAGCTGAGGTTCAGAGACCAAAGGACCTTCTATAAAGCAAGGGGGGCTTCCCTGGTGGCGCAGCGGTTGAGAATCTGTCTGCTAATGCAGGGGACACGGGTTCGAGCCCTGGTCTGGGAAGATCCCACATGCCGCAGAGCAACTAGGCCCGTGAGCCACAACTACTGAGCCTGCACGTCTGGAGCCTGTGCTCTGCAACAAGAGAGGCCACGATAGTGAGAGGCCCGTGCACCGCGATGAAGAGTGGTCCCCACTTGCCACAACTAGAGAAAGCCCTCGCACAGAAACGAAGACCCAACACAGCCAAAAATAAATAAATAAAAAAAAAAAAAAAAAAAAAAAAAAGCAAGGGAAGATTCAGTATGAAATCATGGGTCTTTTGGTCCAGTGATCAGAAACCAAATGTTAGAGTAAAGAAGCTTAACCTATTAGCTCTATTTTCTCCTTGATTATATATTTTTAAATAAAATCAATTCATCAGAAGAATTAAACATTTTCAGAGTTATACATATTAACTTGGATAATTTAGGACCTAAGTTTGAAAATCATAGGAAGATCTAAGTTATTTCAAAAACTCCATCGACTAACATTTACATTTGTAGTCACTCCCTAATCTTCCACATTCCTCCTCATTCTCGATTTTTCTCTTGCCCTGGAATCTGCTTGTTTCAAAAGCATTTGTGTCTCCTGACCCATTTTGCTGTGAGCCAAAATTCCTGTAGCCTTTTGTCATTTGCTGCCTTTCCCCCTGGCTAGTCTGTTCTCATCTTCTTGATCAAATTCCTAAACAAATGCACAGCTCAGCTTGGTGTCACTTGGACTTAAGGATTCTGTTTCCTGCAGAGGAGATTTTAGCTAATCCCAGAGAAGGCCTCGATCCCACCGTGAGCTTTCTGAGTACTCAGGGCTGTCACATCATTTTGTCTGCCAAAGGCAGGGAAGGGAGAATACAACAGCCAACTATCCCCTTGTCACAGAATGTAAGTGCCCTTCCCTGCCTCTCTCCTGTAAGAAACAAAATAAATCAGTCACTCCTCCCATGAGGGTCCCCAAACTGGGAAAGATTCCTTCTTCGGCATCAGGGAGAACCAGATTTGTGAATTGGGAGGCAGTGTGCCCCAGAGCACAAACCCAGGCTTGGTAATCCATCAGTCATGGTCCACCTCACAGAGGTGCTGAGAGAAGCAAGAGAAATGTTCTGTGGGAGGGGTTCTTGACAGTTTGGGTCTGAATAGATGGTTCCTAAATAAGGGACCAGGATTGGTTTGAATTTGGACCCACTATTTAATGGCTTTGACGTCTGGGTGTATCACTTAACTTTTCTGATCCTCAGTTTCCTCGAGTACTGTAGTTCAGTTCAACAGTTAACAAACATCCACTGAGGGTCAGAGTTAACTCATCAAACATTCATTAAGTACTTATCGTAAGCAAGACCTGTGCTTTCTCCTGGAAACACAGATGTGAATAAATTGGATACCATCTCTGCACCAATAGAAATATGGTCTAGAGTTAGGCATCTACAAAAACATGAGGAAAATGCCTGACCGTAAGATTCCTTTCAAAATTCAGTGAAATAAGTAGAGCATGTGGCACATAGTAGGCACTCGATATACATTATAGTCACTGTGTCAGATCTTTAGAAATTTGCACATATAACAACTGAACCAATATCAATAGCTTCAATGGGATCTTACCTGAAAGCTTAGCCTGCTCTCCTTAGGGAGAACCCTTCAATTTAAGGGGATCAAGGACCCTCGTTATAGAAAACATAACATGAAAAACACATCTGAACTGAGCATATTCAAGTTTGTAAATATGGGGCAGCTAATTTTTTCATCATGCTCCCCATTTTCCATTTGGCATATATTGAATCCTTTTGAAATTTGACAAGTAACTTGGGCTTTTCAGTGAGAAGAAACTTAAGAAAGTTCAAAGCCATAATATTCCAGCAACTAAACTAGGCAACAATGACTACAAAATGGCATTTTAGAAATGGCCCTGCAGAAGTCACCCGGTAATGGCCTAGGTGGGTTAGACCCTCTCAGCTAAAGGTCAGGCCTGCTGTAGCAAAAAGGAAAAAGGAAATTTAGGCAATTTTCCAAGTAATTTAGGGGAAAAACACTTTTCATCTCCGTTCTCTCGAGGTACAATGATTGGCACAAATCTCTACCCTGGCAATGGAGACCAGGCCATTGTGGAACCAAGGCTGAGTCAGCCATGCAGGAAACGTGGAGTGAGGGCTGTGAGCAGAAGGGACTCAGGAGGAAAGCACATTCTTACTGAGCGTTAGCTGGATGGCTGCTCTGTCCACCACATCGATTTGTTCGCCTTTCATTTGCAAGTCACCAACTCAACACTCCAGCTTTGCTGATAGAAGGTGTTCACTTATATTAATTCATATGGAATTTTTCTGGTAGTCATTCTCCTCACTTTAAATGCAGCAGAGTGATGACTTCTGAACCCAGAGAGCAGGGAGCATTCGGAGTCAGAGAGGTGGGCAAACAATTGCACAGCAATCAGAATTAGAACTCGACAGGAAAAGAGCTTCCTCACTGGGCTGTCAACCAAAATCACATCAAACAATTTTAAAGGAACTAAGAACTTGTTTTCACGGCTTCTCCCTATCTGCATCTCTCTCTGGCAGGATGTTTACTTACTGCTCAGTCTGAGCAATTGCACCAGTTCACTAAAGATAAATAAATAAACCCCACCTGGTGACTGTTTTATCATCCTGAAGTCCAACCTCTAGGAATAATTTTGCCAAGTTGAGCTTTGGCAGGAAAGGGAACTTCTGGATGCAGTGCCCACCATCTTGGCTCTACCTTTTCTGGGCTATACACACTCAGTTACTTCAGATAAATCACAATGGATTATACCTTAACCAGGGAGGAAAATATTGTATGGGGGGAAACCAAGACTTTAGAAACAAAAAGGATTCTAAGAAATGATTCCATCACTTAGTGTCTGATTTTTGGTAAGTTACCCAACCTCTCTGAACTTGGTTCTTCATCTATACAATGAATATTAGTGGGTATTAACTTGTTAACATAAGTAAAGCCCTATCACAGGGCTTGGATAAAAACAAGTACGTAGTAAAAGTACCTTCGCTCATATCTAGTGACTATGCCTCTCTGCTTCTTCTTTTCTAGGGTTCAATGGGTGGACCAGAACCCAATGTGCAGATTCAACACTCTCTGATGCTGAAGGAGAATTTGTTACAAGGCAGCTCTAACTCTGACTTCATCCTAATTGTATTAAACTACTAAAGTTGATTTATCTTAGCAGGTGGTCTCTTGAGAGAGATGAAATAGACCAAATAATATAGACTGAAGCTCCAAATGCTGTATTAGATGTAATTTCCCTTAGTTCCTATGCACCTCCACTCCACTTCCAAATAGTTCAACAGAATAGAAGCAGAAGTCTGAAACAGCTGTTACACTTTAGTTTCTCAACTTAATTTTAGATGCCCCAGCCAAGTCACCATTAAGCAGTAGGAATAACGTTGTGCCCAGTGATGACATGTTTTGTTTATTTATTTTGATATTATGTTTACTATAAAGTCAATCTATGTGCATGAAGAAATGAAAACAATATAGAAAAGTGTGAAGTAGAAAGTGAGCACTTTCTATAATCCCATGTGGTTCCCCATCTCCCCAAACTCGACTACACATGCACAATGAATTTGGAGGCTGACTTCCAGATGGAGCAGATGACACTTGAATTGAGTGAATTCCATTCTTCTGGAAAACAATTTCACCATTCACAACACTCAGGGTTGTGACGTTCGTCGGGAGATAGTTCTAATGGAAAGGCAATTCTGATCTTTGTATTGGCTGTGGCATCCTTGAGGGGCTCGGACAGCCACTCTATAACTGCTATACAATCACTTGCAAATGTGCCCCTTAGTACTGTTGAAGTCAAATTTAATACCATGTAGAAAAGACCAAAGTATTTTGATTGCCATATATAAGTGGAAAAGATCTTTCAAATTCCTAAATTTCTTACCAGTTTTTTTGAGAATTGCCACCAAAAATAATAGCAATGACTTTTTCAACCCACAGGATATTCCTCAATTCACTGAAACAATAAACCAAACAGGCTCCATGTCCTTTATAGGTGCCCAGCACATAACTGAGGTATTAATATAAACTGCTTCAATTCTGTATTTATTATACACATAATGCATACAAAGAAATTTCTGCAATAGTCTTTTTATGGATTTTTCTCTCTCTCTTTTCCCACTTGGCCACACTGGTTGACTCCATCCTACTAATGCAATATCTCCCTAAAGCAAAATGGTAAAGATGGAAAAGTTTCTACTGAAAAACTGTCTGGCTTGAGTGATCATTGGTTTTGTGAGTGATAGGGATCACTCACAAAGAAAAGTCCAAATGCTTTTCATCCAGGGTTCTCCTTACCGTGATCCAGTGTACCTTTCCAGACTCTTCTCCCCCGATCACCTCCAGGCCATGGGCTCCTAAGCACAAGTTGGATTGCTTCTACAGAATTATTCCAGCATCCTTGCCTCCATGTCTGGACTATGGCAACTTATTCTAACCACCTGAAATGCTTTTCGCCAATTCTTCTGTATCTGAGGTGTCATATTTATCTGTATAAGAAATAAAAATGTGTTTCAAAACAGCAATGAAAACAAAATGACTGTAGCCACTCCTGCTGTGAACGTTGGTGTGGCAGAGATGAGTGGCTATTGGTAGCATTGACAATGTCCATATTCAAAGAAGACAGTCCTACCAAAGCATTTGAGCTGATCAAGATTAAGGAAACACTGCCTTAAAGGCTTTGTGCTGCTTAAACGGCACAAATAGTTGTAGAAGAGAAACCTCTGATATAGTAAAGTACTGTATTGTCCGTGTGTACCTAAAGTCACTTGGAATTTGGTTTAGGAAGGGACTATAGACAATTGTTCAATGTAATAGCCTGGGAGCCTTTTGTTGTCTTTTGAGAGTCAGCCAAGGTACACCACAGAGAGGAGCTTCATGAGATAACCAGGGGATGAAGTGGAAATATTCTCCATGAGAAAGACCTGGTCACAGAGCACGGCTGCAGGCCTTTTAATTATAGGGCTTTCCCTCCAACTTCCAAGCATTTTGGCAAAGTTTACTTAACCCCCCAGCTTTGTATCTGTGGAAATTCAGGGAGTAGAGGAGAATATAGGGGTGGGGGGTGCCCAGCAGGTCAACACGGTGTGAAAAGGAAAGCACGTCCTAGAGGTGAGGCGCTCACAGAGATGGAGGACTCAACAGCAGTGGAGACCCAAAGCCAGGGTGGCTGGGAGGAAATTAAGACCCCATGAATCCCTGGAGTTCACGGACATGATGCTAGGTTCCCCCAACATATGTTATGGATATAAACCAGTTTGAGTTCAATCTTAAAGGGTACAATAACCCCAGAAAGCTAAGGGACTTAGGTAATATATGAGAAGGTGATATGTGAGCGAAATATCCATTCATGAAAGCCCAAATGAAATGCCATATTACCAACCAAGTAAGTAAAAATTAAGAGAAGATGGAAGAAAACAGGAGAGCGCTAAGAAACTGCAGAGCTGGAACAAGGAGAGGGGGCAGGTGGTAGACAGTTGTTTTCAGCCCTCCCTGTCACTGCAGCCTTGTGAAGCAATGCCTGTCAATCACTTCCCTCAAAAACCCTGTCTGTGGCTTCCCCCCATTGCTTCTGTATCCCCACACATGAGAAACATCCCCAGAAGAGACAGATAGTCCTTGCTGTAAAGGAGAGGACTTAGGAGAAGGAAGGAGTACAGAGATGTAAAAAGACTCATACTGAGGTTGCCCAAATGTATTTTCTCAGTGTTGTGCTGTTTGAAGTAAAGCTCAAAAGGTCTACCCACATTTGTTAAAAGAGAACTTCTAAACTGCTGGGCTTTATAATAATGATATTCCATCCATGTTTTCCTCTATATAAAGAGGATATTAAATATGTATTAGACATAGGTGACTCAAAAGTCTTAGCTGTGATTATTCTGTGAAGAATACAATTCAATTTTTCTAATCAAAATGGAATTTTAGCATATCTTTGGAATTCTTGAAACTTACAGTATTGAAAATTTTCCTAAGTGTTTCTCTGTTAATTTGTTATAGCATATACATTAGAGCAGAAATTTCATTTGACTATGTATTTGTTTATAACTTAAAGCAATAGGATGAGGGAGAATAATAGAAACCTAGAATCATGGAGTTAGAAGGGACCACAGAGGTTGCCAAACCTTATGTTTTACAGGTAAGGATATGAAATCAAAGCCCAAGTGCAGAGAATTAGATTTTACTATTCTCGTTCTATTAACATTGGGTTTAACTAAAAGTAACAATCTCTCTAATAGAAGCTGTAAATTCAGGACCTACTCAGTGCTTATGCAGTGGTGATTCATGATGATGATGAGGGTGGGGATGACTCCATTATTAGCCCAGCTCTTCAACCCTCCTTAACTTCATACCCTTTACCATGTGACCTTTAATCTTCTCCCAGGAAGAGGGTGGACTGTATTTCCCTGCCCCTTGGCTTTGAGTTTAGCTGAGTGATGGGCTTTGTCCAATAGACTAAAGTGTAAGTGACAGTGTGAGAGCCAGATCTGATCCTGTACCTTAAGAGGCCTGTGGGTTTCTGCTCACTGTCTTGAGCCACACACATTACAATGAGAAGAACATTTCTTGTCTAAACCACTGGTTCAAGGAGGATGAGAAACACATGGAGCAGAGCCATCCCACCCCAGCCCACAGATGCACAGTAAGAAGCAGGGCTGTCCTGCGGCCTCAGTCTGAAGCAGAACCAGCCAGCCAAGCCAAGCCTGGATCAGCCACCTCCCTGCCAACCTACAGATGTGTAAGCAGTAATAAATGACCTTTGTTTTAAGCAACTGAATTTTTAAATGCCAAACAGCTTATTTTCACATTATCATATACATTCTAGGCTGTATTTTACCCCAAATCAGTTAAAGTATGCCATGTTGTGCAACTTCCTTGCTCAAAGGAAATGTTCCAGAAGCTCTGGATTGCCTGGAAATACATTTAAGTTCTTACCCTTGCTATGATTCTTTGCAGATTAGCCTCCCACGGTTTCCAACATGTTGCCTAGCTTCAGCTGGACTACTGTAATTTGTATGTGTGCCTAGAATACGGGCTTTGGAGTTATGAATATGGATTCAAATCTTGGGTCTGCCCATTTATTTGTTATTTGACTTGGGGCAAGTTCCTTTACATTAATCCCTGAGTCTCAGTTTATTTATCCGTATAATGGAGCCAACTATACCTACATCACTGGGTTATTATGGAGAGTCAGTTATGTGGTACATGGAAAGAACCTGCCATAGTGTTTGGCTTTTGGCAGGCCTGAGGGGAGGGAGGGAGTATCTGCTCTCTTTTTCTTTTGTTTCTACTTCCACCTGTTAAGGACAACAGCCAAAATCTCTGCTTTCCATCTAGGAGAATATCTAAGGTAAAACACAGCATCTCTGATGCCCGTACACCTCACAAAAGAAAGGACAGTGGTGAATTCTGTTAGAAATTGGAATCCATTGAACTATATTTATTGGTGATCATGCTGCTGGTGCCAAAAGCCAGGGAAGATTCCACATTTCCTTTTTCGGTTTCTGCATTTTGTCAAACATAAACTACCTCTTCACTTGAGGTAACTACTCCACTTTATTTTCTGTCTCCAAATGGATGTTTACAGCAATCTTGAGGTCCTCATTTATCTAGCTGGTTGGGTATGGAGGTTTTGAGTCTGTATTTCAGGCCCAGTGGGATCTCTGTGGGTATTAGTATCGAGATTCAGAGTAGAGGGTATGAAGCCTGTTTTCAGTCTTGACTCTGAGACATGGTGTCCAATCCAATCTCCCATGCCATCAGCAATCTCCTTTATGTATGTGCTCCATTGGTCGGTACCCAGAGGAGAAGAGGGATTCCTTTCCCTCTTCTTTGCATCTCTCTACATTCAGCCTGCTTCCCTCTTCTTTGCATCTCTCTACATTCAGCCTGCTCTTCAAAAGCTAGTTCTAATCTTGCTCTGTGATCCCCCACAGTGAAAGGAAACTCCACTACCTCCAAACTGCAGTAAAGCTTATCTATCTATGCAGCTCGTGGGGCTTTTGTATAATTAGCTACTTTCTGTGTGTTTACATAAAATTGCCTCTTTCAGTTTATTCAGTCTTTATATTACTTTTCTGTTTATCTCCTTCAAGGTTAACCTGATGCCTTGCCCAGATAGATGTTCAAAAAGCATGTACCTTATATATAAATGATCTATTCTTGTGTATTCATGCCTTCCGTTCCATCCCAAAGCAGGCTATGTTGACAAATTTATGCGACACTTGACTTTGGGGATTTTACACTTTGACCAATAATATTGGTTTGTTGTTTTAACATATATTAGAACTATAATTGCTCATCTATTGCACAACTTCCTACGTCTGCTGCTGCCTTTCCTCCTTGCATACTTCTCTTCTATTTCCCCTTCAAGTCCCCCTCTCCCACCTCCTACCACCACTATACAAGCAATATATATTCAGTCAGAACTTAGGCTAAAAATGGTTCTCTGATCTCACCTCTCTTTATCCTCCCTAAACTGCCTGGTCTTTAAAGCAATTTTCTTTAATTGTTGATTTATTTAATTCCTTTGAGCCTATAGATTGACTCTCCGGTTCTATTTACCTTATTTCTTCTACTGCACCTTCCTTAAGTTGAAAATAATTAGGCCTCTGATTTTTGTTTGCTTGTGTACAAAACAACAGAAAAGTTGCCAGCTCCTAACATTTTACAAACAGAATTAATAGAAAAACAGCCACTGTAGGTTGGTAGCCTGGTGAATGTAATGCTAGGTTAATGTTGACTGGGTTGGATTTTGGATCGAATAGGGTTAAAATAGGCAGTGGTTCTCTTTCAAAAAAAAAAGACATGGAAATTGGAAGACTAAACTTTAGCACTTGCCAAATCGAGGGTCTCAGAATTGGAAATGCCCTCTTCCTGACTCTGTCAGGAAGCTCATGTTGATACAAGCACCAAAAAATGAAAATCTCTGTCAAATGTGGTACTTGATCTTGTAGACTAGCTTCTGCTTAACCTGAAGTGGTCAGTGGAGCATGGTACTGTAAATGGAGGGGAGAGAGAGTGACTGTTTACCCAAAACCTGAAACAAAGGCTGTGTTTGGAAAATACAAGATAAAAAAATATCGCCATGGTAACAAATTACTTTTATACTCACATAAAGCAAAAATAGATCTCTCTCTCTCTTCCTCTCTGAAAAGCACATATTTTAAATTACATGGAAGATTAAAGGTGATATGCAGAAACAGCTGCATGAATATGTTTTCATTTTTCTTCATTTGGTTTATACTAATGTCAGTATAAATCTGAAAGGCAGAAATAATTTTGAATTGGAAGCATCTCAGTTCCAGAGAGCAGGAGCAACTTAGAAAAGAAATGTATAATTCAGTCAAAAACTCTATTTTGACTGTAATATAATGATGGAAGAATTGAACTTATCAAAACAAAATGTTCCTGGCATCAGTCACCAAGGAAAATATCGTTTCTCCATGTATGTTTTCCCTTGTATTTGAAAAGTCCAAAAACGTTTTACTCTTCCCTTTGGCTTACAAAGTAGAATTCTTCAGTTTAACTTACATGAAAGATAAATGATATTTTCAGGAGTCCTTAGGTCTTTCTTTAAAATTCCAAGAGATGCTGCTCCATGTAGGAAATGCTGTAGAACACTGGTGTGGGGCCTGGAGAGAAAGGAGGAGGATACAATCCAGTTTCTCCAGCAGAGTTCTTGGAAGTAGAGTCCTAATAAGCACCCCCCAACACTACCACTCACCTCCCAGGTCAGAGCTCTCTACTGGCTTACCTGGGCATCACTGACCTGTCCTATGAGACATGAAAGTTAAGTAATAAAAAGTAGATATTTTGGCTTGATAAATTTTCTGTCACCGGTTTTATTTCCCTTGGAAGATTGTTTTCAACACTTAACAATAATCTTTATTTCCTTAGTGAAATCTAAGGAAGATCCTTTATACGGTCTTTCCCAAAGCCAGAAAACTATCTGATGGACCATATGAAACTTCCATTTTACACAGGTCAAAAACAACCAAATATTAGCAATTTCATAGGGTTTAACCTAGAAAATATTTTATCTGTTCTAATGGTCATAGGACTTCCCTCTAAAGCACTAAAACTGTTGATAATTTTCTTCAAATCCATCACAACTTTTTTTTTTCTTTCATAGATAAGAGGTGAAAGGCCTTCATACTTAGTGATGGGTTGTATTTCTACATGTCTGACTCAATAAGCCCAAACCTGAACTTATCATCACCAACAACAACCGAGCCAGTCTACTTCTCTATTTCAGCAGTTGGCTCTCACACACCTGATCAGAAGTCTGGGAGGAATCCTTAATGTCTCTCGCCTTCAGTTCTAAGTATCAATATTTATAGGCACTGAGTTTCATCAATTGAAATCTTTCATCCTCAAACTCAGTGATGCTTACTTATCACTACTGTAGTTCACACCTGCATTTGTGCAATAGTCACATGAATAGTATCCCTATTTGCATCTCCTCATTCAAAGTCAAGTTCCACTGCTGCCAGAGTAGTTTTTCCAATATTACAAATCTAAAATATCCTTCTCCTTGTCAAAAACCTCACAGTTCCCCATTGCCTAGAGATAAACTCAAAATTCCTAAATTGTAGCCACCTTGAACTACCAGGTCCTTTTATGCTTGTTTTCATTTGCTTCTCTGGCTGCTGTTCCTTGAATAGCCAACCCTACCCACCCACTCCCCAACTGTTGTCCAGCTTGGAAACCCCTCATCAGCATTTAGGGCCAAACTCAGAGGCCAGGGAAAACTCCTTCATCTATTCTCTTTAATGTCCTGACATCCAGGAAAAGAATCTCTCTCTTCTGCCTGAGTCCTCTGTCCATACCCAACATACATCATAGGTAGTATGGTTACTTGTATAAGTAACTCCACCCTGGTCCACAGATTGTGAGTTTCTTGAGTATACATAGTTCTAGTCAACTTTCTTTTCCAAAAATCCAGCCTAGGTCTTCACCATTATTCATTATTGAAATGCATCAAATGAATCACTGCATATACCTTCCAAACACTCTAATCACTTGGAAATAAGAATTTGGTTTATTTACAAGTTCACTCATTACCTAAGAATATAGTATCTTTCATTTTTTTTATTTTTGGGGATATTAGTTCTTCCTTTTAATATTGTTTTACATGTAGACTAGACTTCACTCTCAAACACCTGTTGTTATTGTTGTGTTTGGTTTTGGTTTTGCTTCCTTATTTTCAATTCTGAGCAAGAATCCCTTGAAGCCATGTGCACCCAAACTGCCTCTGAAGATCTCATACGCCTACATCCATTTTCATGTTACTGCCATAATCTTTCATTAATCCAGATTTCCTGGGTAATGTAGAAGATGCTATTGATTTGATGCTCCCCTCCACATCATACTCACCGACCTCTAAGTTCATTTTGTTGGGTTGGACAGTATCTCACCTGCTGACAACCAACTGCCCAGCTCATGCACCCACCTGCTGCAACCACCCTGTTCCTGTTTCTCTGCCGGTAGGCTTTCCCAGCTCTATAGAAGTTTGAACGCAAACCAGGAACAGAGTGGTTGCAACATGCTATACATTTTATTCCCCAGGGGGCAATTTTCAGACAATGATAGACAGGACAGGGTGGATAAATACCCCAGCTTCCCAATCCATGAGGGGAACAACTCTGAGATGCGTTCTACTCCATTCCTCAGGGTTCCCCAGTGGAATAGTGCCTCAGGTGCCCACAGAGGTAACACACTAAGTAACAACTTTTAGTGGTGCTCCTTCCTTCTCAATTTCTCTTTCCTTTCTGTTTTCCATTTCCTTTCCTGTGCTTCCTTTGACCACTTCCTAAATAAATGACTCACACCAAGTCCTTGTCTTAGAATTGCTTTGGGGGAAACTAAAATTAAAGTGAGGAATATTTGGGGGACGTAGTGTCCAGGCAGTTCAGAACATCTATAAAACCAGGGTGTGTAACAAGAAAGTCACAACATTTTAGAACAAATAGCACCATAAAGATCATGTTGTCTTGCTTACTCTCTCTCGCTCTATTGCCTCTGATCCCCCTGGCTATCCTGCTTTATGTCTGCACAATTCTTTGTTCCCTTATCACTTGGCTTAAGTGAAATGGTGACTTTTTCCAAAGTAACTAAATACACAGGCAAAAGAAAAATGCAAACCAAATATAAGACATCATAGGGCTTCCCTGGTGGCACAGTGGATGGGAGGACACCTGCCGATGCAGGGGACACGGGTTCATGCCCCCATCTGGGGGGATCCCACGTGCCACAGAGCAGCTGGGCCCGTGAGCCATGGCCACTGGGCCTGCGCTTCCAGAGTCTGTGCTCCGCAAGGGGAGAGGCCACGGCAGTGAGGGGCCCATGTACCGCCTAAAAAAAAAAAAAAAAAGACATCATAGAAGCACAAAACTTGACAAAGGTACTTTATGAGTTTGCTAGAGGTGCTGTAACAGTATCCCACACTGGGTGGCTTAAACAAGAGAAATGTCTCACAGTTCTGGAGGCTGGGAGTCTGAGGTCGAGATGTTGGCAGAGTTGTTTTCTTCTGAGGGCTATGATGGAAAATCTGTTCCAGGCCTCTGTGTTTGGCTTGTAGATGGCCCTCTTCTCCCTGTCTTCTATGTGTGCCTGTCTGTATCCAAATTTCCCTTTTTATAAGGACTCCAGTCATATTGAATTAGAGCCCACCTTAGTGACCTCATTTTAAATTGATAACTCTGTAATGACCCTATCTCAAAATTAGGTCACCTTCTGAGGTACTGGGAGTTTGGACTCCTGCATATCTTTTTTGAGGGGACACAATTCAATCATAATGGTTGACAACACAGATCCCTTGTGAAACTGAAGTGGGAGGCTGCCTCTACTTTTCTTATACAAATACAGACATCCAGAGGCAAGTTCCCTTCTTCATTTCAGCCCAATCCAGTTTACTAAAGGGCTAATCCTACACCTGAGGTAAAGATCAAGCAGTTGGTTGCTGCTGTTAGATTTACAAGGGTTGTAAAGTTTAGTCTTTTTGCAGCAGGTTGAACATTCTTAGAAAATGTTCAGATCCTTATGACTTGAGCATTATTTTTCATGTAAATAAAATGTAGTTCTAATTAATGCATACTATGAAATACAATATCCTCCTTTGATAAACATGCTTGCATACCACTGTACAAATTGTACAAGGATTGAATGGACACCTTTACATATATAGTTTGTTTTCGCACATTTGTAAATGTTTTTTCTGAGATGCTCAGAATTAAAACCATTCGGTTAGAAGTGTATATCATTCAGAAGGTCCAGATTTCTTTCCAAAAAAGCTGTACCAGTTTTTCTTCTAAGAGCAATGTGTGAGTGAATTGTTCTCCCACATTCTCATTAACAACAGATATTATCAGTTTCTTTAACTTTGCAAATTTGATGAAAAATTGATATCTTACCCCTATTTTAATTTGCATCCTGTAATTAAAGGGAGTAGGATGAGCCTATTTCATTTATTTGTCTATTTCTCCCGTTAGCTGCCTGGTTATAACATTTGCTCATTTTATGGTAAGTCTTTGGACATTTTCTTATGTATTTGCAAGAGCTTATTAGATATATATTTGTGAGTTAATTCTTAGCTGGTTTTTCATTTACATTAAGCTATTTATTGAATATATTTTTATGTGTAGTATGAGTTAGGAATCAATTTTTTCCCCCAAGTGGAGAGATAACTGTCCCCAAACTATCTTTTGTTTACTGACTTGATCAAAAACATATAATTTTAATGTCAAAATTCTCTATCTTTTCCATTGATTTTCTCTTCCTACACAAATCAAACTACTTATATCAATTATTAATGCTTTAAAATGTTCTTGCTATCTGGTAGAAAAAATCTTACTATTTGTCCTTGTCTGTTTAGAACCAGCTTATCAAATTCCATTTGTGTGTTTTTGTCTTTTTGCGGTACATGGGCCTCTCACCGCTGTGGCCTCTCCCATTGCGGAGCACAGGCTCCGGACGCGCAGGCTCAGCGGCCATGGCTCATGGGCCCAGCCGCTCCGCGGCATGTGGGGTCTTCCTGGACCAGGACACGAACCCGTATCCCCTAGCATCAGCAGGCGGACTCTCAACCACTGCACCACCTGGGAGGCCATCCATTTGTGTTTTGACTAGAATTGCTTTCTATGTATAGATTAACTTGTTCAAAAAAATTCTTTCCCCCATTGAATTTTCTTCTCAAAATCAACTGTCCATAAAGTGTTGATTTATCTCTGTATCCTGTTATCATACTGTCTTGGTAACTGTAGCTTTATAATAGTTTGAAACCTGATAGCATAAGACTTCCAACTTTGTACTTCTTTTTCAGGAATGTTTTAATTCTTCTAGGTAATTTGCACTTCCATGTAAATTTTAGAACCAATTTTTTAATTGCTTCAAAAAGCCTTATTAGGATTTTGATTGAGAGTGCACTGAATCTATCAATCAGTATGGAGAGAATTGATATCTCAATAATATTGAGTCTTCCAATCCACAAATGTTTCCATTAATTTCAGTCTCCTTCAATCACTCCCAGTAATGTTTTGTAATTTTCAGTGTAGAAATCTTGCAGTTGTTAAATTTATTGATGTTGTTCCCCTAACAACCCTAAACATTTTTATACTACTATACATGATGCTATTAAATTTTAGTCCCATTTTTTTTGGTGAAGTTTATAGAAATCCAATTGATTTTTTTTATATGATGGACCTTGTAAATCCTGTGTTCTTGTGGAGTCACTTACTAGCCTTAATATCTCTTTTGCAAGTCCCTTAGGATTTTCTAGGAATATGACTGTGATCTGTGAATAAAGACATGCAAATGTGTGTTTTACACACATATAGATATAGATATACTTTATTTATTTATTTGTTTATACTTTATTTATTTATTTCCTTACTTCATTAGCAGTGACTTAATGACTTCCAGGGCAATGCTGAATAGAAATGGTGAGAATGGAACCCTTGTCTTGTTCCTGATTTTAGGATAAAATTGTTAAATGTTTCTCCTTTATATATAATATTAGCTGTAGGATTTTTGTATGCATACTTTATGAGACTGAGGACCTTTCCTTCTATTCTTAATTTTCAGAGAGGTTTTTTTTTTTTCTATCATAAATGGGTGTTAAATGTTTTCATGTTTTTCCCTATATCTTTCAAGACAATAATATAATTTTCTCTTTATGTGTTTTTCAGTGATTGGCTCTTGAATACTAAACAAATTTTGCATTCTTGGATAAACTCCATCTAATGTGCCATATTTTGAGTTTTAAAAAGTATTTTACATGTTATATTTATTATTAAATATTTAAATATAATATAAATTTTAATATTTAAAATACTTTAAGTATAATTTATTTATTAAATGGTGTACTATAATTAAATTATTATCTTTAAAATTTATTAAATATATTGCTTATTTTTATTTAAAACATATTTTATATATATTTACACTTTCCTGGATGTGATTTACATTTATTGTTAAGTATTTTACATCTATATCCATGAGACATACTGGTCTTTAATTTTCTTTTTTTGAAATGTCCTTGGTGGCCTCATAAGATAAGTAAAAAAAATATTCCTACCTCTTCCATTATCTGGTAGAGTTTTCATAAGATTGGTATTATTTCTCCCTTGAATGTTCCTTAGAATTTATCAGTAAAGCACTCTGTTGAAGATTATTTTTAATTATAAATTCAATCCCTTCAATAGATATGAGGGTATTCAGATTTTGTTTTTCTTTATGTGTCCATTTTGTGTGAGTTGGTAAATTGTGTATTCCAGTTTCATCTAAGTTGTTTAAATGTATTGCCATAAAATAGTTCATAATATTTCCTTGTTATCATTTCAATGTCTGTAGGATCTCTGGTGAAGTCCACTATTTCACTCCTGATGTTGGTAATTTGTGTCTTCTCTCTCCTTTTTTCCTCTTAATTTTGCTAGGTGTTTATCATTGTTATTAATATTTATGAAAAACCTACTTTGGCTTTTCACTATTATTTGTTTGTTTTTTTCTACTTTAAATATATTAAACTTGGACCATTTCAATTATCTCCGGTTAGCTTCCTAACTGTCACCCTACTTCCACTTGACTCTCCCTTCTATTATCAACACAGAAGTCCTGGCGACTTTCATAACACAAAAGCCCTATCATTTTCCTCCCATTCTCTTTCCTTCTCTGCCATATCTTCTCCAGCTCCCTCTACCTCTCCAACTTCTCTCTAATCACAATGGCTTCCTTTCTGTTCCTCAAACACTTCAGTTATGCTACCATTTCAGGGTCAAGCTTTTATTCAAAAATAACCTCCTCGAACAAATTAGGAGGGGAAGGCTCCTTCCTTAATCAGAAAAGATATCTGCTCAAAACTTTCAGCAAATATCATACATAATGGTAAAATATTAAATGTTTTTCATTTCAGATTGGGTTTCAGATGAAGATGTCTGCTAACACTGCTTTAATTCAATATTTTACTAGAAGTCCTAATAATGGCAGTAAGGCAAGAACAATTATAAAATTTCTAAAGATCGAAAGGGAGGAGATAAAACTGTTATTACTCACAAATTACATATGCATATAGAAAATCCAACAGATAAAATATTAGAATTAAAAACTGAAGGTACCAAGGTCACTATATCAATACACATAATTATTTACATTTCTATAAATCATCACAAACAAATTTGAATCTTAATATAATGGCAAAACTGCAAGAATAATCTTAATGATTGCAAAATCTCTACACTAAAAATCATAAAACACTGAGATAAATTAAAGAATATCAAAGCAGAGGTATATACTATGCTCATGGATTGAAAGAGTCAGGATTGTAGAGATGTCCCCAAGTTAACTAACAGATTCATTGCAACACTAATAAAAATCCCATGAGGATTTTAGAGTGGAAATTTCAAGATTATCCTAAAATTTACATGAAAATGTAAAGAATGGTCAAGATAATCATAAAGATCTATGTTGAAGCACTTTCATTACCAGATATCAAGCTTTATTATAAAGCTGTGGTTATTAACAGAGCATAGTAACTGTGCAAAGACAGACAATTAGAACAACAAGCTAGAAGATAGTGCTCAGGAACAGACCCACATATTCAGGCATTTGATTTATTGCAAGGATGTCTCTGCAGATTTGTAAGGAAAGAATGGTCTTTCCAATAAATGGTATTAGATAACCATAAAGAAAAAATATATATATACAATTATATATAATATATATGATATATAAGGTATATCATAACTCCTACTTTACACCATCCCCCAATATCAGTTCTTGGTGGATTTAAGTCTAATTATGAAAGATAAAACAATAAGGCTGATGCAAGATTACATAAGAGAATATCTCCATGAGCATGGAATATATGAAGATTTCTTAAACAAGACAAAAAACAGAAACCATTAAGGCAAAAATTGCCTTTAAGGCATTAAAATAAGGATGACTTTCATCAAAAGATACTATTGAAGACTGAAGAAATACTCATATCCACAATATATAAAGATCTCCTAATAATCAACAAAAAATGGCAAAAGACTTGAACAAACATTCCATAGAAGAGAATATCAAATAGACTAACAATTAAAAACTTGATCAACCTCCTCAGTCATCAGAGAAATACAAATTAAAGTCACAATGAAATACCTGTATACGAACATCAACATGCCTAAAATGAAAAAAGATGAAAAATATCAAATGTTGATTAGAATGAAAAGCAACTGGAACTCTTACGGACTACTGATGGGAGTGCAATTTGGTACCACTAGTTTGAAAACTGTTTATTCCACTACAACTGAATGTAGGCATAGCCAATGACCTGGTAGTTCTGATCCTAGGTATTTAACCAACAGTACTACATAGATGTATACACAGAATTTTGCATACAAGAAGTTTCATTGCAGTGCTATTTATAGTGGTCAAACACCAGAAATAACCCAAATGTTCATCAACAGTAGAATAGAAAAATGAATTGTGATGTAGTCATACAATGAAAATGAACAAACTTCTACATGCAACATCTTAAGTGCACCTCACAAACATAATGTTGAGCAAAAGAAACCAGATATAAGAGTATAGATTATATATTCCTAGTTACATTGTTCAAACACAGGAAAACTTATTAACGGTATAGAAATCAGGATCATGGTTATTTTTAAGAAAAGGGACATAGTGATAAGTGGGCAAGAAGCAGATGCTGAAATATAATATTTCTTGATCCAGAATACTGGTAATGTCTTATTTCTTTATCTTCATTTAAAGATGTTTTCATTTTATGAAAATTAATGGAGCTTATGATTCATGTGATTTCCTGTATGAATATTATATTTCAATAAAAATGTTAATATGTTAAAAGTTGACTTCTCCATGAGACTTTTCCTAACCACCCCACTGAAAGTTACATCCTCCTCCATACTCCATATCTCCCTTCCCTGCTTGATTTTTTCCTTAACCTATAACCTTCTGATTTATTTGGTTTCCCCTAGGAGACTCTAAGACAAAGATTCCAGTGTGAGCAGTTCGTTTGGAAGGTGATACAAAGAAACACAGGCAGGAAGGGGTAGGGGAGGTGAGACTGGAAGGGAAAGAAGGAAGTATAGTTACCCTGTCAAGTGAGCTACTCTGTGGAAAAACTGGGGCTCAATCTGCCAGGAAAACTCTTGGAAAACCTTGGAAGAACACATCCTTCAGAGTTATCCCACCTGAGAGTCGAGATTGCTAGGATATTTTACAAGTAATTTTCTGTCAGTTGGTTGAGGGCTGCTCCCAGAAATGCCTGGCCTCCCACCTGTCCAGATGGACCGGGCTCTGGGGCAAGCCCTCAGATCCAGAGCTTCAAGGGCTGGCAGTGGGGTGTTGGGATGTCTGCACCAAGGGGAGAAGGGCTGCTGGGATATGGACTGGACGAGTTTCACGTATTTCCTCTTCCTTATTTCCTGAACCCCCTCCACCCTAATTAGAGTACGTGCTCCAAAAGGACAGGGATTTAGGGTTTGGGGGTCTGTTTTTATCTGGCATGTGGAATATACTCAATACACATCTGTTGAATAAACAAATGAAGAACGAGAGTGCCATTTCAGTCTATTTCATGGTCATTTAAATTATCTTTCAGATGTACATTAAAAGAATTAAAAGGGTTAACCTTTATTTTTTGAATTCATTGACAATAGTCTCCTGTGCGGCAAATATGAAAGCTTTTCTCTAAGATGCATAATTCATGGTCTTTTCTGTTTGTTGATGTGATTGACCTCTTTGCTAGAGGTGGAAAATGAGATGGCTGACACAAAATATTCTCTACAGAAGCAAAGTATTTGTTATGCCATATATATATATATGGCAGCTGCAATCCAGTCCCATTAACTCTTCTAGGTCTTGATAAATTATTTGATGTGTATCTTTTAATGGATTTTTTTTCTCCTTGATAGACTATGGTGTTCAGGGTGGCTTTTAATTTTTTTCCAGTTGTATTGTAAAATAATTAACATACATACTATAACTTGAAGATATATATAGCATGATGGTTTGACAAATATATTGTGAAATGATGACTACAATAGGTTTACTTAACATCCATTATCTCTGTTGCATCTTTAATACAAGAAAAAAAAGAAAAACATTCTCCTTGTGATGAGAACTCTTAGGATCTACTCTCTTAACAACATTCATATATATCATACAGCAGTGTTAGTCATGTTGTACATTACATCCGTAGTCCTTATTTGTCTTATAACTGGCCTTTCACTTTTAATAACGTTAATAGTCATAATGACTATTATGGCATTAAAGACTGTGCTTTCACAGTCTTTAAATTATTTGTTTGTAAATAAATTATTAAAAATTATGAATAACGACATGTATACAACCCTGACACCTTAACCAGTTCTAAGTGACACCTTCAACTCTTGAAATTTTCTTTAGCCAAGTCATTCCCTCTTACAGTCTCCTCTCCTTGTCAATCATAAGCAGCACATACTCTGTTTGGAAAGGCCACAGGTGATCTTTTTAATAAATAAAGATCATTAAAATTAAAGGCTTCTGACTTTGAAAAAAGAACCATCTTTTCTCCCAGATTTTGACCTCTTTTCACCTTTCATTACTCTCAGACAGCTGCTGCTTGTTGGCCTGTTCTGAACCTGGGCCCTTTATCCTTGCACAGCTTTAATACAGAAGGCTAAAT
The DNA here is from genome assembly GCF_963924675.1 of Phocoena phocoena. Taxonomy (NCBI): domain Eukaryota; kingdom Metazoa; phylum Chordata; class Mammalia; order Artiodactyla; family Phocoenidae; genus Phocoena; species Phocoena phocoena. Next base: position 10,194,255 of record NC_089236.1, on the reverse strand, counting down.
CACCCTTTTCCTTTGCCTCTACTTATACAATTTGATTAAAATTCTGGAAATTGGCTAAGAAATTATATTAATGACCACACATAATATCAACCTCTCTATTGGTTGCAGTGTGAATTTATTTCTTTTTCCTTTCACTATTATTGGTTTGCTGACTGAATAAAAACTCTTTAGTTGAAAATGATTCCCTATAGAAAAAGAAAATCAAGACTTGCTTAAGTAGAGGTGATAAAACGTATCTCATGTGATATGTTTTTAAAGGAATAAGGTGTCCATTTGTGTCATGCAATCAGCAAAGATTTATTTTATTTTATTTTTTTTTGCGGTACGCGGGCCTCTCACTGTTGTGGCTTCTCCCGTTGCGGAGCACAGGCTCCGGACACGCAGGCTCAGCAGCCATGGCTCACGGGCCCAGCCACTCCGCGGCATGTGGGATCTTCCTGGACCGGGGCACGAACCCGTGTCCCCTGCATCGGCAGGCGGACTCTCAACCACTGCACCACCAGGGAAGCCCAACAAAGATTTTTAAATGCTGACTGTATATCAGGCACTGAGCTAAGTAATTGGACTATAAAGTCAAATAAAATACCTTCCTGACCTCAAGTCTAATGAAGGTTGAAATAAGTGCATGGGTGATTATATTTTACCTTAGTAAAAGCTATGATAGAGGTATGCAGAAAATGCTATGGTATTATAGAGCAGGGATAAATAAATAAGATGTGGATGGTTAAGAAAGGCTCGGTGAGGAAGAATGGAAGAACAGAGTAATCTCAGACAGAGAGAGAATGTCTCAAAAGCCCAGGGGGGTGGTGGAGTCTTGATAGATGCAGCATGTAGAAATGTGGTGATAATTGTATGTACTAAGATAGAAGCATGACTTTACTCTAAAACCTCCTACTGAAGGAAGTTAAGCATAAAATTATTTATATTTTAAAAAATTCCATTCGTATCAGAGAAAGATGGATTGACGGGAGACTAGACTGGAAACAGAGAGGCTAGTTAAAAGATCCAGGCAAGAATAGTAAGAGCTTATACGACAGCTCTGGTGACTTTAATGGGAAATGGAGAAGCAGGAACAGAAAAATAGATGTCATAGGAAGTTTACAGGATTCGGCTAATTAATTCTAAAAAAAAATAGAACTGTCATATGATGCAGCAATTCCACTCCTGGATGTATATCCGAAGAAAACAAAAACACTAATTCAAAGACATACATGCACCCCGATGTTCATAGCAGCATTATTTACAACAGCCAAGACATGGAAGCAACCTACATGTCCATCAACAGATGATGAATAAAGAAGATGTGGTATGTATACGCAATGGAATATTACTCAGCTATAAAAAGAATGAAATTCTGCCTTTTGCGACAACATGGATGGATCTATAGAGTATTATGCTTAGTGAAATAAGTCAAAGACAGATACTGTGTGTTATCACTTATATGTGGAATCTAAAAACAAATAAAACGAATGTACGTAACTAAACAGAATCAGACTCACAGATACAGAGAACAAGTTAGTGGTTACCAGTGGGGAGAGGGGAGGGGGAAGGGCAAGACGAGGGTATGGGATTAAGAGATACAATACAAACTACTATGCTTTGTATCTACTATAAAAAACAAGAATATACTGTACAGCACAGGGAAATACAGGCATTATTTTATAATAACTTTAAATGGAGTATAATCTATAAAAAATTGAATCACTATGTTGTACACCTGAAGCTAATATAATATTGTAAATCAACTATATCTCAATTAAAAAATATCACATTGAGGGCTTCCCTGGTGGCGCAGTGGTTGAGAGTCTGCCTGCCGATGCAGGGGACACTGGTTCGTGCCCCAGTCTGGGAAGATCTCACATGCTGCGGAGCGGCTGGGCCCGTGAGCCATGGCCGCTGAGCCTGCGCGTCCAGAGCCTGTGCTCCAGCAACGGGAGAGGCCACAACAGTGAGAGGCCCGCGTACCGAAAAAAAAAAAAAAAAAATCACATTGAATGCAAACAATAAAATAAAAAATAAAATAAAATACTCCTAAGTTTCTGGTTTGGGCAACTGAGTTAATGATGGCTCCATTTGCTAAGGTGGGGAATATGATAATAGGTTGAGAACTGGGGTGGGAGTGATGTGTTCAGCTTTAGACATGATGAATTTGGACTACCTATAAGACAGCTAAGTGAAAGAGTTCAGTTGACACTTGAATATAAGACTTGGAGTCCACTAGAGAAATCCTGACTGAAAATATAAGTTCCTGGAAGTGTTCATACTATGCAATAGTTGAAGCCCCAGGGGTTAATTATGTCACCCAAAAGAGTGTGAAAAGTAGGAGGGTTAGAAAATTAGGTGGCCCTAGGGAGCTTCTATTGTTAAGGCATGATCCAGAGAAAGGGTAGCCCCAAAGACATGAGAGAAACCTAAGAAATAGTTATGTCATGGAGATAGAGGGGGAAAGAGTAATTCTCAAATATTACACAGTTCAAAAATCATATCTGACCTTCAAACAATATGTGGACCCAGAGGACTACATGAATGCTCAACTTGCAGCATTCAATGTTGCTGAAAAGAGTAAAGGATAGTGAAGAGAAGCAATGGATGAAAAATTAGAAATTGGAAAAACAGAAACAACATGTTAAATGAGAATATATGAAACCAACACAGTTGTTTATACTTGATCACTTGGAAAATCAGGCAAAAGCCTAAAACGTTTTTCATCTTAAAACTATGAGAGCTCTCTGAGGCTTTTTTGGTCCCTGCCCCAGTCTTTCAGGGAGGTCAAGTGTTACCATATCTATTTAGAGATGTGCCAGTTGAGGCTCACGGTGATTTGTATGATACTCAGATATGAAAAATAACCCCCAAAGACATTACACTGTGCTTTTTCCTATCCTTATCCCTTTCCTATCAGAAAAAAAAAAAAAAAATTGTTTACTATCAGTTAGTTTGGGAGTCTATGCTACCTTGTTTGTTAAATTTCACACCTCTTTCTTTTGTGATATAAATGTTAATTCTGAATTTAGGAGAATTTTGAATGAAAATAGTAATTTGTGACAAGGGTCATAAATGGATTGCCTGGTATATCAATTCTAGGCTACCTTAGAAACTAAGTTTTGTTTAGTAAAATAGCTTTCAAGGTTCTTCAAAAGAAAAAATCAACAGAAACCTCTCTTAAAGTTAAATAACAAGTAGGATTCAACACAGTATAAAAAAAGAGTATCCTAATATTCTATACAGTGATATTTTATTAATAAATATATATTGTAACATTTAATTTACAGGATGTATTTTTGCACTGTATTTTTTTTAAAGTCACTTAATGAAGTTGCTTCAATAAACATAGCAATTCAAACTTGGGGTTGTGTTAGCAAGTTGAAGATGTGTCTGTACCTAATGTCTGTCATGGCTTTTGCTTATTCAGCTTGGAGAATGTCCATACTCACACAGATAAGTGGTAACAAATGGTACTTGGTCTTTTTTTTTTTTAACCAAGTGGAGAAAGGGGGGTGGGATAAATTGGGAGATTGGGATTGACATATATACACTACCATGTGTAAAATAGGTAACTCATGAGAACCTACTACAGAGCACAAGGAACTCTACTCAATGCTCTGTGGTGACCTAAATGGGAAGGAAATCCAAAAAGGAGGGATATATGTATACATATAGCTGATTCACTTTGCTGTACAGCAGAAACTAACACACCATTGTAAAGCAATTAAACTCTAATAAAAATTAAAAGAAAAAAAGAACTTATAAAAAAAAAGGTACTTGTTCTTTTAAAGCAACTTACCTTGCATTATCACAATACCCTAGTTATACAGAGGTGGCCAGAGGTTTATCCTGAAGACTGCACAACAATGAATGAACTTAGGATCACAGGATAGCAAACTGGTTGGTTCCAGTGTTAAAATTTTCTATATGATACATTTTTAAATGCATGTTGGTTTTATTCCTGATTAAAATATATTAAAAAATAAAATTTATAGTAAATTTCTGTCAGATCCCTGAAGTGCATAATCTTTTGTGGAAAATATGTTGATATTTCAAAGTCTAATAAACTTTGGTATAAAATAGTATTTTTCAAAGTAGAAATATTTATGAGACCCTTTTCATTTTTTCATAAACTTTTTATCGTAGAATAGTTTTTAGATTTACACTCAAATTAGAAGGCTAATACACGGTTCTCATGTGCCCCGCACCCAATTTCCCCTATTATTAACATCTTACATTAGTATGGTACATACACCGCAATCAATGAACCAAGATTGATACACTATTATTAAAGTCTGTACTTTATTCAGACTTTCTCAGTTTTTTCCTAATGCCTTTTTTCTGTTCCAAGATCCCACGCAGAACACTACATTACATTTCGTCACCCTGTCTCCTTAGGCTTCTCTTGCTTGTGACAGTTTCTCAGACTTCCTTGTTTCTGATGACCTTGACAGTTTTGAGGGGCATTGGTCGGGTATTTTGTAGAATGTAATTCAGTTGGGATTAGTCTAATGTTTTCCTCATTATTAGACTAGAATTACAGGTTTGGGGAAGAAAGACCACAGAGGTAAAGTGCCATTCTCATCACATCATACACTCAACATGATTTATCCCTGTTGATGTTGACCTTGACCACCTGGCCAAGGTAGTGTTGGTCAGTTTCTCCACTATACAGTTACTCTGTTTCCTCCCTTTCCACACTGTCTTCTTTGGAAGGAAGCTGATGGCCAGCCCACACTTAAGGAATCACGAATTATGTGCCATCTTGTTAAGGGCAAAATACCTATATAAATTATTTGGAATTATTCTGTGTAAGATATTTGTCTCTTCTCTGTCATTTATTTTATTCAATTATTTATGTATACCAGTGTGGATTTGTGGCATTTATTTTCTATTTTGTGTTATAATCCAATACTTCTTTATTTTGTGGCTCAAATTGCTTTATAATTGAGCTCTTTTAGTTGGTTCCGGTGTCCTTTGACATAGAGTTGACATTTTACTTTGGTCATATAATTGGAATCATACATGTAGACTTTTCAGACGAGCAACTTTCACTGAGCAATTATTCGTTTAAGATTCACCCATGGCTTTTCGTAGCTTGGAAGCTCATTCTTTTGTACTGCTGAATAGTTTCTCTTGTATGGGTGTTTATCCATTTGCCTTTGAAGGACATCTTGGTTACTTCCAGTTCCGAGTGATTATGAATAAGGCTGCTATAAACATTCATATGCAGGTATTTAAGTTTTTAAATCAGTTGAGTAAATACCTAAGAGCATGATTGGTATGTTGTATGGCAAGACTATGTTTAGCTTTGTAAGAAACTGCCAGAATGTGTTCCAAAGTGCCGGTACCATTTTGCATTCCCATCAGTAATGAATGAGAGTTCCTGTTGTTTTGCATCGTTGCCAACAATCAGTATTGTCATATTTTTGGATCTTAGCCATTCTAATAGGTGTGTAGTGATATCTCATTGTTGTTTTAATTTGCAATATCCTAATAACAAATGCATTTGAGCATTTTTTCTTATGTTGATTTGGCACCTGTATATCTTTTCTTTGGTGTGATGTCCATATCTTTTTTCCCATTTTTAATTGGTCTGTGCCCTTTTCACTTTAAAATCCATATTCTAATTCAAATATTTGGTATAGTTTTCCACCAAATGACACTGCATAGCTTTTCTTCATTCTTAAAATTTGGGGAATTGTTCTCACGTCTATTTGGGTTGGTCATTACTTTTTTATTTTGTGAGTTTAGCAAATACTGTCAGCTAAGAACCATTTATTTGGAACAAAAATAATAATTCAGTGATTATCATTTCATCCTGAAGAAGGGATAGAGATCAGAGAAGGGAATAAAGTTGTTTTTAGCAGCAGGGGAACAGCCCTGAGTGAGCCACAGGGAGCCCTGGGGCAGTGTCCACACACGTCCTAAATAAGGTTGGAGAAGAGCAAGTGGGAAACACTATTTTTTCTTACACAACTTTTTGCCTTAAGTAAAATAAATTAAAAAGGAAATCAAGAGTATTGTGTGCTCACTTATTTTCTAGGCACTTTCATGGCTTCCCCTGAATCAAAAGTTTGAAGCTGGCTTTGCTGCCAGGGTAATTTCTGCAGCCAGGGTGCAAACTCAGCAGACCTTGAGCAAAGACTTCTCTCTGCACATGTTTCAGCCTCTGCCCTCTTATTAGCCAGTACAGGTGGGACCCACTGCTGCTGGCAATCCTGTATCTCTGCCCGCTAGAGCACACAGTGTGGGGGGCAGAACTCAATACAGATCTCAAATTCCAGGATTACTCTGCTGCATAGACACCCAGAGTTCTTCCACTGGGATGCAGCCTAAAAAGAGAGAGGCAGCAATTGGCTTTTACAGTCACTGGGTGGTATGCCCTAGGAGATGCACAGATTAGGATCTCTCACTGAACTACCTAAATGCTTTTCCAAGCCTCATTCCTTGCTGGGTATACTTGATTATCCCCCTGCACTCCTCCTCAGCTTCAGTTAGAAAAGTAGAGAAGACGAGGCAATATTCAGTGGCTTCAACGAAGGCAAACCCACATCATTCCCATGACACACTGTGCTGTTTTTATCTGCTGACCTTTATTCACGTACTGTTCCCTCTGCCAGGAATGTTCTCTCTAGTGAGCTATCCAAATGACGCCCATCGTGGAAGCATCTGACCAAATCTCTCCTCCTTTAAGATGCCTTTCTTGGTTCCCAGTTCCATAGAGATCTCCAATTTTCTAAATTCTCGTATCACTTGCAGCTTAACCATTACTATGGTCTATGACACGCGTATGCACACACACACACATTCTGCAATGTCTCTTTTGTGTTATCCTTACGTTTTTTTATAAGACAGCAAGGAACTCATGGCCCTTTCAGGTCAAAAAGAAATAACTTGTGCTATTTTCTATATTATCTTTCGAAGTTGAGATGGATTTTACTCATAATAGGTGCTAAATGAATAACGTTAAGTTACTTGACTCCTAGTATCTAATACAGAAATAATCATTGCATTTCTTGTGCCTTTCTGCAATGTAGACCCCATAAAGCATCTTCAACATTCTTCTATTTTACTATTCTTTTAGTATACCTTTATCAAGTACCTAATACTATATTGCTGAGTCATAGATGCTAGAGATAAAATTATATATAACATACGGTTCCTGCTCTCAAGAAGTTCACAATTTAGACTTACTGGGCCAAACTATGGCACTTGGTAGAACTAATACTGCCAGTTACATTCCCAGGGTACCAGTTTTATCATGTATCTTGCAGGTACAGAGTCTGGTGTCCATTTGGAGAAGCAATGCGGACAGATTATTTTTTGCAAACACCTGATAGATCCAAGAAGAAATGGAAAGTTTTCCTCCCCATCCACAAAAGATGAAAACACTGAGTAAAATATAACAACAAATATGTAGCCAAACTTAATAGTAATAAAGGGAAATCTTCAGGTGCTAAAAATGAAAAAGTTACTCTAATCTAGGAGAGTTAGAGTTGAAGCTAAATGTGTTTCTTAACTTTGAGGGCTGGATATGAATTTCAGATAGATTTCAATGCCTTCACGGGGATGGAAGTAAAGGCTATGGGCTCTGAGCTACCTGTGGAGCTGCAATTGGACTCTGCCCATAAATATGGGCCCCAGAAGGGATGGTCCTATCAGGAAAAATATTGAAAAAATTTTCACACCATCTTGAGGCTTATAAATTATAAAACCCTCAAAACATAATTCATGGGCTTCCCTGGTGGCACAGTGGTTGGGAGTCCGCCTGCCGATGCAGGGGACACGGGTTCGTGCCCCGGTCCGGGAGGATCCCACGTGCCACGGAGCGGCTGGGCCCGTGGGCCATCACCGCTGGGCCTGCGCGTCCGGAGCCTGTGCTCGGCAACGGGAGGGGCCGCAGCAGTGAGAGGCCCGCGCACCGCAAAAAAAAAAAAAAAACATAATTCATGAAACAAATTGATGGTTAATTACTTTAAAACTTAAAATGTTTGTATGACAGACTATGTGACTTTCAACACCTAAAGTATTTATTTTCTGGTCCTTTACAGAAAATGTTTGCTGATTCTTGCTATAGAACAATTGAAAATACTAAATGTTACAATGTGAATAGATTTCAAAGGTAATGTTGAATGAAAATTAATAGTTGCAGAATGATGTATACCATTTGTACCATTCCTATTAAATGGTAAAATAAGCAGAACAGTACTACAAGTTGGTTATGGATACCTTTTGAATAATAATTTTATATAAATTCAGAGGTGAAATGTTTTCATCAACTTCATGATGGTAGCTCAAATTCTGAGGAATAAGATCACAAAGATGAGTTCAGCTGTACATGAGGATTTTTTCATATATATATATATATATATATATATATATATTAGTAAGTCCCCTACATACGAATGAGTTCTGTTCCGAGAGCGCGTTCGTTAAGTCCAATTTTTCCCTAGGTCCAACAGAGTTAGACTAGGTACCCAACTAACACAATCGGCTATATAGTACTATACTGTAATAGGTTTATAATACTTTTCACACAAATAATACATTAAAAAAACCACAGAAGAGAAAGAAAACATTTTTAGTCTTATAGTACGTTACCTTGAAAGGTACAATAGTACCAGCTACATCACTGCTCGTTTTACACTTGCTTCTGGACATCCTGGGTTTGAAATAAAGATACTGTACTACTGTACTCTATACTTTACAGTGAAATACACAAAAGCACAAGCACTTATAGAGGATGCACACATGTGACGATGTACGCCAGACACGTGAACTAACTTATGTGACTGGGCGCGCAAGTGCAAGTTCACATCTTTGAAAGTTCGCAACTTGAAGGTTTGTATGTAGGGGACTTACTGTGTATACATATATATGTCAATACTCAGCTCATATTCCTCTGGCCCTCTCTATTTAAGTGCACATTAGACTACTTTCAAATACTAGGACCAATTTCTCTTTGCCTAAGGGCTTTCCTTGGCTTCCTCTGAAACCACTCAACTCATGCATGTGACAGGCTGAAGTGTCAAGAAATCTCCCATCCCCTAGGACAGCCTTCCTTAATGGCTGAATGGAGTTGGTCTGTATGCACACAGTAGCACCAACCCTCAGGTGAGACAACTCTGAGACGTGTGTCTTACACTGCTTCCTAGAGTCCCCAAGTGAGATTGTCAGTTGTGCACAATGATAATTTATTGGAAGCCAAGCCCACTACTGCCTCTTTCCCCTTTCCCCTACTGGTATTTCCTGGAATTATCTTCCAAATAAATTACTGCACCCCAAATTCTTGTCTCAGGATTTGGTTCTAAGAGAATTCAAACTAACAACCATTTATATTCACAAAGTGAGCTCACATATATTTTCTACAGTTGTTATATCTGTGAAGTAGGTTGGACAGGGCATTTTTTCCTATTTTACTGGGGGAAAAACTAAGACCCAGGGAAGTTTAATCTTCTACCACCACCACCAATAACAAGCAGAGTCCCTAGCTAGTAACAGAAAGAATTTGGACTTAGACATAAGTTTTCTGACTGCAAATCTGAACCTTTCTATGATGCTGTATACCATTTGAGAACATCATTCTCAGACCTCCATTTCTACTGTGTAAATGGAAGTTATGACAGCTCAAGTCTGGAACAAATGGTGCACTGCGATTTTATTGTAACTCCCTGGAAATGATCACTCAGGTGTTATGACGGGGCTTTGTCCTATGCACGTCAAAGAGGATGCTGGGATTTTCCTGAGTGCCAGTTGGTGAAAATGTTTATCTAGACTACTCTTCAGGAATCACTAGCAAGGGTGGAGAGCCTCCCAGTCTCTGTAGGAAAATGGCAGGTGAAACAGACCTTCTCACAGTACATTGTTTCTCACAGTTTCCAAGGTTCACCTTCAGAAAGGTGGCATGTCAAGCTTCATGAACTAATTGCTTCAGCTTTGAGGCACTGCAGCTTGTTAAAATTCTCACTCCTTATTGATTCCCCATGGCTTTCAAGTAGGAAGGACACTTTTAATATAACACATGAGGAATCTGGATATGATATCATCAGGAGTTGAAGGCAATCAAAGTCCAGATTTCAAATCCCATTGCTGCCAAATGTTTACTTGTCAGATCTCATTTGTTGACAGTGTTCAAATGCGTGTAACTTCTTGCAAGGCAGACTTTTAGAATGTGAGGACATGGCAGTAATGAAGAAAATTTGTACAGTGGATGAACTGCAAGCCTGAATGTTCAAGCTTGACTTGGTAAAGTCAACACAATGCCAGCATTAGTATTCAGATGAAATTTCAGTTCCTATGAACAAGCTGGCATGCAGCCCAATTTGTCAAGATAAAATTTCAGGGCCTTGTTCTGTGTCTCTTCTCTCTAATAACCAGAGCTTCCAAGACAACATGAGAGGCAATTTTAAGGATATTGATGACAATCCTCCTTGTGGAAAGGTTTGCACCAAATACAGTGGCAAAATGCTTAGAAATTACTTTACAATTTACAAAGTGTCCTCTCTTAATTCTGCTGGTTTGGTCCTCACAATAGTTTTATGGATTTCAGGACATTTTTTGACAGTGTTGGATATTAATCCTTCTACTGATTATTAAGTAATTTATGCATAGAAAGCACTTAGAAAAACTTTGAATTATGACTAAAGACAAAGTAATTTAAGCTTTTGACAAACTGTGACTGTTCTTCATTTCTTCATTCTGTGAACTTACTCTGCGGTCAGATAGTGCATAGGTCTTTGGCCACAATTGAAAAGATTAAATATGTGACTTTAGAGGTAAGGTACTGACCCTACACATTGGTTAGGAGGCATAACCAACTCAGAATTACCCTTCAAGTGTGGTAACAATTGTTATACGTTTATCCTATAATTTAAAATTTTTATGCCTACCATTATTACACTACTATAGAATTTCTCAAAGCGTGTTCCAAAGAACTTGATTTCCTCAGAATGCCAATAGGTATGACTTGTCAGAAAATAAAAAATAAAAAACTTTGTGGTCATATAAGTTTGAGAACTCCTTGTTGAAACAGTTTAGGAATCATTGGCTTAGACTAAGCTTATTTCTTAATATTAGGACACTGCAGAGCATTTAATATGCTAATGCATATTATACTTTTCAAAGGGGGTTATAAATAGTAGTGTTTCTGAAACTAATTTGCTCAGTAAGCTCTTTTTCATAGATCATCTCATGGGACTGGGACTCCACAGCATACAGGATTAGAAATTCTACCAATGTATTTGAAGGGAATGAAATTTTATTTGCTCCTCTTGAATTTATCTCACCACTGTGCCAATAAAATTGGTAACTTTATCTCATTCTTAATGTCTTCTTCCTACAAAATTTTCCTGGAAAACAAATTTAATTGCATATTGGTTTATCAGAAAACTAAGGCCTTGTATCTTTGCTGTCACTGGAATTCATGTTAACACTCCAGGGTTACAGAATATCCAAAAGAAGGACTGAGAACTCAGAGTGGTCATTTCTGAATGTAATATTTTCCATTAAGTCCCTAAGCCTTTAATAAAAGCATAATAAATATGTCAGATATTTTACTCCTGACAGACTAATGTACGTAGAAAAAATATCTTTGTGAGAAAAATAGCAGACCAAAGATAAAGAAGAGAAAGCAACATTATATTTTTATTACATGGTGGCATAGGTAAGCATATCTATTTATTGAATACATGACAACTAAGGACCAGAAGATGAGCTAGATGTAGGGATCCATGTGGGGATAAACGTTTCTGATCCCGATTCATGGAGTTTTTTGTCTTCTGAGAAAGATACAAGTTAAACTGTGAGATGGGTGTTTTGAAGGAGAAGTAGAGGGTTTTGTGGATATGATTAGTGGGTGGACTTAACCATTCAGGGAAGGATTTTCTCAGGAAATAATATTCAGACCAGCTCTGAAGCCTGAGCCACAGGAAGAGTAGAAGTCAGCATAGTCCAAGCAAAATGGAAAGTATCAATATATGCAAACTTTCACATGCTAGAGAAAAGAGAGAAGTCAGGCCAGTGACAGGCCACTCCGAGGAGGCCCTCAGAGTGTTTCACAGCTTCTTGATTCCTCCTTATGTGCCTGTGAGAGGCATTTATTATTCATCCAATTGTTTATCACAGACCTACTATGTACCAAAATCCATAGCGGATACAAAAGATACACTTCAATGTAATGTATACACTTCAATGTAATGTATATGTAATGTAAAGTCTGTTATGAATGAATGCAGAAAATGAGGCCAAGAGAAATGAACATTCAACACCACAAAAGAGCATCCAGATGATAAGAGATCATCATGAAACGAGGTCACTCCACTTGGTGTGTCAAACTGAGGCCGTAGGCCAAGAGGAGCGCCTGCAAAGCTCTGTCCAGGGATCTTAGGTAAAACACAGACTCTAGGATATCTGAAAATGGGTTGAGTACAGGCAGAGCAGAGCTGACTTTTAAATGCTGAAGGTAGTTTCTGTCTGGTAAGAGGTGGTGACTCCAGTACATGTTTAGAGACACTCTTCCCTCCTACAGGCTGTTAAATTAGTTAAATAAGGAGCCCATTAGACTGAGGAGGCTTTAATGCCATGACAGCCTTCGTAAGCAAACCAAAATCTAAGCCTGTAAATGCCTCAAGGTTATGAAATTGAAAGGCAAAGGACAACACATCACAGCCAACTAGGCTTTAAGCTGTAGCCAATCATATAATTTCCTTTCTCTGCTTCCGTACCTTACCTATATAAGTCTTTCCCAGAACTCCCATCAGAGGAATGCTCCTAACCACTTCCTGTTTGGCGCTGCCAGACTGAAATCAATTTTTGATCAAATAAACTCAACATTTTTAATAGGCCTCAGTTTATCTTATAACAATGGCAAACCCCCTTCATTGGCCTTTTAATTATATAGATGCAGTAATAATAATGTATAGACATTTTTCAATAGCCCTCTGAGGGATATACTAGTATTATCATCCCCACTTTACAGATGAGAATTGTAGAGAGGTTTATCAACTTGCCCAAGGTCATAGCAGGTCAAGGACTGGAACCCTGGTCTGCTAACTCTAGAGTCTGCTTGTTTTAGCTTCCTGTGGTTGCTGTGACAAATTACCACAAACTAGGTGGCTTAAAAGAACAAAATTTACTCTCTGAATTCTAGAGGCCAGAAATCCAAACTCCAGGTGTCAGCAGGGCTGTGCTCAACCCAGAGTCTCTAGGGGAGATTCTGTTCCTTGCCTCTTCCAGCTCTAGTGGCATTCTTTGGCTTCTGGTCACATCACTTTTGTCTCTGTCTTTGTGGTCACACTGCCTCCTCTTTTGTCTGCCTCTCTTCTGTGTGTCTCTTACAAGAATACTTGTCACTGGGTTTAGGACCCACTGGTATAATCCAAGATGATGTTATCTCAAGACTAACTTAATCACATCTACAAAGGTCGTTTGTCCAACTAAGGTCACACTGACATGTTCTAGACAATAGGACATGAACATATCTTTTGGGGAGGCTACCGTTCAACCCACTACAATCCTCCTAAACAAAACATCACACTTTCCAAATAGTGATGTGGCCAAAGCAGCTAAAACTGCTTTGGGGTGAGAATGTAAAAGATTGTCTATCTGGAGGCACCCAGTTCAGTTAACATTTGGGGAAAATGTTTTTTCTCAGGAGGAGATGAGGAGGATGGGGAAGATGCTATGATGTTTATTTCCCTGGGAATTTCATCCATGGCCAGAAACTGGTGGGAATTTCTTCAAAATCCACACTGTGAAACTCTGAACAAAACCTGAATGGTTTAGAGGCTGAGGGCTCAAAATGAGGGTAGGGTTTGGGGAATGTGTCATTCCCCCACCTGAATGGAATCTGCATCCATCTGGCTCATAGAAGAACAACTCTTGCAAATCATATCTTTTTCATTATAATTTATAATTGCTAAAAAAAATGTTCTAGATTTTAGAACATTATTTTATATCTCTTCTACCTCCCATGAGTTCTCTAAGCATACAGTCATCTCCTTCTGTGAAAACAATGATACTGCCTCCTTCCTAATACACATTCCACTTGTTAACGTTTCCTGAATTATCACATTGTCTAAATTATAAACTGTAACTAAGGTAATGAACATATAACATAGTTGAACCTCAGAGGAAGACCTGATCCGAACACAGAGAGGCCAGCAGCAGAACAAACAATTCTAGAGAGACTGCAGTGATTTTGTAAATGAGTAGAGGATGATGATAAGACCAGCATGATAGTTGAGGGCAGAGGACAGAAAGGAGAAGTCTTTTCATAGCTTGGAGGAAGGCACACGTCAGAAAATGCTTCAGAGTTTGTTTTTACTACTTGTGTAACTAATATGAATTAAGTAGTAATAACCTTTGTCACATTGGACAAACAAAACTGTCTTTGTTTGGGAGGGGTATTCCTGTTGGTAAGGTTTAAGCTGCTTTAGCTGCTGTCAATTCCCTCCTCAATCTCAATGTTGTTTGTGATAACACACTTGTTTTCTCATTATTAACCATCATTCCTCAGAGAGAAATGACTGCAGAAGAACAGATACAAGTCTGTTAAACCCAGAAGTCCATGAGAGCAACAGAGGATGGAGGAAACATCAATAAGCAAACTGAAAATGTCCGTAAATGAATCAGGCTGTTCTATAAGGCTTTTCAAGTTTTTAATCAGGCACGTAACTAGCGAAAGATCTGTCCTGTCCTGTGTTACTAGATATGGCTCCTACTCACACAGTCCTTCATCAAGCATAATTAATTTGGTGGCCTTGCTGCAGAGCATGATTCTCAGAAACCACACTGTCTCACTGCTAGGTAGTTTTAATTAAATTTCACAAGTATAACACAAACACATGCATAATGTCTACAGACTGGCTTTCTGAGCTAACATTTTGCTTAATAGGCAAGAGCCATTTTGAACCTTCATATTCAGCCGGGAAGTACTGTGTTACACAGAATCCCTATTTGATCATGGCATATTTTTGACAATACCCCTGGAGTTTTTTGTCATGTCTCTAAAGATAAAAGAAAACAAAGACTGAAACAAAACACTTTTTATTGCTGAAGAAATGCCTTAGGTTTTGCAAGCTTTATGTTAATTTATTTAATATAATAATTTAATTCTAGTATAAAAGAAATACATATTCACTATGGGTAATTTTAAAAATGAAAATACAGGGAGAATAAATTGAAAAATGTGTAATATCATTACCTAGTGATAACATGTTAATGTTTTGGTATATATATATATATATATATATATATATATATATATATATATATACAGTAACATTTTGGATTTTTATGTATTTTTATAAAAATATCATTTATTGAATTCCTGTGTGGTAGGGCTACACCAAGCATTTGACAAATGATTTCTCATATAAATCCACAAAATAACTCTGTAAGACAGTTACTATTATCCTTATTTTACAATGACATCCTGAGGCCCAGTAAATTCCCAGGATCTTAAGTAAAAAGTGGTAAGCCTAAATCTCTGTGATTCCAAGCCTAATCCTTCTAACTTCAATGCTTTATTGTTTCTCATTCACTCAAATCATTTATCATATATGTTATACTATATTTCTTATATGTATACATATATATACAAGTATATGTATAATATATATGTTACATTATTTGGAACTTACAGTCTTTTATTCTGACATTAATGAGAGCAATCACAACTATCTGGTACAAACTATTCTGGTATTAACTATTCTTAGAAAATATTATTTTAATGAATGGATAGTATTTCATTGCATGAATGTCTCAGATTTATCTATTATAATAATATAGTAATGAGCATCACTGAACATAAATCTTTATGTTCTTTAAGCCTTGATTATTTCCTTATGATAATCCCTAGAATAAGAGTGCTATGAGAGTTATGAATGTTTTTCAGGCTCTTAATATTTATTCTGAAAGCATAGGACAGTAGCTTATATATTATTAAAGATCTACTAAACCAAAAACCATTCACTTGGGGAGTAGGGCTGAGGGATAGAAATACATTAATGAGAAGAAAAAGGAGAGGAAATGACAGAAAAACAGGGGAAAGCTTCTGATTAAGAAATGAATTAAACCAAGGGTGAGCTGGGATTCTAATACATTCATAGACATTGACAGCCTGTGTTCCTCTTTTCCTTTGGTGGCAGATCCACCAGGCCACCACCTGCATAACTCTCCTCACAGCTCTGACTAATTCACAAAGGAAACCAGAAAGTTGCCACCTGCCAGCAAAAGTACTTGCCACTCCCACCAAAGGAGACACTCCACTCCCCTCGTACACCCAGCAGGAGGGCTTGCCATGAGCTCCAAAGCCACCGTTCATGCCTGTTCTGTGGACCGTTGCCTATGAGAACAGTTTTAAGACAGTTGTGGTCAGATGATCCCATTCCCTCTTTTCTGCTAAAATTCTTAGAGAGGAAAAGGTTTCATGGGAAAGCCCATGTTCAATTATCAGCTAAGCAATCCATCTTTTCTTCACTGTCAAATTCTCACTTTTCTAAGACTTATTCTGTGAGGACTGAGATGAAAGGTTTCCTGACTATGTTTTATCCCCTGTCTCATCTCTATGTTCTAAATCTCTGCTAGCTGGCCATGATCTTTCTGACTGTGCCTTCTTGAACGGCCCCTCTTGTTGTGTCTGTGGTCTGCATCCTCACTACTGTCCCCTGAAATGCCCTGTGAGTGTGACCATCTGGAAATGAGTTAGCAGTTTTGACATCTGGCACCCTCTTCTCCTTCCACCTGGAAACCTAGACCTCTGGCCATGTGTTTCTCTCTATGTACTTTAGAAAGCTAGTAAAACGACACCATTTGGCTTGTCAAACAAAACTGTTAAACAGTTATTATGTGTCAGCCACTCAGTTTCTGGAGATAAATAGAGTAGACCATGGATCCTGCCCTCAAGAAATGTCTAGTTTAGGACTTCTCTGGTGGCACAGTGGTTAAGAATCCGCCTGCTGGGCTTCCCTGGTGGCGCAGTGGTTGACAGTCCGCCTGCTGATGCAGGGGATGCGGGTTCGTGCCTCGGTCCGGGAAGATCCCACATGCCGCGGTGCAACTAGGCCCATGAGCCACAGCTACTGAGCCTGCGCGTCTGGAGCCTGTGCTCCGCAACGGGAGAGGCCGCGATAGTGAGAGGCCCGCGCACCACAATGAAGAGCGGCCCCCGCTCACCGCAACTAGAGAAAGCCCTCGTACAGAAACGAAGACCCAACACAGCCAAAAATAATAAATACATAAAAAGAAATAAAAAAAAAAAAAAAGAATCCGCCTGCCAATGCAGGGGACACGGGTTCAAGCCCCGGTCCGGGAAGATAACACATGCTGCAGAGCAACTAAGCCCATGTGCCACAGCTACTGAGCCTACGCTTTAGAGCCTGTGAGCCACAACTACTGCACCAGTGTGCCACAACTGCTGAAGCCCACATGCCTAGAGCCCATGCTCCACAACAAGGGGGGCCACTCCAATGAGAAGCCTGCTCACTGCAATGAAGAGTAGCCCCCGCTCACCGCAACTAGAGAAAGCCTGCACGCAGCAATGAAGACCCAACGCAGCCAAAAATAATAAATATTTTTTAAACTAAAAATAAAAGAAACGTCTAGTTTAGTGAGTTAGATAAATATACAAATAAGCAATTACCATAGATTTTTATAAGTACACTATTAGAAATAGGCCCAGGGTACCACAGAGAAGTATCTAAACTAAAATGAGAGGTGATGGAGGCTCTTCAGAGGAAATGAAAGGAGTCCTGAATGATGTGTGGATATGAGGCAGGAGGAGAAAGTGTTCAGAAGTGACAGCAGAGAGAAGGCAGGGGCCCTTGAGACTACATGGTATAATAGGTAGTGTTACCATATTTATCAAATAAAAATGCAAGATGCCCAGTTAAATTTGAATTTCAGGTAAACAAAAAACAATATTTTAGTATAAGTATGCCCCATTCAATATTGGGAACATACTTGTACTAAAACATTTGTTATTTATCTGAAATTCAAATTTAAATTGTAGTCCCATATTTTATAGGGAACAGCTAGTGATTTTATGGACAGCAATAAGAAGTGGCCAGAAGAAAGGGGCAGGGATCAAGTCATGAAGAGCCACTCATCTAGTCATTTAAACAGGATCCTAAGCGTTATTGACAATTGGCAGAGTTAAGGCAGGGCAATAATGATCATATTTACATGTTAAAGGTCTCCTGGGCCTGGATGTGAGGCTTGAAGGCAGGTGGCCTGACTGTTGTAGTGCTTGAGTGAGGAGAAAGATCGTGCGACTCAAGGCAGTGTCACTCCCTGTCTGTGTACTGACTTCTCCTATGTAGTTCTGATGATTCTTTTACAGAAAGAGCTTCCTAGACCACCCTTGCTATAGACCCAAAGTGCCTTGAAAGCTTAGACAAAGGACCTTTTCCCTGGAGAGTGCACTTACAATAGAAGGAAAGGAGAATAAGTCTTCCTGAGCATGTCAGATGAGCCTGACAGCACAGATTTTAAAGATATTCCAATGGATTTTTATACATACTAGATTAGACAAGGGACTGCAGAGAAGCTGGCCTTGGGCTGGACTCTTCACTAATCCTTTGGAGAAACAAGCTTCTAACCTTGTACAGTTTGCCCAGGCCCCACAGCTATTCAGGTCTAGAGGCTGTCCTGAACACAGATCTTTTGATCCAGGGCTCTTTCAACAACATGACTTGTTTTCTCGGTCAGCCTAGGTTGATGAAAGAAACTGTAGCAAACTTGAGAGCAAGGTGTGAGGTCAAACACTAGGGAGCCAGGAGAAGGCAGAGTGGGCTGTTAGAGAATGAGCACCATGTGCTTCCAGCAGAGCTTGCTGTCAACGGAGGAGATCGAAATGGACACCGCTGGCCAACAATGCTACAGTGCCTGGGATAAACGTTCTAAATGTAAACAAACTGCCATGAGAGCTGAGATGAGGCAGGAGAGACTCATCTTGAGTGAGGAGACTGAGAATACCCTCATGGGAAGAACACAATTTGCTGTGGGCTCTGCAGGATTGGGGTTGATGACAAGGATGAGAGAGGAGCCATGACACCTTTGCTGTGTTCAAGGTTGTCTGTGTGTCTAGGCCACACAAAGGCCTTGTGGGAAGGACTGAGAGTGACAGGTGTTAGCAGGTGGGGAGGTGACAGTGTGCAAAGAGTCTTAGAAGATCTGATAAGGAGTTTGGCCTGTATTCTGCAGACATGAGAAGTTATCAAATTTGTAAGCAGGAAAATAACTCCATCATAGCTGTGTTTTGGAAAGGGAGCTAAGGCAGCAGGATGGAGATGGCTTACAGAGGGGAGGAATTTAAGACAAGAAGACAAGTAAGATCACTGTAACAGATCAGGAGTGTGGCCTGGAGTTAATTCTGTGGATCTCTGGGCCCATAAGCTGCTACTTGGGGGAAAAGAGGCTCCCAAGCATGTTTGGAGACACTGACTCTCATATCTCTCTCTTTATGTCTAAACTTATTTGAACACAGAATTTTTTCCTAGAATAGTTCTATAGAGCTAAGAGAAGTGACATTCACAATCTTTAATAACCAGTAATGAATGAACACTAACTAACCAGAATGGATGCCAGAAAGGCCCTGGAAGGCCCTCTAAGTTGTTTCCAAATTATGTTTAGGAAAACACCAATTGTCAAGGCTTATACTCATCCAGTTTTCTGCAGTACAACCATCTAATTGTGAAAATATTGGAAAACATCCACACCAGCTTGAAAAGTTCTACTTTATCATGAGAGCAGAAACGAGTGCCAATATTTCCAGAACTCTCCTTCCTCTTGCTGTCCTACTACTCATGGGCCTTTATCAAGCCAAAAGCTACGCCTGTATTCTGTAGCAGGATCCTTGCCATTACAGTCCAGTGGCCCACTCCCTCTTACCTCGGGGCCTCAGGGCCTCTGCCATTTCTTTTACTTGTGGTATTCAACCACCACCACCATCACCCTCTTCCATCAAAACCTCTCCATGTCCTGACATTTAATCTGAGACCTGCCTTTGTCTTTTTTTTTTTTTTTTAACGTCTTTATTGGGGTATAATTGCTTTACAATGGTGTGTTAGCTTCTGCTGTATAACAAAGTGAATCAGCTATACGTTTACATACGTCCCCATATCCCCTCCGTCTTGCGTCTCCTTCCCACCCTCCCCATCCCACCCCTCTAGGTGGTCACAGAGCACTGAGCTGATCTCCCTGTGTTATGCCTGCCTTTAGGTCTTAATTTCAGTCTTACCTCTTTAGAAAGACCCACTCTGATTACTCTATCCAAGGTACCACCCCTTTCTATTTGTTCTCTCAGCTCTCTATTAGTTTTTTTCTTAACATTTATAATAACTTATACTATAATCTTGTTAGTATGACTTAGTTTTCACCCTCACCTCTACTAGAATGTGAGGTCTATGAAGATGGGACAGAATCTGCCCAGTTCACCATTACACCCCTAATACCCATAACAGTGTGTGGGGCAATCGGAGATATTCAGAAGGAAGACAGGCAGGTAGGCCAGCCACTCCCCTGTCAGCCTGGAATATTGGTACCCACGAAGGGACTCCCTGGTTGAGGGGCTCCCTTCCTTCTTAGTGGAATGGGCACAGCCCCTACTCTCCACTGCATGGAGGAGAACTTCCCACTCAACTTTATAGTGTTCCAGATTGATAAACACAGTGGGCTTGGGCCAGCTGTGCTAAAGTCAAGCAGTCACAGTGTGACATGTTTGGCCAAGTTAGTTCAGCGTTTCCCTGCCTTACATTTACGTGTTTGACTTTAGAGGAACTATTGTCCTTCAGAGCAGCAGAAGCAGGCTTTGTTCTCTCAGCTTATTTCTAATTAAATGCTGCCCATTGCTGAGCACATTAGAAATAGATTCAGTCATTGTAAGCAGTACCAGGCAGGACGAAATGCACCCAGCCGTGCTGCTCTGGAGTCTAAAGGGCTTCTTTCAATGTTTTGTTTTCTGTTGCCACAACTTTATGTGTTCTATTATAAAATTGTTACATCATAAAATATAAGCCCTAAATGATCCAATTATGCTTTTCTCTTCAGTTTCATGACTTATAAGGAAGAAATGTAGGGGTGGTCATGCAATGGGGCTCTGGAAAAATTGATGCAAATAAATTACTCTCTTCAGCTTTTCAGCATAATTTTTCAAACAAAATCTTGGGAAGCTGCATAATATTAAAAGGAAGAATGAAATAATCTACCAACATCTTCCAACACTGGAAGAGAGTTACCAATACACTTGTTTGTATATAAAAGTGTAACAATAAAGGACAATTTTATAGAAAGAAAGAAAAGGAAGGAAGGAAGGGAGGGAGGGAGGGGAGATAGATACATAGATAAACAGAGACATAGAAACAGAGATATATGATAAATCTGCATAGCTCTGCACAATTGATACATACACATAAAGAGAGGAAGAAAGAGGGAGCACAAGATCATATGATATTAGTAACCAACACGAGTATAGAACTTCACAATTTATTACCATGTTACGAATTTTCTGATTTGATTGTCAAGACACACAACTTGATTGTCAAGTTAGGGCAGGAGTTACTTTCCCATTTCACAAGCAAGGACACAGACTCAGTAGCCATTTAGTGCTTTGCCCAAGGTCACACATTTAAGAGTGGAAGAGCCTCCTGGGATGCCAGCTCATTCTCTATGACTCCACACTTTCTTTTATATGTTCTTGATGCAGAAGCTCTTCTAAGAAACAAAATCCCTTAACTTGATATAAGCATTGATTTAAGGTATGGGCATCTGAAATAGTTTTTGGTATGATATAATACATTTTATTTGTAAGTTAGAAAATTTTCTGTGGAGTATCTAATATGCTGGTTCAGTAGAGTTTAAGGAAATGTATTAGTTCTGGCTTCAGCAGTCCTGAGACGGTGCACAAAATTCATAGATATTTTATGAAATGATCATCACTCAGAGCTCTTCTATGTTTTTGAAATGACAAAAATTTGTATTTGCGAATTGTGATCTAATTCCTTTGTTACATTTATGAGATGCTTCCTAAAAATTATGGTTTCTACTGATTTCACATAAATATAGATAATCCCTATTATCACCCTCAAATTTGTCTACTAAAAAGTATCTTTTACTTGAGAAATAAAGAAAATGAAAGGTCATCTTTTTTCTCATTCCTTTATAGGGTTTCTATCAATTTTTAAGACAGAATCAGTCAATTAGATTGGGAACCAAGCAAAGGAGAATTAAGGATGTCAAACCAATCTCTTAGTACCGTATTTTATATTCTTCTAAATGAATTGTTTTTAGAATATTCCTGAGGTCCTTCTATCATCCCAGGTTTTCAGGGAATCATGCAACAGATATCCTTTAAATGTAAAGGGGAATCAGTATGAGTCTTCAATTGGTAAACTCTGTTCAACACTATATATATTACCTCACACTCGTAATTCTCAAAATATGTTTTTAATTTTACCCTTCTTTAAAATTTATCCCCAAACGTCATGTCGAAATCCCATCCAGTTTTCAAGTAAAAGATGAAGAGAGGAGCATGAATAGAAGAAAAAATAAAGAGGATCATGAAATATCAGGGAACTGGGCAAGCCAGAAATGTCTGGAAATAGAATGGTTGTACTGTGAGTGTTTGGAGGTGTCAGTACATCTTGGATCCTGCGGATTCCACCTTACTTCAGGAACTACGTCATCATGTAAGTTACAACTTCATAGTGCTAAAATGGCAATCATTCTGGTTTCTCAGGATATAAGCAAAGAAAATAAGATGGTCCTTTCCCAACAGTTTCCTGAGGACTATGTTACAACATGTCTAAAATCATCGAGGATTTTCTAGTCACTACTGAGAAGAGGGTTTTAGCTTATCTCATTGTCTGGGAACAATGGTTTCAGTCACATTATTGCCACTGAATCACTATTGATATTCTTCAAGGAGAAATGACTGGGTTTTCCTTTTATTCATCAAGTCTACTTTGAAAAGAAAGGCCACACTCCTAAGAGCAATTTATTCTTTTATTTTTCTCAAAATCTGACCTCAGGATCTACATAGTTAGGGATCCTGATAATTCAGAACTAGGAAATGTTCACAGACCATCCCTCCAGTTCAAAAGAGAACACTTGGGCTTCCCTGGTGGCGCAGTGGTTGAGAGTCTGCCTGCCGATGCAGGGGACACGGATTTGTGCCCTGGTCCGGGAAGATCCTACATGCCATGGAGCGGCTGGGCCCATGAGCCATGGCCACTGAGCCTACACGTCCGGAGCCTGTGCTCCGCAACGGGAGAGGCCACAAAAGTGAGAGGCCCGCATACCGCAAAAAAAAAAAAAAAAAAAAAAAAGAGAACATTAACCATTCTAAAGGGGATACCTTCCAAACAATCATATAGGAAGTATAAACCTTGAGTTTAAATTGTGGATAAATTTCTTCAAATGAATTATATCTCTAATTTCTTCCAATTTTTTTCTTATTTTCAATTTGAAATAAAGATGTCAAAACAACTGTATGCATGTTTATTCTACATAGTTGAAGCTAGGTTTAATTAATCTTTTTTATTACAGGAGCCAATTGGTGGCTTTAAATATTTGAATGCCTCCCATAGATAAGAGGAATAAGGGTTTTTATACGTAACATCTGAGAACAGGACCAAGGGCTGGGAACTTTCAAAGATATCCTGATAGAAATCCCATTCTACTAGAAAAAAAGAATTGTTTAAGAATTTGAAGAGGAAGATGCCTTGGGGAACAGTGAAATCCCATCCCTAGTGATTTTCAAGGAGAGCTTAATCAAGGATGCTCTGCAGGTTGTTCTTGCATTTTTGTAGAAGGTTGGAGAAAAGAACCATAATCTCCCTTTCAACCATAACCATGACACTCATTTCTCGAATACCTGGTTGCTAAGAAGGCTGATTTGAATACATAACCGGGGAAGGGAGTGGAACATCTACTTAACACCAACACCGTGTGTAGACAATGTGCTCTTTTCCTTATTTAATAAGACCTGCATTCCCATGAGACAAGTACTGCACCATTTGTCGATGAACTCCTAGGGTTCAGGCCTAAGACCTGGCAGAATAAAGTGAACTCTAATCCTTCAGATTCCAAAATTCATGTTTTTTCCACAAGTAAACAGCTTCTTTATCCTTTCTCTGTAATTACTTCTATAATCAATTGTCTTCGAGACCAATTTTAGTCTCGAAGTTTTAGTTAGTTGACTACGAATGACATTTTTCTAAGAAACATAAAAAAAATTCCCTGGATTTAAAAAAAGCATTATTTACAGTATACCCAGTGATACTCATACAAGAATCAGAGAGCAATTTATTACCAAAAAATATGCTACTGATAGTAGCTTGATAGATTTCAGAAAAGGGTGCCTTCAGCAGAAGTCTTCAAGAACACTGGTAGCCCTAGGATTGGAATGGCATGGATGAGAGGTATCCTGAAGAGTAAGCACAGGAGTATGAGGTGAAGGTAAGAAGAAACTTGTGGGTGGGGGCCTTGGATGAGCTTGTGGTGAATATTAAATTACTGGAGGAATTGGATGGATAAGACAGGGCCAACTTATGGTGACCTTTGGCCTAAAAGGAAACGAACTCCAACTCAAACTTGCTTAGGCAAAAAAGAGAATATACTGGCTCTGTTAGTCAGGAAGTTCAGATTTTCTGGCAAGGCTAAATCCTGGACTACGAAAGATACTGTCAGAGGTCTCTTCTCTGAGCTCAGCTTGCCTTGTAACGGACTCATTCTTTCCGAACTCTAGAATACTTCTTCCATGTTGCCAGGGAACATGGCCAGGGCAAGCCCAAAATATCTGGCTCCAAGCTTAGCAATTTCAGTGAAAAGAGCATTTCTTTATACCAGCGGTTTTTAAAGTGTGGTTTACAGATTCCCAGGGAGCCCCCCCATGGCATTTTCAGGGATCTACAAGGTCAAAACTACTTTCATAATAATACTAAGGCATTATTTTCCTGTTTTACTGTGTTGGTATTTGCACTAAGGATGCAAAGCAATGTTGGCTAAAACTGCTGGTGCCTTAGCCAGAGGCCCCAAATCATACTAACAAGTCATTTATTTACTACCACATGGTTGCAGTTAGAAAAAAAATTTTAAAGCCACTTTTACTTAAGAATGCCATTGATGAAACAGTAAAAGTTATTACTTTTATTAAATCTCAACTCTTGAGTATATGAGCTTTTACTATTCTGTGTAACAAGATAGGAAGGGTATGTAAAACACTTCTGCTTCACACCGAAGTATAGTCAAGTGGTAAGGAAAAGCACCCTGGCAAATATTTGAGTTGTGAGCTGAACTAGTCACATTTACACGGAATACCATTTTAACTTGACAACTGATAGATAAACTGTGGTTATTTGGATTTGGGTATTTAGTATACATACTCTGGACAGTGTTTACAGCAAATGATAAAATTTGAGCTTTCTCATTTTGAATTCTATTTATTTATTTTTGGCCACGCTGCACAGCTTGTGGGATCTTAGTTCCCAACCAGGGACTGAACCTGGGCCCTCAGCAGTGAAAGTGCAGAGTCCTAACCCCTGGACCACCAGGGAATTCCTTCATTTTGAATTTTAGAACACGTGTGTGTACCATTGTGAGCATGACAGCGTCCGAATACATAAAGCCTTTCCTGAGGAAGTCACTGGTGATGTTGGCTGGAATGTGGATTTGGGGCATCTTATAATGAAATGTGACAATATTTGCATATCTCAGTGAACTCATATTTTCCAAATGATCAACACATGATATTACAAAGTCATACATGGGTAAAAGATCCATTCAAAGGGCATAACAGATCAGTGCATTTTAGTGTAGCTGAGTACAAAAAGGTCATCTATATGGTTTAACTAACCTTTAAGAAACTACCACTTGTCAAGTTTTAGTATAGTATCAAAGAAAAATATTCATAATATTTATAAGGGCTATTATAATAATCATCCTTTTTCCAACTACCTATCTGAGGCCATATTTTCTTCATATAACAACATATACATTTAATTGTAATGACATATTATACAGATTGAATGCAGAAGCAAGTTTGCCTATTAAGCCAAATATTAAAGAGATTTGTAAAAATGTAAAGCAATATTATTCTCAAATTTTTTGTTTTAGAAAATATTTATGCATTTTAAAATATATTATTTATGTGCCTTGACAATGGCTGGGGTAGTTTGGATCATGGGAACACCTCTTTTGTAGCATATGGGAGGAGAAGGCAGTGCTGTGATAACAGCCTCCCTTTTAAATGCAGAGTGTTATTGAGAGAATAAGGGGATAGTGAAGCTGAACAGGCAAGCACAGCATGTGTACCCTACAGACAGTGATATTTATACTGTTCATTTCTGAAATATTCCTCGTGAAGCATCATGCCGATTATTTCAGTGGAGAGAATCAGAGTCAGAGGCACTTCCTACTACTAAATATCTGGACTTAAATTATGATAATAAAATTAGAAAGAAAAATATATATCAAAAAATGAAAGAATAATAATACTCTCTGTCAGATGGGTATGAGATACAGGAAAAGAGGCAAAGATGACTCCAAGATTCCTAGCCTTAGAAAGGGATACAAATGTGTATTTATAGGCGGTAGGAAGAAGATGTGTTTAAGGCTGGAAGCCAAAAACATACCATTTCATCAGGAGACTATGCCCTTTTTAAATGCATGTCAGATTCAGCTGAGCATGACCATGAGTTGAAATCACATGGGTATTTTAAGGTACCATAGATGCCTAAAGGGATATAGTCTTAACATTCTTCAGTCTCTGCTTCCAAGAGATCAGATGGGGGTCTGTGGATCTATTTTTTCAATATCTCTTGAGAAAGAAAACATTATAATGATTCAGCTTTATGGTGAAGAGTTAGTACACAGTTTCACTATCAAGGCAAAGTGAACGACGGCAGACATTTTCAGTCGACTGGAGATTCCTGAGGCTGTGTACTCAAGCCAAGGACCCCACTTTCTGCTCCCAGCAGTTACTTCTACCCTATCACATGGTTTTTCCCCCTCTAATTCTCTTTCTTAGTTTGTAAACTGTATCTAAGAATTTCCTTATAGGGACATTTTGAAGTCTTATTAGTTAACATTTATGAAGTGCTAAGTATTATATGAATACGGAAAGTGGTAAGGATGATTACTCTATGGCTCTATTTTTATATCATATCTTTCTTGCCAACTGCCTCTATCACATTGTAGGATTAGAAGAGAACAGTTAAAATGAAAATTGGAGTATAGAAGAGAAGACTAGGAGGCAAAGGGCACGGAGGTGAGAAGTACTTTCAGATGGCATTTGAAAGCAGAATGTTAATCAACAAGACAGAGAAATACTAGGAATTTAATCATGGCAGCAACCAACAAAGCTAACTGTTTGAGTTAAGCTAGTATATGAGGAGAAAAGATGCCTCAGAAATGTAAGGTGACAGGACGGAAGAATAACAAGACCAAAATATATATGTTACGCCCAGGGAATCTTATAGCTTACTGACAGTGCCTTGATCTTTCTGAGGTGCTAAGTGCTGTGGTAGTTTCTGAGTTGTTTTGTAGCAGTCATGGACTTTTGATGTGGTGACATTTGTCCCCACTGTTATCAGAGGATCCAGGGAAATATCATCTCATCTTCTGGCAACAAGAAGGGATGGGTGGGAATTGAAGGGCGTGTGTGTGTGTGTGTGTGTGTGTGTGTGTGTGTGTGTGTGTAAGCTGGGCAACAGAAAACAGCAGGCAATGCAATTCCATTCTCAAGTGCTATTGTTAGGTACATAAATGAAAATTCCTGCACCCTGAACTTGAACAAACTCTGTGTTTAAATTGGCTGATATGGGCATTTTGCACAGGTCAGTTTGAGTGAGTTATTTCCCAGGATTCTTGCACATAAAGATTTTCATCTCATCTCTAAAATAAGCAAAATATAGGGCTGTGATGATAAATGAACCATACACAATCAACAGTTTCTAGGGCTTAAACATAGTGTGACTAAACATTTTCACAAATCCTCCCATTATTTCCTTCACCTAAAATTAGATGCCATTGTAGCATTATCAACAGCATGTCCACCATCATCACTCATTGATCAAAGATTTAAATTTTACACATGTAATCAACAGCCTTATGAAGGAACTGCTACTTAAATTGTATACCTGCCCCCTCTGTTCCAATATTATAAATTTAGGGGTTTCCAAAAGATGTGTTATTGATTAAATTTAGCACTTCTAGTTCCATAAGAAAAAGAATGTCACTTGTCACAGAAAGTAGAGGAGTAGTTTATTATATAAAGAGAGCTTGTAACAACCAAGTGAACAGAGAACACAAACATGCAAAACGTATGCTTTAGAATGCCTACAACCAATTCATATCAGTTCCTTCTCAGTCTGTAGTGCATGAGAATGGATGGTCTTCAGACAGCAAGCAGCAGAGCACTTAGGCTCTAGAGCCAAACACCTTGGATTCAAATCCTGCCTCCGCCACTGACCAAGCATGGGCAGTTTAACTAACTTCTTTAGGCTTTGTGGAAGACATACCCTAGAGTGATCCTCAATAAGTCTCACCCTTGTATAATCCCCTCCCGTTGAGTGCTTGCTCTTAACCTGTAGAATGTGTGGATTTGCTTCTCACCAATAGAATATGGCAACAGTCAAGAAATGTCATAAATGTAATTAAAGTGCCTAGTCAGTTTACTCTAGGTTAATCAAATACAGCCTTGTAAAACCCTGAGAATATGACCCAACTAAGCCAGGTCCAGATTCCTGACTATGTAAATGTGAGGCAGTAAATGCATATGATGTTTTAAGCCAATCAGAATGTGGAAATTTGTTATGCAGCAATAGAAAACTAATACAGGCTTCAATGTCTTCATATGTAAAATAGGAATAGAAGTACTATATACGCCACAGTACTGTTATGAAGTTAAAGGAAATTAAATATATAAAATGCTTAACATAGTCCCAGAAATATAGATAGCTATACAATAGATATATTAGCTCTTATATCCACTTCAAAAAGGAGATCAGAAGAAAAAATTTGTTACGGCACCTGTTTTCAGGTGAACTTGATAATTCATGTAACAATTAGGCCCATCGATAGTATCATATTTAGAGACCCCAGTGTGAGATGCCTCAGAAACTTGCAGAATTAAGGCAGTGCTTATCCTTGTCTTTCAATGAAAAATGAAAGTTTAATTAAACTGTAAGATGTCAGTACTAAACATAAATAGTTTGCACAGTATTTTTTTCTTAAAGATTTTTGCTAAAATCAATGAAATCACCATAGTATTGAGATTGATAATCAAAATCATGAAATCCTCCACTGGTTATTGGTGGAAGAAGCTCTGAGGATATGGCTCATTCCACTCACCAAGGCAAGGGTGGGTAGCACAGAAACGGCTCTGCCTTACTTTACCTTAGTAGTCAAGGCTTCAAATAATTGGACCAGGTAAACTTCTAGAGTTGGTCATCAAATTTCCCAAAATATTCTACAGGGTGTTTGGAACCACTGTCATTCCAATTTAGTCTAGTCACTACACCAATTGACTACAAGTACACAGTTCATGTGAAGAAGAAAATTGGAAATGTTAATTAAGCTACCATTCAGAAAAATGGGGGGGAGGGTCCTTGAAACAGGAGCATGTACCCTAAAAACAAGAATAAGAGTGCTTCTAAATTCTGCTCCTAAATTTGTTACTAAATTCCAAATTCTGCTCCTGTATCATTTATAACTTCATTATAGACAAAACTGTATAACCTAATGAGATATCACAAGTTGGTAAAAATGGTTGAAATAATTACAAAGATTATTTCAAATATGGAATCATGTCCACGATCATTAAATGTTGAAACTCTTCCTAAGTGCATGATATATATTAAAAAATAGCTAATTATTATATGAAGAATTATTAGCAAGATCCAAAATTTTTTCTTCAACATTCATAACGTTGAAGAAAAAAGAAACAAATGTTTCAGTCAATTGAATACTTGACTAAATTCCATTAGACATAATAGGAAATGTTTAGATGCTTCTTTGGAGGTTTTCCACTAAAAATTAAAATTTAAAACGTGCACACCATCGAGAGGTATTTATCCTTCCTGAAAGAGTAATAATAGTCAAAATAATACATGGAACATATTAATTTATCAAATCAAAATGCACATATTTTTGAGCAAATATTATTAGAGGACACACAGAAAACTTGCTGAATAAACATATATTAGAACTAATTACAAATTGTGAAAAGTCTTCCACTCAATGGTTAAATAAATGTACAGGTTTTAGATATATCTCAGTTTATAGTATTCACTAGACTCTTCCAAAAATAAAATAAATGAAGAGCCACTTTGGAAAACAGTATGTAGTTTCCTTAAAAAACTAAAAATAGAACTACCATATCATCCTGTAATCCCAGTCCTGGGTTTTTATCTGAAGAAAACAAAAACACTAATTCAAAAGGATACATGCACCCCAATGTTCACCGCAGCACTATCTACAATAGCCAAGATATGGAAGCAACCTAAGTGTCCATGAACATATTAATGAACAAAGAAGATGATGTGTGTGTGTGTGTGTGTGTGTGTGTGTGTGTGTGTATTACTCAGGCATAAAAAAGAATGAAATTCTGCCACTTGCAATAACGTGGATCTAGAAGGTATTAAGCTTCGTGAAATAAGCCAGACAGAGAAAGACAAACACTATGTAATCACTTCTATATGAAATCTAAAAAATAAAACAAATGAATGAATGAAACAAAAGAGAAATAGATTCTCAGATATAGAGAACAAACTAGTGGTTACCAGTGGGGAGAGGGAAGGGGGAAGGGGCAAGATAGGGGTATGGGATTAAGAGATACAAACTACTATGTATAAAATAAATAAGCAATAGGATATATTGTACAGCACAGGAAAGTATAGCTATTATTTTGTAATAACTTTAAATGAAGTATAATCTATAAAAATATAAAATCACTGTAGTACAACTGAAACTAATATAATACTATATATCAACTATACTTCAATAAAAGAAAGAAAACAAAAAAAAAAATGGAGGATTCTGGATTTTGTGATCCTCTTAAGGAAAGATGTACAAGATAAAATATATTCTTAGTAAATAATTTTTGACAAACAAAAGTTTATGGAAATTCCATGTAATGATATCTACTAATGTATAGAAACTTAGTTAGATTCTAAATATAGGCATACCTTGGAGATACTGTGGGATCAGTTTCAGACAACTGCAATAAAGTGAATATTGCAATAAAGCAAGTCACACAGTTTTTTGGTTTCCTGGTGCATATGAAAGTTATGTTTACACTATACTGTAGTCTACTAAGTGTGCAATATCATTATGTACATAAAAAACATACACACCTTAATTTAAAAATACTTTGTTGCTAAAAAGTGCTAACCATCATCTGAGCCTTCAGGGAGTCATAGTAGTAACATCAAAGAGCACTGATCACAGATTGCTATAACAAATATAATAATGAAAAGTTTGAAATGTGAGATTTACCAAAATGTGACACAGAGACATGATGTGAGCAAATGCTATTGGAAATACGGTGCCAACAGACTTGCCCCTTGAAGGATTGCCACAAACCTTCAATTCGTAAAAAATGCAATATCTGTGAAGCGTAATAAAAGTGCAATAAAACGAGGTATGTCTGTACATTATAAAATAAGTTACATAAACAGTATCACACATTAAATTTATTTGCTACATTGTTCATATAATAATAATGCCAGCAAACAAACTGAAGTTAAAAAAGCACAAAATGCTACCAGATACCATCAGTATGATTAACATCATAAAAAGACTTTAGAACATAACTTCTGGCTATGCAAATACTAACTTGCAGCAGATCAACACTCCTTCAAATACAACTAGGAAGACTGTATACAATTTTTAAAGTCCAGTCGGAAGCATCAGACCAAGAAGCCAGAACCTGAAGATCAAAAATTCCAGAGAGAAGGGAAGGGTAGAGAAGTAAATCCAAAAATGTGTTCTGCTTTTCCCTTTGAAGTATTTGCTGATTTAAGAGCAGTGCAAGACTACAGGCTAAGAAGCCCAGAATAATGTGTCAGCTAAAAGACTGAGAAGCTTAGCAGAGTGATAAGCAATCTCATTGTGTTCTGGAGACAAAAATTGACTTTCAGGGCTCGTCAAGGAGATGAATACCCTGACTTTCAGATGCAACCTCTGAAGGGCAACATCCTGAGAGTAAACTGAACATACTCAAGCCCTTTAAAAATACTGCAGTCCAGACTGGAAGCAGCTCATTCTATCCCTGAATGAATTAAAGAGATCTACCTCTACTCTTACTACCTATCATAATCTAAAATTAATTCCCTCTATGAAGATATTACTATGATGATACACAATGCCTAGCATTCAATTAAAACTTACTGGGTATACCAAGAAACATTATCAAGACAAAAAAATGGAATATAGAAATAGACCAGCAGGTGATCTAGACATGAGAATTATCAGACACAGTCTTTAAAATAGCTGTGATTAGTATGTCCAAAAAATGATGATAAGAGAATTTTGGGAGAAAAGTGGAATATATTTTTAAAATTCAAACAGAAATTCTAAATATAACTGACAAATACAACTGAAATCAACAATTCAAGAGATGAGTTCATCAGTAGATTGGGCTCAGTTGAAAAGATGATTTTATTGAACAGAAAGATAGAAAATATGCAGATTAAAGCATGAAAAAGTTATAGAAAATTCAGAAAACAATATAAGAAATATATAGGAGAGATTAAAATTTTTGATTCAGGGTAATCAGGGTTCTAAAACAGTAACACAGAGAATGAGGCAGAAGCAATATTAAGGCAATATTAAGATAAATATTAAAGGCCTAGAATCTTCAAAAACTAATAAGGAACATCAGCCTGTGTGGCAGGGGAGTCTGAGGGAGAATGGACATATGTATATGTATGGCTGAGTCATTCTGCTGCGTACCTGGAATTATCACAACATTTGTAATACGCTATACTCCAATACAAAATAAAAAATTAAAAAAAACCTAATAAACAACATCAGCCCACATATTCAAGACATGTTATAAATATCAAGAGGATAAAAAAATAATGAATTCACACGTAGGCATGCCATAGTAAAACTGCTAAATGCTAAAGAAACAGAAAAATCTTAAAGATAGCCAGATAAAACAGCCCCATTATTTTCAAAACAGTAAAAATAAGACTGGGCTGAATTTTTAACAGAAAAGATCGCAGCCAGAAGATAATAAAAGGATATCTTTATAGTGCCAAAAACAAAGGGCCAAACTAGAATTATATAGTTCATGAAAATTTTCTTCAGAAATGAAGGTAAAATTGAGATGTTTTCGACAAACAAAAACTGAAAAATTCATCACCAGTAGAATTTCCTAAAACAATGAATAAAGGAAATTCCTCAGGCAAAAAGAAAACAATCCTAAGCAGAAACATAAAATTCAAGAAGAAATAAAGGGTGGCAGAAAGTGGTAAATAAGGGGATAAATATGAATGAAGGTTGACTATACAAAACAATAATAGTAATGGGCTGAATTTAAAATATACAACAACAATAATGTGAAAGGCAAAATAGGAATAAATGGAGTTAAGGTATTCTAAGGTTCTAGCATAATCAGAGAATTGGAAAAAGTAATATTTTTTATTAGACTGCAATAAATCAAGGGTAAGCATTAAATAATAATAAAAGAAGGTATAATAGGCAAGGTAACTGAAATTAAAATGAAAATAGAAGTATTTTAATACTCGAAAAGACAATATAGTAAAATAATTATGAGAACAACATGACTAACAACACATTTCACGTAAAATACTGCCCACATCAATTGCAGGACATGCATGCTTTTCACATGCACATGCAATATTTAACCAAACTGTCAATATATTGGGCTATAAAGAATTTCTCAACAAATTTTCCAAGGATTAAAACCATACAGAGAATATTCTCTGGCTGAGATAATTCCCTTGTGTTTGGAAATTAAGTAATATAATTCTAAATTAATTCATGGATCAAGAAGAAATCACAATGAAAAATTTAAAAATATTTTGAACTTAATGATAGTTAAGTATAAGACATAATAAAACTTGTGGAGTGCAGTTAAAGTCATCCTTAGAAAGAAATATATAACCTGTGATTAATATATCAGAAAAGAAAAAAATGTTGAAAATCAATGATCTAAGGACTCAACTCAAGAACTTATATAAAAACTTTATTCTATTAGAAATAGAATAAAACACAATTAATTCAATAGATAAAATCAACAAAACTGAAAGATATTGTTAAATATAAATAAAATGGATAAACCTGTAGGAAGATTGATAAGAAGTCTAATTAGGGTCAGTATGGATCATAAAGACCAAGGCTGTGAGGAGTAAGCAGCTGGGGGTCGAGTGGCACCAGCTATAGAAAGAGAGGCTCAGAGGCTGGGCTGGCTGTCAGAGGATCTGGTGGTTATTGATTCTGATGTCCAAGAAAACAACTGAGGGATCCAGGCCAAAACGCACGGTCATCTCAGAACTCAGTGACTGTATCCTCTTCATTGTCCCTTTTCACCTGCCCTTGCTTCCTTCTCCCTCGTCCTGCCTTCTCATCATGTTTCCTTTTCACTTTCTCCCTATCCATTATTTTCTTACATGTTCTTTTCTTTGTGTCTCTGCTCTGTTTTTAAATATTTGATTTCTCTGTCCTGTTTCTCTTCCTATTATTTCTCTTCTCCCCCATCTGCCTTCCCTTCAATCTTGGTCTGCCTGCCTTTTTCATTGTCTCCTGCACAGTTCTTCTCCTTCCTCTGCTATGTATATTTCCTTTCCTGCGTTTCCTCCATTCTAGAGTCTCCTGTTACCCATCATATTAAATGACATACTTTTCCTAATTTAATGTAGCTATTCAATGAAGCTTTAAAACCCTAAATGTTAACTCTTACAAAAGACATATATTCTCTCGTATAAAAAGATAAAAGCAAACAAATTATTTCCCTTTTCATGCATGTAACTCTTGGAAGATTTTTTTCCCAAGAGGGTCAGTGATTCTTAACAAGAAAAAAAAAATTTCTCCCTACTTGTTTTCAAATTCCCTAAGTCATCATTTAAAAAAGCATCACCAAGAATGAAATTCTTCATACATTATTAAATTTTACCATCGCATTGATTTACTATCTCTTTATTACACCACAGATTGAGAAGATGAAAATCTGACCTGGCCCACTGTTATAAATGGTAACAATTATATTCAATGTGGCTAGGTTTCTTTGAACATCACAGTTAAAGGAGATGAGCATCTAGCCCAATAATAGCAGTAGCCATAGAAGCCATGGTAATAAAAAGCAATCACTAAACCAATTTTAAGTTCTCAGAATACACTGTTTCCCTGGCACTGACCAGCAGTTCATTTTAACACAATAAGGTATCATTTCCAAACAACGTAGGACAGGTTTAATGCGATTAATGTACATTCTTCTTTTGTTCACCCAGATCTCCATGTATTTTCCAACCTCTAATACTGAAATTGCTATCAAGGTTTATATTCTCTACTATCAACTTGCCATTAGCAGACTGGAAAAGAAAAAAGAAAAACAACCCCAGATTTGAAGAATTTATTGTCTGCCATAGCACTTACATCAATGAGGCTGAGCAGCTAGCTCAAAGCTCTTATGATATCACCACCTGTAACTCAAAGAAAACGAGTATCTCTGATTTTTCAAAGGGTCAAGAGAGTACAATCGTACTTACTTGGTGTTCAAAGCTTTGACAGGAGAGGCCTGTCAGACATTATCAGCATGTGCCAGTTGGC
This sequence comes from Phocoena phocoena, assembly GCF_963924675.1. Taxonomy (NCBI): domain Eukaryota; kingdom Metazoa; phylum Chordata; class Mammalia; order Artiodactyla; family Phocoenidae; genus Phocoena; species Phocoena phocoena. Next base: position 10,158,474 of record NC_089236.1, on the reverse strand, counting down.
ACGCAGACTGTGGATATATTGTCCTTCAAAGTTGTCAGTCTACAAGTCTCAACCAATGTTTGCAAATCTGCGCAGCAAAAGCCGGAGATTGAGTAATTGTTTTTTTTTTTTTTTTTTTACTTTGCCACATTTCTCAAATTTCCTATAATGAATGACATTTACCAGGAGGAAAAAAAATTAAGGGTATCACATGAAAATCACATTTGGGAGATTTGGGAAATATTTGGGGCTATGTAATCTTTCTTAAAAACTACAAATCACAATAACATTTAATGAGCTTTAATGACACAATTATTCCATTAAATTTAGTGTTAATTAAATCTTTGAAAAGTCAGTAAATAGTGCCTTGCAACATAAAATCTGAGATTTGTTTACATGGCAAAACTCTTCCGTTATATACAATTAAATTTTTTTGGAAAAAAAAAACAAGCCCCAAAGTTTACTGGCTGTGTTTCGAGAAGAGGGGTATGTCAGCACTCCAGCAGTATTTTCCTATCCATCATAGTACCCTCTGCTTTTCTCACCACCTACCCAACCCTCTAGAATGATTTCTCCCAGACTGGGAATGTTTCTGACTTCTCTCTTCTACTGCCTTCCTTGGCGAATTTACAATGTCAAACAGAATAAATGCAATATCATATTTTATTAACAAGTAGGTAGCCCTCCTTTAAAGCCTTTTAGTTCAAGGTTTAGATTCTGAAAAAAACTATAGGGCTTCCCTGGTGGCACAGTGGTTGAGAGTCCGCCTGCCGATGCAGGGGAAGCGGGTTCGTGCCCCGGTCCGCGAGGATCCCACATGCCGCGGAGCGGCTGGGCCCGTGAGCCATGGCCGCTGGGCTGGCGCGTCTGGAGCCTGTGCTCCACAACGGGAGAGGCCGCAGCAGTGAGAGGCCTGCGTACCGCCAAAAAAACCCCCACAAAACTATAAACCTTATTCATCCATTTCAGAATAATCAAGGGAAAACGGAGTTTGGAAACTTTCCTGCAAAATACTCTAGAAAAAAATTTTTTATTTTAGTTGTAATCCTAAATTAGGGCCAAAGGTAGGCATGTTCTTCTGCAAAGAACAACTCTGTTTCTTAGGGTAACCAGTCCATTGTAGATAGAGTTCTGTTTCCTCCCAGACATTGGGGTCTCATTCAAACGTGAAACAGACATGTTCCTGCCTAGTTGAGTGGATGGCATACAGCTAATCTATCCTGTACAGGTTTAAGCATAGGTGAGTGGCTGGTGGACTTAGCATTAAGGATGTGGGTACAGATGTAAGATAGCAGGTAAAGGAAAATCAGTAGTCCAGGGAGCCCTGGTACATCATCCTACAAAGCCTACAAGACAAGAGAAGCTGCCTAGCTCCAGACCCCTCTTCTGGGCAGAGCTGGGGTGAAGTACGGGTGAGCTGATCAACACGATAGGACAGAGTGAACACTTTAACAAGCAGCATATTTAACACACCTTAACGTGCCCAACTTACTTACACCTGTGGATGTCGAGTTCAGGGCATGGGCATATCCTCCAAGCAAACTCCCACTAAGCCCCTGACTTGGCTCGTGAAAGACGACCAATCCTGTCATCACCAAACAACTTGGATGGAAAATTCGGGACTAACTTTTGTAGCAGTTATTAATATTCACAGTCATGAATTCAAGTGGTAAATACATAAATTTATCTCCCATTTTTGAGTAATGCTTGCTTCTCAAGTGGCCATTTCTGCTACTGAGCCAAGTGCATGATTTTCTCAGTCTTTCTTGGGAAATACTGTCTCGTTTCCTCCCTCATAACTAAACAACAAAATCAGATTACAGTGCAATAGTTCTCTCTCAATGCCATGAAGAATGTGCATTATCTTTATTTAGTTCTTGGATGACTGTCATTTCCCGATCAGAGGGGGAGACTTTTGATTCTCTACTGAAGATAAAAGAAACCTCTTCCCATATTTATAATTTTCCTAATAGGAAGTCACCCCTGTATTCTTAAACTTAATAAAATGGTTTCCTTTATCAATACCCTAGTAGTCTACAACTCAATAAAATTCCAGTGGCCATTTATTGAAGTCTTACTATATGCCAGGCACCATACTAATTGCTTTGCATATATGATAGCTTAATTCCCACAATGCTATTATCATCTCTATTTTATAAGCAAGGAGGCTATGGCCCAGAGAGTTAAGGAATTTGGTTTAACATCCCACAGCTACTAACTGGTAGAATTGAGTTTGAACCAGAGTCTGGCTACATAGAGCCCTCATGCCTAATCCCATAGCACACCACCTTTCTACAAGTGTCTGCCTTTTTTCAGAGTTTCTAGTAACACTTTCAAGATGATTTCAGTGACCATATTTTCATAATGAAACTTAAAAAAAGAAACCACATTTTTTCCAAGAGGTTTCATGACAATTTGTTGTTATTTTTCTAACTTGTTTATTTGAATAAGTACCACCCAGTGATGATGGAATGTTCTTTGTACAAAATACTAAAAACTATTTCAATATTTCTTAATAATATCAACAAATATTATGTTATGTCCCCTTATTATCTGAAGAGTCATTGGAAGAAAGTTATCAGAGGATGTATCCTTTAAAATAATAATTACTAAAAAAATACCAAAATACTTAGCCACATAAGTAAAACACAAATGGTTAGTCTGAATTATAGGAAGAGTATGTAGCCAAATGAGTTATCAAAGGTTGTAACATACTTAAAGAATTAACATTACAAATGATAATTATCATAATGTTGCAAAATGACAACCTGTGGTTATTTAGTAAATATAACGATTATCCTGGATCCTTAAATAGAACATTTCCTGAACACAATTAAGAATTCATAGCACAAAAGAAATCCAAAAGTATTTTTGCTGAGGTGATGGAAATGTCCTAAAACTCGACTGTGGTGCTAATTATGCAATTCTGAATATACTAAAATTCACTGAGTTGTACAGTTAAAATGGATAAATGTTATAGTATATAAATTATATTCCAATAAAGCTATTTTTTGAAAAAAAAAAAAGAAAATACAGGAGAAAAGAGAAAATGTTGCTGAGGCTTTAAAATATTACTCTCATCATTAATTATCATTTGCTGACGAAACCAGGCATCATGTTAAACAGGTAATAAAGGTCATCTCACTTAATCCTCACAGCAGTCTTCTGGGTAGGTATTCCTAACTCTGCCTGACAGATGAAAGGAAGAACATGCCGGAGGTTTCCTAGAGCTGAAGAGCAAGAGCCAGGAGGCAAATCCAGATTTCTCTGACTGGACTCCAACAGTGTGCCATATGTTCTACAATTTCCTTAATTCTGGGCACCCCTGTAACACCTTATTTAAAATATTGGATAATTAGTTCAAATCCTTGCCTAATAGCATATGAGTGAGCAGCCTCATGAGAAACTAAACTGTGTTTGAAGTCTAGAGTAACAGATAAGCAAGTTGAAATCCCAAAGAAACCCTGGCATTTGCCTTTGTTCTTCACCCAAGGGCTCCATTCCGGGGTACGCTGGGAGTGTGGCATGTTGCTTCAAAGTCATCTTGAAAGGCTGCACAATCAGGGCCTATCAGAGGTATAACCTCAGCCTAAGACACAGAGGTACAGAGTTGATCCTGCAGTTTATTTAAAAACACAATATCCTAATAAAAACAGCAGATCCATGTCACCAGCGTGGGGTTTGTACAAGCTTGAGACTCTTCCCTAGTATCTTGCAGGCACAGGAATTCAAGAAACTTTTGAATTCAAGAAACAGAGGTCTTTTGGCCTCTGACCTTCAACTGTCTACAAACTGCATTTCCTTCTGTTTGGAACATTCTCTCTAACCTCTTCATGCAAGCTACACATCTTCAGTTCTCTGCTTCAAAGTCATCGCCTTGGGGAAGTCTGCTTTGGTTCTGTGAGTATGCCATTCCCATGTGGGTTAGGAAGCCACCTTGTGCTCCGAGAGCCCTCATTCCACTGCTCAGGGCACTTAGCGTCCACTCTTGTAGATGCATCCATAATGCCCAAGGAGGAAAGACACGTGTCTGCCACGCTCACTACTGAATCTCCCACAGCTAACACAGTGTAGGGGAAAATATTAGATACTCAGTAAATCATCACTGAATGAATGAATAGCCTAACCTTACTTGGCGCGGGAGATATCAAGTTTCTGTTTCATTTTGTTTCTTTTTGTTTTATAGACTGCTGTCCCTATCTGTAATTGTTCAATCTGTGGGGATAAAGATATTTAAACAATGGTAATGTCATATGGTAAGTATATGCATATGCTATTAATTGAGGCACAAATAAGATACAGTGGGAAACTTGATTTACTCCCTATGTTCACTTTTATTAAAATAAATAATTAAGATTCATAATATGAACCAAATATGTGATAGGGAAGATTTAGTAAGATAAAGACTTATAAGACTGTTTATTTCCTTTTAGATATCATAAGCTACCAATATGGTGACTATACTTCGTCATCCCAAGAATGAAGGTTTTGCATAGGTGTAGAGAGCTGAGGGAATAGCTATGTCACCATGTTAAAATTTTTCAGTTGTGCATTTACTAAAACTCACACATGCAAAGGGCAAACAACTGCTCCTAATGAGTTCTCTCCCCACCCCACCCCACCCCTGCATGATTAGATGTTGAGTTGGGAGGGGTTACACTTCTTGAGGGTTACTTGGATGTTATCACTATGTAATTTACCAGATCTTTGTGAAACCTTCTCTTTCCAGGTCAGGTTTGTCATGGGACATTGCTTGTCTCCCATAACATGGGATGGCATGAGGACACTAAAAATTCTCTGAGGTTCTGCCAGCCAAACATTCTTTCCTTTTGATTCAAATACATCACTCCAGGATCCTAGTGATGTGTTTCTATGAGGGGGTGAAGGAGGGGAGATTGATTAGGGAGACTTAGACTGGAACAGGAGTGACATTTCTTGAGCATCTGTTATCTGCCTGGCACTGAACCAGGAGCATGACATGTATTGTTATGCTTCAACTTTCCAACAACCCAATGAAGTCATGACTTTCATTTTACACACGAGGATACTGAAACCCAGGTAAAGTACCCACAATTAACAGCTGGTGGGTCTAATATTTTTCCTAAGACAATTAAACTCCAGAGACTTCTCTCCAGACATATACTCCATGAATATTTATCTGTTCTCTGTGAAATCTGTCCATGGGATGAATATGAAGCAGACAAAACTCTTTAATATAATTTTTCTATTTTCTGGAAAAAGTTACTGCAAAATGGTATTTTAAAAGCATACATATAGAAATAAAATGATACAAGCATTTTAAAGCAAGTAGATTTTTTTTTTTCAGATTCATCTAGGTGTTAAATGAATAATTCTGGCAAAGAAATAAAAACCCAGCCAACTTGTTTTACTAATTTTTCCAGGTATTCAGTTTAGGTTTGAAGCAAATTGCTTCTCATAACCACAGTACAGGTATAATTAACAGATTTATTGAGGATTTTTAACATACAGCAAGTGTCTTGTGAGTATATGTATAATAGCTTTCTACAGGAGGAACTTCAATGTCAGCCAAAGAAATAATCTCTCACAAAGGAAAAAAAATAGATTGGACAATTCAGCCTAAGTACCTTCAGGGTTTCCATGACAACAACAATTAGCACCATTTAACAAGAAAACAATGGATTTGTCAGTTCAGAATAGTAGTCAAATAAATGTCTTCTAATTTATTACTACCATTAGAAAGGCAAAGAGATAATTGAATACGGTACTGCGACTGCTCCCGCACATGCTTTGCAGGATTTCTGATGTGGTGGGGCGATCATGTCATTAGCATAAACAATATTGATCGTGTGGGCTGTGGGGGACTAAGATAGATGCCCTCCAGAAATCCCATCTGAACACTTACCACCATCCCCAATCAATTACCCTTTACAAGATAAATAAGAACTGACACATTCTTCGTTGCAAAATGCCCAAAAGACAGAAGGGATTCCCCTTCCCTACCTCCAATTTTGGCTGGGCAGCTCACTCCAAATTACAGAGGTGAATGAAAGGCAAATCAGCAAGCCAGAGGGGTCACCATTTCATGATTAGAGCCATAAAAACTTTCTGATCACCCTTTTTTCTTGACTTTGCTTTTGAGATGTGAAAATATGACCATATCAATTCTCCAGCATATAAACCTGTCTGTGATTACTGCCTGCCTTTGACAGAGTCAGCACAGAGTTAGGCTATGAAGTAATGGGGCATGACAGCCTCTGCCTTTCCCATCCAACAGTGAATGCTTTGTTGCAATGCCCTCAGCCACTGGCAAATATTGTACATCAACCTTATTTATTTGGTACTGTTATTTGAGGTTTGTAGCAAGTTACAAGTTAATTTGTTCCAAAAATTTTCCTCTGGAAAAAAAATTTTTTTTCTTCCCCATATACACAGGGCAGGGAAGACAAAAGTACTTAAAAGTTTTGGTAATAACAATAGTTACCTGGTATTGATTACCCAAGAGCACTTTGCAAGCATTTTATCATTTAATTGTCATAACAACCCTATGAAGAAAGTATTATTATTATCCTCATTTTATAGCTCAAGAAACCTAACCCCAGAAAATAACAGCCACAAATCACCCAGCCCAGCCAGTGGCTAAATCCCCAATAAATGTGAGAGTCTAAATCGTAACAGCATGGCCCAGGACTGGTTCAGTAATAATTATGCTACTCCAGTTGCTGAGGTCTAAAACTGCTAGGATTCTTCAGACCAAATAGATATTGTTAATGGAATGTATTCATACAAACTAATGTGTCTGCAGCATGTCTACCTGGCATTTCTTTTTGGAAGAGTTATTTGCCCTGCGAGGCAGAACAATGCAATGGAAAGAATGAAGTCCAGGGACCCAGGTTTAAATCCCAGCCCTGCAACACATCTGCTGGATAAACTTGAGCAAGCTCCTGGGCCTTTCCGAATTCAAGTGTCCCTAACTGTAATACGCACGCTGCAGAGCTATGGGGAATATAAGAAGTGACATACGTTAAATGCTTTACAGGTAAGGGGCACTCTGAGAGTGGAGTCCATAATTATTTTGACCTTCTTAAAATCAGAGCTCCTTCAGATCCATCTCTGACCCCAGTTCCACCAGCTGCTCCAACAACAAAAGGTTTTCTAGCAAAATCCAAGTGGATTGTCTGCATGCTCTGAATCCTCCTAGTGGAGCCGATCAAGGGCTTTCCTTTCACTTTTAAATGAGGAAAATCTTACCCAGACACTTTTAGATACAGTGTTATCAGGTAAGGTTTCTAATCCCAGAGAGCCTGTCATTTTCTAATGAGGAAATTTGAGAGTCATGAAAAAGTCAACTTATATGAAACAGGATGATTCGAGGAGGAAATTAAATAGTATCTGAGTCATGACTGCTGGATTGTGCTTGGCCTGGAGTGCAGAGGATGCAGAAAGGGCCATATACAGTGCACAGAGCATAACTAAATGAGCTAAAGCAGGGCCACTGGCAGCGCTTGCTTAACTCGAAGGGAACAGGAGGGCTCTTTTGATCCTAATATATTCAAATAGATCCTGAAGAAGCCCTGGAAACAGCAGAGTGTTCTGAAATATTTAAAGGACGCTACTGAGATTCACAGTCCTCAAATTAGACCTGTGGCTGTTTCCTGCACTTCACTCTAACCTTTCTTTCCATGCCTGTGATTATTCTTCTGGAAATTAAGGTTCTGGTTCATTTAAAAATCTGTTTACAATAAAGAGGCCCACAGGGAAAAGCAACAAGTAACATACAAAGGAATCCCCATAAGGTTAACAGCTGATCTTACAGCAGAAACTCTGAATGCCAGAAGGGAGTAGCAGGATATAATTAAAGTTATGAAAGGGAAAAACCGACAACCAAGATTACTCTACCCAGAAAGGATCTCATTCAGATTTGACAGAGAAATTAAAACCTTAACAGACAAGCAAAAGCTAAGAGAATTCAGCACCACCAAGCCAGCTTTCTAACAAATGCTAAAGGAACTTCTCTAGGCAGGAAACACAAGAGAAGGAAAAGGACCTACAAAAACAAACACAAAACAATCAAGAAAATGGTAATAGGAACATACATATCGATAATTAGCTTAAATGTAAATGGATTAAATGCTCCAAACAAAAGACACAGACTGGCTGAATGGATACAAAAACAAGACCTGTATATATGCTGTCTACAAGAGACCCACTTCAGACCTAGGGACACATACAGACTGAAAGTGAGGGGATGGAAAAAGATATTCCATGCAAATGGAAATCAAAAGAAAGCTGGGGTAGCAATTCTCATATCAGACAAAATAGACTTTAAAATAAAGAATGTTAGAAGAGACAAGGAAGGACACTACATAATGATCAAGGGATCAATCCAAGAAGAAGATATAACAACTGTAAATATTTATGCACCCAACATAGGAGCACCTCAATACATAAGGCAAATACTAACAGCCATAAAAGGGGAAATCAACAGTAACACAATCATAGTAGGGTACTTTAACACCCTACTTTCACCAATGGACAGATCATACAAAATGAAAGTAAATAAGGAAACACAAGCTTTAAACGACAAATTAAACAAGATGGACTTAACTGATATTTATAGGACATTCCATCCAAAAACAACAGATTACACTTTCTTCTCAAGTGCTCATGGAACATTCTCCAGGATAGATCATATCTTGGGTCACAAATCAAGCCTTGGTAAATTTAAGAAAATTGAAATTGTATCAAGTATTGTTTCCAACCACAACGCTATGAGACTAGATATCAATTACAGGAAAAAAATTGTAAAAAATACAAACACATGGAGGTTAAACAATACACTGCTAAATAACCAAGAGATCACTGAAGATATAAAAGAGGAAATCAAAAAATACCTAGAAACAAACGACAATGAAAACACGATGGCCCGAAACCAATGGGATGCAGCAAAAGTAGTTCTAAGAGGGAAGTTTATAGCAATACAATCCTACCTCAGGAAACAAGAAAAATCTCAAATAAACAACCTAACTGTACACCTAAAGCAATTAGAGAAAAAAGAACAAAAAACCCTCAAAGTTCACAGAAGGAAAGAAATCATAAAGATCAAATTAGAAATAAATGAAAAAGAAATGAAGGACACAATAGCAAAAATCAATAAAACTAAAAGCTGGGGGGCTTCCCTGGTGGTGCAGTGGTTGGGAGTCCACCTGCTGATGCAGGGGACACAAGCTCGTGCCCCGGTCTGGAAGGATCCCACATGCCACGGAGCAGTTGGGCCCGTGAGCAATGGCCGCTGAGCCTGAACGTCCGGAGCCTATGCTCCTTAATGGGAGAGGCCACAGCAGTGAGAGGCCCGTGTACCGCAAAAAAAAAAAAAAAAAAAACCAAAAACTAAAAGCTGGTTCTTTGAGAAGATAAACAAAATTGATAAACCACTAGCCAGACTCATCAAGAAAAAAAGAGAAAGGACTCAAATCAACAGAATTAGAAATGAAAAAGGAGAAGTAACAACTGACACTGCAGAAATACAAAGGATCATGAGAGATTACTACAAGCAACTATATGCAATAAAATGGACAACCTGGAAGAAATGGACAAATTCTTAGAAAAGCACAACCTTCTGAGACTGAACCAGGAAGAAACAGAAAATATGAACAGACCAATCACAAGCACTGAAGTTGAAACTGTGATTAAAAATATTCCAACAAAAGCCCAGGACCAGATGGCTTCACAGGCGAATTCTATCAAACATTTAGAGAAGAGATAACACCTATCCTTCTCAAACTATCTCATAATATAGCAGAGGGAGGAACACTCCCAAACTCATTCTATGAGGCCACCATCACCCTGATACCAAAACCAGACAAAGATGCCACAACGAAAGAAAAATACAGGCCAATATCCCTGATGAACATAGATACAAAAATCCTTAACGAAATACTAGCAAACAGAATCCAATAGCACATTAAAAGGGTCATACACCATGATCAAGTGGGGTTTATCCCAGGAATGCAAGGATTCTTCAATATACGCAAATCAATCAATGTGATACTCCTTATTAACAAACTGAAGAATAAAAACCATATGATCGGGCTTCCCTGGTGGCACAGTGGTTGAGAGTCTGCCTGCCGATGCAGGGGACATGGGTTCGTGCCCCAGTCTGGGAAGATCACACATGCCATGGAGCGGCTGAGCCCGTGAGCCATGGCCGCTGAGCCTGCACATCCAGAGCCTGTGCTCCGCAACGGGAGAGGCCACAACAGTGAGAGGCCTGCATATCGCAAAAAACAAACAAACAAAAAACATATGATCATCTCAATAGATGCAGAAAAAGCTTCTGACAAAAGTCAACACCCATTTATGATAAAAACCGTCCAGAAAGTAGGCATTACCTCAACATAATAAAGGCCATATATGACAAACATACAGCCAACATCATTTTCAGTGGTGAAAAACAGAAACCATTTTCTCTAAAATCAGGAAAGAGACAAGGTTGCCCACTCTCAGTAAAACTGTCACTGTTTGCAGATGACATGATACTATACATAGAGGATCCTAAGGATGCTACCAGAAAACTACTAGAGCTAATCAATTAACTTGGTAAAGTATCAGGATACAAAAGTAATGCACAGAAATCTCGTGCATTCCTATACACTAGTGATGAAAAATCTGAAAGAGAACTGAAGGAAACACTCCCATTTACCATTGCAACAAAAAGAATAAAATACCTAGGAATAAACCTACCTAAGGAGACAAAAAACCTGTATGCAGAAAATTATAAGACACTGATGAAAGAAATGAAAGAGGGTACAAACAGATGGAGAGTTATACCATGTTCTTGCACTGGAAGAATCAACATTGTGAAAATGACTATACTACCCAAAACAATCTACAAATTCAATGCAATCCCTATCAAACTATCAATGGCATTTTCCACAGAACTACAACAAAGAATTTCACACTTTGTATGGAAACACAAAAGACTCTGAATAGCCAAAGCAATCTTGAGAAAGAAAAATGGAGCTGGAAGAAGCAGGCTCCCTCACTTCAGACTATACTACAAAGCTACAGTAATCAATACAGTATGGTACTGGCACAAAAACAGAAATATACATCAATGGAACAGGACAGAAAGCCCAGAGATAAACCCACGCACATATGGTCACCTTATCTTTGATAAAGGAGGCAAGAATATACAGTGGAGAAAAGACAGCCTCTTCAGTAAGTGGTGCTGGGAAAACTGGACAGCTACATGTAAAAGAATGAAATTAGAACACTCCCTAACACCATATGCAAAAATAAACTCAAAATGGATTAAAGACCTAAAAGTAAGGCCAGACACTATAAAGCTCTTAGAGGAAAACATAGGCATAACACCCTATGACAAAAATCACAGCAAGATCCTTTTTGACCCACTTCCTAGAGATATGGAAATAAAAACAAAAATAAACAAATGGGACCTAATGAAACTTAAAAGCTTTTGCATAGCAAACGAAACCATAAACAAGATGAAAAGACAACCCTCAGAATGGGATAAAATATTTGCAAATGAAACAACTGACAAAGGATTAATCTCCAAAGTATACAAGTAGCTCATGCAGCTCAATATTAGAAAAACCAACCACCCAATCCAAAAATGGGCAGAAGGCTTAAATAGAAATTTCTCCAAAGAAGATATACAGATTGCCAACAAACACATGAAAGGATGCTCAACGTCACTAATCATTAGAGCAATGCAAATCAATACTACAATGAAGTATTACCTCACGCCTCAGAATGGCCATCATCAAAAAATCTACAAACAATAAATGCTGGAGAGGGTGTGGAGAAAGGGGAACCCTCTTGCACTGCTGGTGGGAATGTAAATTGATACAGCCACTATGGAAAACAGTATGGAGGTTCCTTAAAAAACTAAAAATAGAATTACCATATGACCCAGCAATCCTACTACTGGACATACTCCCTGAGAAACCATAGTCAAAAAGTCATGTACCACAATGTTCATTGCAGCACTATTTACAATAGCCAGGACATGGAAGCAATCTAAGTGTTCATTGACAGATGAATGGATAAAGAAGATGTGGCACATATAAACAATGGAATATTACTCAGCCATAAAACGAAACAAAATTGAGTTATTTGTAGTGAGGTGGATGGACCTAGAGTCTGTCATACAGAGCAAAGTAAGTCAGAAAGAGAAAAACAAATACCGTATGCTAACACATATATGTGGAATCTAAAAAAAAAAATGGTTCTGAAGAACCGAGGTGCAGGACAGGAATAAAGATGCAGACATAGAAAATGGACTTGAGGACACAGGGAGCGGGATGGGTAAGCTGGGATGAAGTTAGAGAGTGGCATGGACTTATATACACTACCAAATGTAAAATAGATAGCTAGTGGCTAAGCACACATAGCACAGGGAGATCAGCTTGGTGTTCTGTGACCACCTAGCAGGGTGGGATAGGGAGGGTAGGAGGTAGATGCAAGACAGAGGAGATATGAGGATATATGTATACGTATAGTTGATTCACTTTGTTATACAGCAGAAACTAACACAACATTGTAAAGCAATTATACTACAGTAAAGATGTTAAAAAAAAAAAAAAAGAGGCCCACAGAAGCCTGGCCTCTCCTGCCTTGTACATAGAGTTACCTGCATAGGACCATACCTGTGTTCTGTGAAATGAGCCGTCTGACAGGGAAACTGCTTTGGCCTGTGATCATGTCTTTTGACTCAAGGACTGTACAGGGGGAATGTGTACCTCTACGTGTCTTGCAAATCCATTCACATTGCCAGCATCTCAAAAGGGGAGCATGTGTCCACAGTCTTTCCCTTCTTTTCAGAGTTTTAAACTTTTAGGACCTTGAAATTTTATAGATTAATGTCTCAAAGTCCCCTGTACTCACTTGGGAATTATATCTTTAATTCTGAAAAAATTTCAATTTAACAACTTTGACTGTTGGTGTTAAATTATGTCAGTAACCTTGTAGGTGAGGAAAGTAATATAAGCAAAAAATGCATTGGGCAAGTGGAATTAAACACTTTTGCATGTGTGCGCGCACACACACACACACACATACACACATGCATGCCACATACATATATACATACATACACATACACATACATATACATATAAATGCAGTTGCTTCCTGTGAATGGCCTTGCTGAAATCATCGTTGGTATTATCAGCCAAACCTCCATAGATACTATGAGGCAATATTCTGCATTATCACATTTCATCTAGTCAAAATCCAGATGGTTGTCAATGAAGAATGCTTTCCCCGCTAGGCAAAGTCTGACTTTGTGTGATCCAGGCCTTTTTGAAACATCTGCTTCTGTCACCAAAGGATGAAAATGATTTTTGTCTAGAGAGTTTTGAGTAGAATAATACACAAGCAGGAAGACCATGATTGCTGTATTTTCTTCCTATCTTTAAGCATATTTTAAAATATTGTTCTTTCAATTCTGCATCTTAAGGAAAAAAAGTTTTGGAATTATGCCTTTAAATTTGTAGCAGGTGGCTGGGAAGGAGCTCCAGAGGGTCACATGTGCCCTCAGCAGGATGGAAACAGACACCTGCAACTCAGCATCTTTGGCAAGCAAGCATTTTCCTTACAATTTTTTAGCCTAAATGAAGCTCTCTCATTTAGAGATAGTTATTCTCTCTAAATTTTAAAATCAATCATTATAATTTTAGTCATTGTTTTCTTTATTTAATCATACTAAATAATAGTGATATAATATTTGTGAAAGTAAACAATAAAACTTGAGTCTCTCCTCCCGACAATGATTGGGAAACTAACCTGAGTGATTGAAAATTAGAGTCTAGGAAGCTGAAAGAAAAAGAAAACAAAACCTTGGCATGGGCATGAGGAAAGCTATGGAAATCTACTCCCATGAAAGCCAGCATTTCCATTTTCTCTCTTCAGTGCTAGCTGATATACTAATTAGTGAATATATTTATTTTATTGTATAATAATAAATATAGCATAGAGAGCATGTTTTCAGATTAAGTAAACTTTATGGTCTCTGCCCTGAACAAGGTTAGCATTTAACAGGAATTTATATATATATATGTATATATATTCATATATAATTAGTATTATATAGAATTAATATTATATAGAATTAATATTATATATATAAATAATATTATATAGAATAGAATTAATGTAGGATTGCCATTCTTTATATACATATATATATATATATACATATATATATATACACAGACGCACACACACACGTATATACACACATATATATGTATATAAAATATCCAGAAAAGGGGGGAAGTATGCATTGGCATTTTAAAAACCTCTTCATTTTAGTTCTTGAATTCTCTGTTGGCAACATCATAATTCCTGCAGTAGCAACTATGACAGCCAAACAAAGGATTAAGGCTGTTTGTGGAAAAGCAGCAGCAGTTGAATTCATAAGCAAGAGAAATTCAATATACTTGTAAATGCCTCTCACAATAGAAAACGAGATAAAACATCGAGAAACAGAACTATTTATTTCTCTCATATTATTTGAATTCTAAAAGTAGTGAAGCCTTTTTATCCGGCACTTTCAAGACGGTATCTTGGATTCTGACCACGCACAAAACAATTCTTTGTAGTATTTATTTTTGGTATCTTATAAAATAATATTAAAATAAATTTAAAATAAAATTTTACCATTGGAAAAAAATTATTCCACTCTCCTAACATACTATTTTCATTTTTGTTTGCTCTTGCCAACAAACTGCCAATGTGTCAATTTACCTTGCCAACAGACACATGTGTGTGTAAGGTGCCCATTTCTAAATTTGTGTGTTAGTTTGGAGTATATAGGGGGCAAAGTGGAGGAAGGACGTACAGAGCAGGAGGTACATAAAAGAATAATAGGGGGTGTTCGTTAAATGTTGGTTGAATGAATGAATAGATAATTGGACTTTTTCAATACTGAACTCCTTCCTTGGAAGGAAAAGTAGCCTAGAATAAAGCATTTGTCTAGCACAATTAGTGGTTCCATTTTCTTCCAAAGCTTGGCTCAATAACAGAGAAAGTATTGGCTCCTTATTAGCTTGAAAGCAGAAATAAGATGCTCTTTTCAATATGATTTTTTATTATAATTGACCATGAACTGCCTATATACCACTATCATAAGAACAATACACTTAATCATCATTTCCAATCTTTAACTAAATCCATTTCTAAGGCAATTACCTGTCTACTATTGATTGGCCATCTGTTTCCCTAGTAATTACATGAGCATATCACTTAGCAACAGGATGCACTTCTTTTTCATATTTCCATAGAACAACATGGTTATGGCTTTCAAGCAAGAAAACAATGAAGTCTTCTGCTATTACAAATAAACACATAGTCACATTCTCTGTGCACATCTGTGTGAATGGGTGTGGCTGTGTGCTCCTTTCACTCCTGGTTGCTGTAGTAAACAGGGGGAAAAGGATATTTGTCTTCCCTGGATGTCTCATAATAACAACAGCAGTGGCTATAGTAACTACCAGAGACTTACTATTTGCCAGACACTGCAACTTGCTAAAACTTTACATACATTATTTCACTCAAGCCTTACAACAATCTGATGAGCTTGGTATTTTTATACTTAACTGGGTAGTTTTATCCCATTTATAGATACAGAAATTGAGGCTTAAAAAGATTAATTTCCCTAAGGTCATAGAGTAAGTGACAGAACTGTAATTCTAAACCAGAATTATCCACTCAAAAGCCCATGTTCTTAACCGCTGTGTCCTTCAAGCTGATCACAAAATTAGTTCATTTACTACTTGAGCAGCTTGGTGCGTTCAGAACAGCTTCATATGGATTAATAATGAAGAAGAGATTTAAAAGCGTCTCTGACTTCCTCCTTTAGACTCCTTCAGATGTTCCTTATTCTCCTGCCAGTACGTGGCTCAGTGCTTTGGGCTCAGTTTAAGCCCTGTGGGGACTGTTCTGGAAACCCCCAGATTCTAGTATAGATAGCAAAGGTCCTTGTCCAGGGAGTTTTATCCCCTTTCCAGAGAGTATCTTGGGAAAATAATTAGTCATTAAGTTTCTGTACATTAATTTGACATTTTCACTTGCCTGCTTTATGCTAGACAGCTTCACTTGAGTGACCCACAAACACTTCAGACTAAAAATCCAAAACTAAACTCAATTCTATTTCTTTCTGACCCTCTCTATAACCCCAAACTGTCCTCAGTCCAGTGTCCCCTGCTTCTGTGAATGGCACTGTCAGATGAGGGTTTGCTCAACAGAACCTAATGAGTGTAATTCATCTACGACTCCTCTACCTCATCCGCTCACACGTCCAATCAATTACCAAGCCAGTTACCACTCCTGTCTTTCCACTTATTTCCATCCCCAGGCCACTAATATGTCTTGCTTTAGTTATTACAAAATTCCCCTACTGATATTCCTGCACCCACTCTTGGCCTAGGCTATCTGGTCAGTCACTGCACTACAACTGGATCTTTTTTTTTTTTTTTTTTAAAACATCTTTATTGGGGTATAATTGCTTTACAATGGTGTGTTAGTTTCTGCTTTATAACAAAGTGAATCAGTTATACATATACATATGTTCCCATATGTCTTCCCTCTTGCATCTCCCTCCCTCCCACTCTCCCTATCCCACCCCTCCAGGCTGTCACAAAGCACCGAGCTAATAACCCTGTGCCTTGAGGCTGCTTCCTCCTAGCTATCTACCTTACTACATTTGTTAGTGTGTATATGTCCATGACTCTCTCTCGCCCTGTCAAAGCTCACCCTTCCCCCTCCCCATATCCTCAAGTCCGTTCTCTACAACTGGATCTTTATAAAATTACAAGTCTGATATTTTTAGTCTCCTAATAAATAGTATATAATTCCACATTGTCCTTAGAATGAACTTCCAATTCCTTTCTCATGTTCACATAGCCCTTCATACCCAGTTTCTGCATCACTCTCCATGCTCTCCTCTGGAGATGAATGAGTTCCCACCATTCCAGCCACACTGATTCACTTCTGCATCCTGAATATATCCTCCTCCTTCCAGGCCATTGCACTGGCTGTTCCTCAAGCCTAACCTGAGGAACACCAACCACTAACCCTTTCTAGCTCACTAACTCTGACCCATTGTAAAACTCAATGCTGAAATTACTCCCTCCAGAAAGCCCTCCTTAATACTCAAGGTCAGAACAGATGTCCTTCCCAGGAGCCCTCATAACAGCTTTGACTTTCCCCATCGAGTTAGTTACACTGTTTTGCAGTCATTCATTCTCTTGTCACATTCCCACCATCACTGCAGTATCTCTAGGACCTAGGACACATCCTAGGTCCTACACTCCTACACAATGGAGTAGATGGAAACTCCATTTCTTGAGTGACTAATCGGCTAAATAAATACTAATGATAAGAAATTGGGGACTGAAAACCAGTATAGTTGGACTTGGACATTTTTTTCTTGGTTTCATATCATTAACTCTTTTGTTCCCTTTCTTCATCTTGACTAGATCATATGAGCAAGAATTTTCAAGTAGCTCTTTGATCTGGCAATGAGGAGAGGTAGTAATAGAAAGTGTTAGGTGGGTTCTAGGAAAGAAAAACATTAATCAATTCTAGCAATGTATACCCAAAAATACCTGCTTTATCAGCTGTCAATATCTAGGTAGTTAAGAAAAAATTATAAGTGATAGATATAGAAAGCTGCTGATGCAAATTTCTCTACAGAAACTCTTGACTTCTATGTGTAAACTACCAGCAGGATGTTCTCCCATGTCAGCTTTGCATTGGCAAGGGGGACTGTGGGGTGAAAGAGCTCTCTCACTCATCAGTTGTTTGACCTTAGGTAATTCATTTCAACCAAGGCATTTAGGCCTCAACCTCCTCATCTATAAAATGGGTGATTGAACTATCCTACCTCAAATTGGACTCTATGAGGTCTGCTTCTGTCAGTTTCTTTAAAATCCTTCTCTGTAAGTGCCTTGAGCTTTCACAGCCTATTGTTTTTATAACTGCTATTCTCCTTTACCTGGAACACCCTTTTTTAGACTCCTTCTTGTAAGGTAGCTCCTAGTCTGCCCAAGGACTCAACTCAAGTGCAAGTCCTCCAGGAAGCCTTCTTTGATCCTTCTACCAGGGATCTAGTCCAAGTTTCCTCAGCTCCATTTGTCATGGCGCACTGACAACATCATCACGCTCTTCTATGCCAGTGATTCACCTTCACGAGTCTCTGAGTTGGCTTCAAGGTTAATGTCAATAATAAAAATAATGATGAGCATTGACGAAGGCTTACTATGCTCCAAGTACTCTGCCAAACTCTTTCCATGCATTTAATCATCACTATAGTCCTATTAATCCCTACTTTATACATAAGCAAACCAAGGTTCAGAGAGAGTAACTTCTAAATAAGTGACAAAAACTAAGCTTAAAACATCGTCCATTCTATTTCAGAGTCCAAATTCTTAACTGTTATGTTGTATTAACTCTTGAGAGCAAAATCTGTCCTATTTACCTGTGCACCTCCCATATGTGCCCAACACACAGTAGGGAGTTGAGTAGGCAGATGAATAAATAAATAAGTGAATTAATGAATATAGCAAAGAATCAATAGTAATAGCAATAATAAATAATAAGATAATATCAAACATGTTGATAACAAAATTTGAGAAATCTTATATAGGTATCATTGCCATGGCTTCTGGTCTATAATTCTTATCTCCGTGCTGAAAGGTGACTAAATGTTTACTACATTTTTATGATGAAAACTCTAAGACCTCTCTCCTTCTCCTAAGTGAGCTAAAGTGATCAGCATAGGACCCAACATATAGTATGTGCCAATCAAATCTTACTTTTACTGAGCAAATGCCCTAAATGGTTTTTCGGGTGAGATGTCAAGTCTCAACCAAAGGGGTACCATGCATGCAATTTCCAAGTCCTCAAGGACACTCTTGCTTTAGGTACCTCTCCAAAATCTTGGCTCAACAGAGGATCCATCACAGGGAGATGACCATCACAGCCTTTGCCTTCAGGCTGAAGACAGATAAACCTAAGTTAAGGAAGCATGCTTTGTTTTGTATTTTTTCCAATCCCTAAGTTTTTCAACTCCAGGAAAAAAGGAGATAGAGCAGGAAGAGGAGAAAGAGGAATAAGGGGAGGAATAGAAAGGAGAGGAAGAGAAGGAGGTGGATAAAGAGGAAAAAGAGAGAAAGAGGAGAAACAGGAAGAGGAGGAGAAAGAGAAAGATAACAGGAGGAAGAACCCTTGGAGGAAGATAAGAAAGAGGTGAGGAGAAGAAGGAGCAGATGCAGATGAAAGAGAAGGCAAGCTTCTCCCCACATAACAGCTTTCTTGACTTTAGAAGTGCTATAGACTGTGGGAGAAGCCCTAGCCTGAGAGCAGGAGGACAGGGACCAGCTTGGACTCTTATTGCCTCAGGGACCCCACGAGTGGTATCTTTGTAAAGATAAAATCAGAGACTTAGACTAAAACTTTCTAAAATTTCTTCCAGGTCTACAATATTAATGATTCTACAGAAAACCCTGCTTCCAATTATTTTAAATCGTGCCCAAAGAATGGACATTATACTTTCAATGTCTTTCAGGTAATATGAGAAAAAGCTATCAGTATTATCAGGTTACAATGGTGTGTCTTGATAATATTATCATTTGTATCAGTAGACTGAATAAAGCAGATTGCTCTCCCTAATGCAGGTGGCCCTCATCAGTCAGTTGAAGGCCTGAATAGAAAAAAAGGGGCAGATCTTCCCCAATGAAAGGGAACTCCTCCTGCCTGACTCTTGAGCTGAGACATTAGTCTTTTCCTGCCTTTGGACTCAAACTGAAACATAGGCTTTTCTTGGGTTTCAAGCACACTGGCTTTTGGACTGGATCTTATGTTATCAGCTCTCCTGCTTCTCAACCCTTTGGACTTGGATAGGAACTATATCATTGGCTCTCCTGGGCCCCCAGCTTGCTTACTGCAGATTTTGGGACTTGTCAGCCTCCATAACCGCCTGAGTCAATTCCTTATAAAATTTATCTCTCTCTCTCAATAGATAGATAGACAGATAAAGTTCTATTAGTTCTGTTTCTGGAGAACCCTGACTAAACACAGATCATTACAGAAGAGAGATCAGCAAGGTCTGATAATTTCCCTCCTTCACTGGAACCGTAAGACTTTTCCCAGCTAATTTTGTGGAGCTAGCAATCTCCACAAGAACTAAGATTCAAGTCATAACAAGCTTTCTAGATCATGGAGCACCCAGTGAGCCACCTCAGAAATCACAATCATAGCTCTTCTGGGTCTCAAGTGAGCATTTCCTGAAACTCCAGGTCTCCAAGCCACGAAAGCCTTCTCTGGCTCCTTAATGCCGTGAAGCAGTTTCCAGAACTCTTCCCTCCTAGTTTGCAGTGTGTCTCTCACTTTTAATAGACTTTTCAGCAGACTCTCATCTTCCTTATAAAACGAATGCCGAACTGGTCAATTTAACATTGTTTTTTTCAGATAAATGCAGTGCAAATCATTAATCTTAATGGAAATATTTTGGAGAGTTCTTCAAGTAGGTTAATACTTGATAATTTTACCCTTTCCGACTTTCAGCATGTCCAGCCAGAGAATGAATTTTATTATCTAGAATTTTTTTATTCCAAGTACATTGAAGACTTTCTCTTATAGAGCCTGTCAGGGAGAAAGTGACATAGAACACACTGAACATGTACATGCTATGAGAAAGAAAAAGAATTTTTTTAAAAATTACGATGGCCTGATTCCCAAATACTTTTCAAAAGTATGTAAAAGGCTTTGACCTTAATATAAGATTTGGCAGAAGAATTATTTCTGATTACATGCTTTTCTTGCTTTTTAACAAGATTTAAATTGGATCACTGATTTAAAATATTCATATTGAAAATTATTTCACAAAAAAATAAGATTAAATAGTTGATGCTTTTAACTGTGGTCTTTAGAGACAGCCAAATTCTATTAAAGCTTGTTCTGCATTGTCTTTTTGTTCTAAATAACCTCTACTGGGATGATTATTGCTAATATTTAAATTAACCAAAGAAGCAATTAATTCTATTCTTATTAAATTAGAATGAATTAAATCTATAAGAACTTTATCATTCTAAAATTTTGCCTAACAATTAAATGATGTCTCCTTCACTAAGAAAAGTATTTTTGGCTGCAGATTTAAGTGTAATTTTTGAAATGAGCTGTATTCACAATTAATTTTTCATCAATTTTATTTGTCTTGGGGAGATTTAATTTTTGATATGTAATAACTTGGGACAGTGAACTATGTCCCAGGATTTATCATTTCTTAATAACAAAGAGAAAATGTAACGATCTCAAGATTTCTGGTCCAGATTTAGGGATAATAAAGGTATTAGAACTAAGTAGAACACAGAGTTTCTAAATAATTTCTAAATAATCTTCCATTATCATTATGCCAAAAAGTTTAGGGATAGAATATACTACCCAAAGTCTTTACCTCACAAATAATTAAGATAAGAATTCTATAAGTAGTTAATAAGAGCTTCGTACTATAATACGTTGGTACTGTGAACAACAGAAAAATAGAGATCACAAGTGAACTAAGGAGTAGCCCTTTCAGAAAAGGAAAAGTATGCAAATAAAAATGACTGTCAACAGTAAGAAAGACTGACTATATAACATAAGACTTACACTTCCACAGAAAGTGATGAACAGGACATGTAGTGTCTACATGAATCTGAGAAGTTCAAGTTGGGTCATATGTAGAATCTGGGTGTCTCCTGGGGTTTTAGTTCCGATGGATGTCTGCTATCGGATCTACTACTAGTCAAACAAACACTTGAAGGTCAGTAAACACAGAAAATGGAAATTTCCCTGTAAATCGGTTTATCCACCTTTCAATCTCTCCTGATTTACTGACCATGAGCCAAATAAATAAGACTCACATATCACAGAATGGTTTCCAACTTAGAGTCATGGGTAGAATTTTAAGGTCCTGTGACAATATAAAGAGAGCTGATTCACAACCAAAACACTATATTTTGAGGATGTGATCAATGTGTCGTTTTAGAAACAGAACCATTAATCAAACAACAGATTAAGTAACATTATGTACGTATCATTATATATGATAACGAAACAGAAGCCACAGTCCCTTAAGGACATCATGGTTTTGATATTGAGAACAGAAGTAATTAGCATCATACACAACTAAGCAAAGCAGCAGTTAGGAGAAGGGCAAGACCAACTTGAGTTTAAAATTCCTAGTAGCTTTTTCCCATTGGCACATAAATGCAGATTGTCTTATCAGGCCAGGTATTAATCAAAGTGAGCTTTCCAATCACTGTTCCTATTTTTTTTTTGAAAAGGTCAGATTTGCTGAAAATGTTAGTGGGTCATTTGAGTTGAATGTTAACAGTCACTGGAAATCCAATCAACAATATTAAGTGTGCACCTACTAGGTGTGAGATACTGAGCTTGCTATTTTAACAGCCATCTTTACCACCTACTTTTACCATAATGGGGGAACAAGTCAAGGGAACCTACTTCAGCCACAAAGATCCCTGAGTTACCTTTAAACTTGAATGTAAATATTGTTACAAACTTATGGATAATTTTTTCTTGCCATTTAGAAATTTATTTTGTACTTAATAAAAGAGGTCTTTCACACTTAGATTTTTGTTGTCACTCTTATGCATACAAAAAAAAAGGAGGACATAAGTTAAAGAAATTGGTTAAGATATTTCTAAGGTAAAGACAACTACATCACAATTGTCACTTGACTCTCAGCAATTGTAAGACCATCCTGATTTCAGAGACGTTAAAATGTGAAAAAATATATACAAACAACAACAAATAACAGGCACTTGTGTACATACTACCTTGCTTAAGATACAGAACGATGCTCAACACCATTAAAGTCCCTCATATATACCTCCCTCCTTTCCACACAAGATAACTACTACCCTGAATTTTGTATTCATCATTCCCTTGTTTTTCTCTAGTTTTACCAAATATATACCCAAAATATATATATTGTTGGGTCATATTTTTCAACACAGTTTGGCTCTGAGAAGTTCTACCAAGCTCTGCGTAGGCCAGCATTGCCATCCCCACTTATTTGGCCATGGGGAATGTGTTCAATGTAGCATCTATTAATTTCTGAAGAAGTAGTGTTCTGAGGAATTCACCTGGGAAACATCGGCATGTCAAATGTAGAAGGATTTGCTGAGAGGAAATGGTGGGTAGGCAGATTGAGGCCAGATTGTGGAAGGGCCTGAATGGCACATGAGGGAATTTGGACTTTATCCTGATGATGTCAGAGCCATCTGGTCTGTTTTAAAGGACATGGCATGATCTGACCTGTGCTTCAGGAGGGTTCCTCTGGCAGCAGGAAGATGGATCAATGTGGTGAGAGACTGGAGGTAGGAAAACTAATTTGAAGAAAATTAATAGTCCCTAATGAAAGGTGATAAGGGTATGAGCTAGGCCATAGACAGCAGTTAGAAAAGATATAAACAGGTAGAGGAAGGACACTTCACTTACATTTACCAATACCGGTGAAGAGCAGAGGTGAGGAGATGGATGCTTAACAGACAACTCAGAGGATTTGAGTAAGGGTGACAAAAATATAAGTGATGACTTTAGAAAAAAAAAGTCAGAAAGAGTTAACTTTTTAGAAAAAATATTGTTTAGTTTGGCCATAGAACAAGATACAGTCATCCAATCATTCAATAATTTTCAAGTGTTAATAATCATGGCTGACTAAGAGGTCCCTTGTTCGAATCTTCCTCAACAACAATTTGGTATTCACTCACAGACAGAGTCTCTTTGTGGGAGCTGTGGGATCCAGCACCATATGCCAAGAGACCCAGGAGGAGCCTGACCCAACCAGGCATCAGGTAATAGGCACATAGAATTGGTCCTGGCTGTGGACCCTGCAATGACCCATGAACCAGCTCCAGCCCCCTCTAAGCTATGGTCCAGAGGCTACAGAAAACACTGCCTTAGACAATCACCCATTGGCAAAAAAGCCTCTGAGGAAGCGCAGGTTTCCAGTGGAGAAGTTCCAGCACACTGTTGGGGCAAAAATACATGAGTTTGGACACACTGGAGAGGGCAGTATGTAACTGGAGGAAGTGACAGCTATTTCAAATGCAAAGATAGCAATGAAAAAAAAAAATTCAGGAAAACATGGCGCCACTAGAGGATCACAATCATCATCCAGTAACCATGAACAAAGACACGAAGATCTATGATTTACTCGATAAAGAATACAAAATAGCTGTTTTAAGGGAACCCAATGGGCCACAAGAAAGACAATTCAATGAAATCAGCAACTCAATAATGAACAAAATGAGAAGTTTAACAGAGAGATAAAAATTATAAAAAAGAATCAAACAGAAATTCTGGGGCTGAAGGATACAAAGAATTAAATGAAAAAAAAAAAAAATGCAATAGAGTATCAACATCAGAATGGATCAAACAGAAGAAGAGCCTGTGAGTTTGAAGACAGGAACTTTGAAATAGTCTAGTCAGGGAGAACAAAGAAAAAGGATTGGAAAAGAATAAAGAAAGTCTGCATGATCTACTGGGATACCAATCAAAGAGCCAATTGTGAATTACTGGAGTTCCAGAAAGAGAAGGCAAAGGGGGCAGAAAGCTTATTTAATGAAATAATGGCTGAGAATATCCCAAATCTGGAGAGAGATTTGGATATCCAAGTTCATGAAGTTCATAGCTCACCAAATAAACTCAAAGAGATCCTCTCTAAGATACATCATAATAAAACTGTAAAAAATCAAAGACAGAATCTTTAAAAGCTCCAAGAAAAAAGAAGCTTGCAACTTACAAGTGAACCCTTATAAGGCTATCAGTAGATTTCCAAGTAGAAATCTTACAGACCAGGAGAGAATAGGATGATACAGCCAAAGTGCTGATAGAAAAAAATGCTATCCAAGAATACTCTATCCAGCAAATTTATCCTTCAGAAGTGAAGGAGAGATAAAGACTTTCCCCAACAAAAAAAAGGCTGTGAAAAACATCACCAAAACACAGAGGATTTTCTTGCTTTTGTATAAACATTCAAATCTAAGCAGGAGTGTTTAAGAACTTCTGGGGTACATACAGTGATGTCCTGGAGTCAGCATGCACCCCCTCATGAGGACCTATTGTTAAATTTTCAGAAATTCTGCAAGCCAGTTTTTAAAAATACGCATTTCAAAAAATAAATTATATAACCTTACACTTAAATTTTATTGAAAACAAAGGCAATAAATACTCAAAATTTATTACTGCCTAATTATATCATAAATTTCACCATTATCTGTGCTCTTGCAGTTTTTACACCTCCTGTTATCTGTACAGTGGAAACACTACAAAGGGGGACAACTGTGCATCTCTGCCCAGCTCCATGTCCAGTGACACTGTATTCATAGCTTGGCACTGGTCAAGGTAGGAGTATTTACACTAGAGAAATTGGCAAATGCTACATGTCAAGCTTGGTTCCCTGCTTTGTTCACTATCTAGATGTAATAAAGAGATGGAGAAAGTGTACTTAGCTAGTGTGAGAGAGGCAGAGAGTAACCTGGAATCTGGTCAGGAGCTGGGCAGGGGTTGGACTGTGTGGCGGCTTTCAGATCATAGAAAGGAGTTTGGATTTTATTTGTAGTGGAAAAGGGAAGATATAAAGGTTCAAATCCGGGGAAATACATCACCTGATTTACATTTTGTTAAGTTCCCTCTGGTGGTCTATGGACTGGACCTAGAGAAGCTACTGTACTTGTGTGACATAATGGTGACTTGGACTGGGGAGATGATCAGTAGTAATGAAGAAAGGTGGATGGATATGGGGTAAATTCTGGAAGTGGAGCTGACAATCTTGGCATTATACACAGGTCAATTATCTGACAAAGGATGAACACTGAGTATAAAATTAAATTGCAATTTTTAAATGCTATTAGATAAAACCTTAAGGTACAGTTTTCAATAGGCTTTACTGCCAGGTGCAAATATTTCTACTACTGATTTCTGTTTCATTAATAAGAAGTGAAATGTAGAGACTGCCTATTCACATGTTCCTTTAGAGCTAATTCTGATGGGAACTGAGAGTCCTATCCTGATCTATCAGTCTCTAAATAGATCCCCACGTTTCCACACCTACATTCACTCTGCCTTTTCAAATTGCTGGTTCCTTCTCAACCTTCAGGTCTCAGTTTAAATGTTATTACCTGAGAGGGGCTTTTCCTGACCAATCTAAGAATGACTAGTATATTTTCCTCCATTATTTTTCTATTTTAGCACCATGTTTGTTTCCTTCATAGCAATAGTCAAAGTTTATAATTATTTACTTGGTCATTTAATATATCTATTTATATTGCCTTTCTCCCCACTACAACAATAATGGTTCCTGTCTTATTCAACATTTCATTCAAATATCAAGAACAGTGTTTGGTATATCACAGGCTTTTAGTAGTTATTCGGTAAATAAGAAAAAAATGACTAAGCTCATTTTCTTCAGGTGGACTCAGCACTGTGGTAGTGGTAGTAACAGTCATAAGCATAAGTAATAATTAGCCATTATTTATTGAGCACTTCTCATCTGCCATGTACTATTCTAAGCACTTTACATGAATGTACTTAACCCTTACTTAACTAACCCTCAGGGAGTCACTGTTAACATCCTCCCCATTTTACAGCTGAGGAAACTGAGGCACGGAGGTCAAGTAGCTTGTCCAAAGTTACACCACGAGTAAGGGCTAAGGTTTGCTCCTAAGCAGTCTTACTACACACACATGGAATTTAACTACCACATATTATTCTGATAGAATCACACAGGTTTGAGACAGGGTCAGCCTTATGTTTGAGCACGCAAGGAGGCTAATTCTTATAGGACCTGAGAATCTCATCATGTTCTATCAGCCTCCAAATATATCCTTATGTTTTTCTACCCATATTCACCCTGTCTCCTGCCTATATGTTCACCACTCTTTGCCTGGCCTGATATTCCCACCATCAGTGTTATTCCATGTAACTGTGTTGTCTTACATTTGGAAAGTCAGAATAGTCATTTTTTTAAATGTACCCATAGCAGGGCAGGGTCCAGTGTCTGGGATGTGGTGGACACCTCTCTGCTAGGGAAGTATTTTCCTCAGGACTTTTCCCACTAAATGGATTCAAATGAATGAGTTTATCACTTACATTTTAGAAGCTGCGAAGAGTCTGATGCTGAGCTTTTAAACTGGAGGGAAATTTGCTCATGCGGGCAAGTGCAGTGGCAAGAAATCTTGGTGGTCTTTGCTGGGAGTGCGGGAGGATGCATGAAAGCACCACTCGGGGTCAGAGGCCTTAGATTTTTGGATGAGGCGAGGCAGGTGCCATCGGAAGAGTCACTGATAGAATCACCAAAGAAAGATGGGAGATGGAATAAAGTCAGGAAACAGAAATGTGGCACCAACACCCAGCTTTGCAAACCTTATGGTTTTAATTGGGGCAGAAAGAATATAAGGTGCTTTCCAGGCTGAGGCAGCCTTTCTTTAAGTCTTAAAGGCCCTCTGGTTTCAGGTGGATGGAACTTTCTACTAACAAGCAGAGGGTCCATATACCTTATTCTGGCTTCTGGAGCTCTGGCTTTTATGTTCTGTCTTTGACCATTTCTTTAACCTTCCCCCAATTTTGTCTTTGATTTGCTTAAGCTATCTACCCACCCCCGCAAGGAAATAGTCCACAAGGGCCAGCAAATTCCTATATTTTAGATGCCACAGCCATTAGTAAAAGTTCAAGCAATACATGTATAGGCTATCAATTACAATTTTGATGGCATCATTGGATTTTTAAAAAAACTTATTTGACTTGCTTGGGTAGTCATCTGACCATATTTTTTGGTTGTTTTGGTACCATGTAGGCATAGTCAAATAATGCTATTACATTATCCCTTATCTACAATTTTTACAGATTGAATTATCCTGATATCATTAACATCTATGCCTAGAAAGTATTTTCTGATGCCTCACTAATTTTCCTTGCATTCCTTTTAACTTTCTCACAATTCATACCCTTTGATATGAATAGGACTTTAAGCAAGTTTATATTGATATAAAACCTCGAATATAACACAAAGGCTAAAAATTCAGATATTTCTAAGTACATACATTCTGTGTGTGTCTGTGTGCACACATGTGTGTATATGTTGTGTTTATACACATAGATTTGACATTGTAAAAATAGAGCATCTGGTATTTTCATCCAGATGTTTGACATTATGTAGTGACTATGATCCAGTCAGCTATGTGCTTTAGGTCACATTTTTTTTTCTTTTTTGTTCATCGATAGGTGTAACATGCAGATAATCAGAAGATTTGCTGCAATCAAGACACAGTACATCTATCATTTCTCCTTAATCTACCATATTAGATTAGCTTAAAAGGATTTGGTTTTAAGTAGAACATTAGTCATTATCCACTAAGTACCTTCTTGTCTTCAAGTTATTTGCAAATTGATTGTATCAAGGTTTCTGCCAGTATTTTCTTAAGTATCCAAGTAAAGGTTACTTGTCTGTTCTGCTTGTTATATGACTCGTGACTTCATTTAGTTCTCTACTGGTGACAGATTTCCCTGTTAACACTTCAAGATAAAACCTTTAGGCATATGAATAAAAAGAACACATTAAAACCAAGGTTGGTGGAGTTGTTTCTATTGTTAGAGTTCCTACATATGAAATTCTGCCAGTATTTCAAATGCATACAGAATGCTTAAAAATACCATTTCCATTCTTAGTTGTATATTTAATATCAGGCTTAGCAAGCAAGATTATGAAAGATGCTTAGTTTATTAATTTTTACAACCACTGACCATGATAGACTCTTCAGTTTTGTTAGGTGATCATCACTAGAAGGACCAAAAAGTTGAAAATTATAATAATTTTTAGGTTTTTCATTTTATAGATTAAACTATACGTAATACAAAGTCAATGTTATTTCATGAACTGTATGCTTGATATGCAATAATATGTTGCTCCTACGGATAAGTGTCAGCATTTAAAAATTAAGTTGGGACTTTCAAGATGGTGGAGGAGTAAGACGTGGAGATCACCTTCCTCCCTACAAATACATCAAAAATACATCTACTTGTGCAACATTTCCTACAGAACACCTACTGAACGCTGGCAGAAGACCTCAGACTTCCCAAACAGCAAAAAAATCCCCATGTACCTGTGTAGGGCAAAAGAAAAAAGAAAAAACGGAGACAAAAGAATAGGGATGGAACATGCACCTCTGGGATGGAGCTATGAAGGAGGAAAAGTTTCCACACACTAGGAAGACCCTTCACTGGCGGAGATGGAGGGGTGGGTGGGAGGGAAGCTTCAAAGCCATGGAGGAGAGCTCAGCAACAGGGGTGCAGAGAGCAAACTGGAGAGATTCCCTCACAGAGCATCAGTGCCGACCAGCACTCACCAGCCCAAGATGCTTGCCTGCTCACCCGCAGGGGTGGGTGGGGGCTGGGAGCTGAGGCTCGGGCTTCGGAGGTCAGATCCCAGGGAGAGGACTGGGGTTGGCTGCATGAACACAGCCTGAAGGGGGCTAGTGCGCCACGGCTAGCCGGGAGGGAGTCCGGGAAAAAGTCTGGACCTGCCTAGGAGTCAAGAGACCATTGTTTTGGGGTGCGTGAGGAGAGGGGATTCAGAGCACCGCCTAAACAAGCCCCAGAGATGGGTGCGAGCTGTGGATATCAGCACGGACACCAGAGACAGTCATGAAACGCTAAGGCTGCTACTGCAGCCACCAAGAAGCCTGTGTGCAAGCACAGGTCACTATCCACATCCCCCCAGGAGCCTGTGCAACACACCACTGTCAGGGTTCCGTGAACAGGGACAAGTTCCTCGGGAGAACACACAGCGTGCCTCATGCTGTTGCAACATCACGCCAGTCTCTGCCGCCGCAGGCTCACCCCACATTCCAATTATAACTACCATACCCCTCCCTCCATTGGCATGACTGAGCCAGAGCCCACTAATCAGCCACTGCTTTAACTCCATCCTGTCTGGGCGGGAACAGATGCCTGAGGGCTACCTACACGGAGAGGAGGGGCCAAAACCAAAGCTGAACCCCAGGAGCTATGCGAACAAAGAAGAGAAAGGGAAATCTCTTCCAGCAGCCTCAGGAGCAGCGGATTAAATCACCACAATCAACTTGAGGTACCATAAATCTGTGCAATACAGGAAGAGACATCGATTCATTCCCAAATTGTGGCAGAGTAATTTGGGAGCAACTGTAGACTTGGGGTTTGCTGACTGCGACTGATATGCTTCTGATTGTTATGTTTATCTTACTATAGGCTTTAGTGCTTGGTTTCATTGATGGATTTGTTTATTGCTTTGGTTGCTCTCTTCTTTATTATTATATTTTTTTATTTTAATAATTTTTATTTATTTATTTTTCTTTTCTTTTTTCTCCCTTTTCTCCTGAGCCATGTGGCTCACAGGGTCTTGGTGCTCTGGCCTGGTGTCAGGCCTGAGCCTCTGAGGTAAGAGAGCTGAGTTCAGGACATTAGATTACCAGAGACCTCCCAGTCCACATAATATCAATCAGCAACAGCTCTTCCAAAGATTTCCATCTCAACACTAAGACCCAGCTACACCCAACGGTCAGCAAGGTCCAGTGGTGGATGCCCCATGCCAATCAATTAGCAAGACAGGAACACAACCCCATCCATTAGCACAGAGGTTGCCTAAAATCATACTAAGTTAACAGACACCCCAAAAAACACCACCAGACATGGCCCCACTCACCAGACAGACAAGACCCAGCCCCACCCACCAGAACACAGGCACCAGTCCCGTCCACCAGGAAGCCTACACAAGCCACTGAACCAACCTCACCCACTAGGGGCAGACACCAAAAACAATGGGAACTATGAATCTGCAGCCTGTGAAAAGGAGACCCCAAACACAGTAAGTTAAGCAAAATGAGAAGACAGAGAAATACGCAGCAGATGAAGGAGTGAGGAAAAAACCCACCAGACCAAACAAATGAAGAGGAAATAGGCAGTCTACCTGAAAAAGAATTCAGAGTAATGATAGTAAAGATGAGCCAAGATCTTGGAAACAGAATGCAGAAAATACAAGAAACGTTTAACAAAGAACTAGAAAAACTAAAGAGCAAACAAACAATGATGAATAACACAATAAATGAAATTTAAAATTCTCTAGAAGGAATCAATAGCAGAATAACTGAGGCAGAAGAATGGATAAGTGACCTGGAAGATAAAATAGTGGAAATAACTACTGCAGAGCAGAATAAAGAAAAAAGGATGAAAAGAATTGAGGAAAGTCTCAGAGACCCTGGGACAACATTAAATGCACCAACATTCGAGTTATAGGGGTCCCAGAGGACAAGAGCAAAAGAAAGGGACTGAGAAAATATTTGAAGAGATTATAGTCAAAAACTTTCCTAATATGGGAAAGGAAATAGTCAATCAAGTCTAGGAAGTGCAGAGAGCCCCATACAGGATAAATCCAAGGAGGAATCATGCCAAGACATATTAATCAAACACTCAAAAATTAAATACAAAGAAAAAATATTAAAAGCAGCAAGGGAAAAGCAACAAATAACATACAAGGGAATCCCCATAAGGTTAACAGCTGATCTTTCAGCAGAAACACTGCAAGCCAGAAGGGAGTGGAAGGACATATTTAGTGATGAAAGGGAAAAACCTACAACCAAGATTACCCAGCGAAGATCTCATTCAGATTCAACAGAGAAATTAAAACCTTTACAGACAAGCAAAAACTACTAGAATTCAGCAACACCAAACCAGCTCTAACAACAAATGCTAAAGGAATTTCCCTAAGCAGGAAACACAAGAGAAGGAAAAGACTTACAAAAACAAACCCAAATCAATTAAGAAAATGGTAATAGGAACATACATATCGATAATTAGCTTAAATGTAAATGGACTAAATGCTCCAACCAAAAGGCGCAGACTGGCTGAATGGATACAAAAACAAGACCCATATATATGCTGTCTACAAGAGACCCACTTCAGACCTAGGGACACATACAACTGAAAGTGAGGGGATGGAAAAGGATATTCCAAAGAAATGGAAATCAAAAGAAAGCTGGAGTAGCAATTCTCGTAACAGATAAAATAGACTTTAAAATGAAGACTATTACAAGAGACAAAGAAGGACACTACATAATGATCAAGGGATCAATCCAAGAGAAGAAATAACAATTGTAAATACTTATGCACCCAACATATGAGCATATCAATACATAAGGCAAATGCTAACAATCGTAAAAGGGAAAATCGACAGTGACACAATAATAGTAGGGGACTTTAAGACCTCACTTTCACCAATGGACAGATCATCCAAAATGAAAATAAATAAGGAAACACAAGCTTTAAATGACACATTAAACAAGATGGACTTAACTGATATTTATAGGACATTCCATCAAAAACAACAGAATACACTTTCTTCTCAAGTGCTCATGGAATATTCTCTGGGATAGACCATATCTTGGGTCACAAATCAAGCCTTAGTAAATTTAAGAAAATTGAAATCATATCAAGTATCATTTCTGACCACAATGCTATGAGTCTAGATATCAATTACAGGATAAAAACTGTAAAAAATAGGCTTCCCCGGTGGCGCAGTGGTTGAGAGTCCGCCTGCCGATGCAGGGGACGCGGGTTCGTGCCCCGGTCCGGGAAGATCCCACATGTCGCGGAGCGGCTGGGCCCGTGAGCCATGGCCACTGAGCCTGCGTGTCCGGAGCCTGTGCTCCGCAACGGGAGAGGCCACAACAGTGAGA
Organism: Phocoena phocoena; assembly: GCF_963924675.1. Lineage (NCBI taxonomy): Eukaryota > Metazoa > Chordata > Mammalia > Artiodactyla > Phocoenidae > Phocoena > Phocoena phocoena. The sequence goes on along the minus strand of NC_089236.1, from coordinate 10,125,718 downwards.
GGCCCGCGCACCGCAAAAAAAAAAAAAAAAAAAAAAAAAAAACTGTAAAAAATAAAAACACATAGAGGCTATACAATACACTACTAAATAACCAAGAGATCACTGAAGAAATAAAATAGGAAATGAAAAAATACCTAGAAACAAATGACAATGAAAACACGATAGACTGAAACCTATGGAATGCAGCAAAAGCAGTTCTAAAAGTTTATAGCAATAAAATCTTACCTCAAGAAACAAGAAAAACCTCAAATAAACAACCTAATCTTACACCTAAAACAATTAGAGAAAAAAGAACAAAAAATTGGGCTTCCCTGGTGGCGCAGTGGTTGAGAGTCCGCCTGCCGATGCAGGGAACGCGGGTTCATGCCCCGGTCTGGGAGGATCCCACATGCCGCGGAGCGGCTGGGCCCGTGAGCCATGGCCGCTGAGCCTGCGCGTCAGGAGCCTGTGCTCCGCAAAGGGAGAGGCCACAGCAGTGAGAGGCCCACGTACAGCAAAAAAAAAAAAAAAAAAGAACAAAAAATCTTCAAAGTTAACAGAAGGAAAGATATCATAAAAATCAGATCAGAAATAAATGAAAAAGAAATGAAGGACACAATAGCAAATATCAATAAAACTAAAAGCCGTTTCTTTTAGAAGACAAACAAAATTGATAAAACCATTAGCCAGACTCATCAAGAAAAAAAAAGACTCAAATCAACAGAATTAGAAATGAAAAAGGAGAAGTATCAACTGACACTGCAGAAATACAAAGGATCATGAGAGATTACTACAAGCAACTCTATGCAAATAAAATGGACAACCTGGAAGAAATAGACAAATTCTTAGAAAAGCATAACCTTCCAAGACTGAACCAGGAAGAAATAGAAAAGTTAAACAGACAATTCACAAGTACTGAAATTGAAACTGTGATGAAAAAACTTCCAACAAACAAAAGCCCCAGACCAGATGGCTTTGCAGGCAAATTCTATCAAACATTTAGAGAAGAGATAACACCTATCCTTCTCAAACTCTTCAAAAAATTGCGGAGGAAGGAACACTCCTAAACTCATTCTACAAGGCCACCATCACCCTGATACCAAAACCAGACAAAGATGTTCCCAAAAAAGAAAACTACAGGCCAATATCCCTGATGAACATAGACGTGAAAATCCTCAACAGCACATTAAAAGGATCATATACCATGATCAAGTGGGGTTTACCCCAGGAATGCAAGGGTTCTTCAATATACACAAATCAATCAATGTGATAAACCATATTAACAAATTGAAGGAGAAAAACCATATGATCATCTCAATAGATGCAGAAAAAGCTTTCGATAAAATTCAACACCCATTTATGATAAAAACGCTCCAGAAAGGAGGCATAGAGGGAACCTACCTCAACATAATAAAGGCCACATATGACAAAGCCACAGCCAACATCATTCTGAATTGTGAAAAACCAAAACCATTTCCTCTAAGATCAGGAATAAGACAAGGTTGCCCACTCTCACCACCATTATTCAATGTAGTTTTGGAAGTTTTAGTCACAGCAATCAGAGAAGGAAAAGAAATAAACGAATCCAAATCAGAAAAGAAGACGTAAAACTGTCACTGTTTGCAGATGACATGATACTATACATAGAGAATCCTAAAGATGCTACCAGAAAACTACTAGAGCTAATCAATTAACTTGGTAAAGTATCAGGATACAAAAGTAATGCACAGAAATCTCGTGCATTCCTATACACTAGTGATGAAAAATCTGAAAGAGAACTGAAGGAAACACTCCCATTTCCCACTGTCACAAAAAGAATAAAATACCTAGGAATAAACCTACCTAAGGAGACAAAAGACCTGTATGCAGAAAACTATAAGACACTGATGAAAGAAATTAAAGAGGTTACAAACAGATGGAGAGATAGACCATGTTCTTGCACTGGAAGAATCAACATTGTGAAAATGACTATACTACCCAAAGCAATCTACAAATTCAATGCAATTCCTATCAAACTACCAATGGCATTTTCCACAGAACTAGAACAAAAAATTTCACAATTTGTATGGAAACACAGAAGACCCCGAATAGCCAAAGCAATCTTGACAAAGAAAAATGGAGCTGGAGGAACCAGGCGCTCTAACTTCAGACTATACTACAAAGCTACAGGAATCAAGACAGTATGGTACTGGCACAAAAACAGAAATATAGATCAATGGAACAGGATAGAAAGCCCAGAGATAAACCTACACACATATGGTCACCTTATCTTTGGTAAAGGAGGCAAGAAAATACAATGGAGAAAAGACAGCCTCTTCAATAAGTGGTGCTAGTAAAACTGGACAGCTGCATGTAAAAGAATGAAATTAGAACACTCCCTAACATTGTATACAAAAATAAACTTAAAATGGATTAAATGTAAGGCCAGACACTATGAAACTCTTAGAGGAAAACATAGGCAGAACACTGTATGACATAAATCACAGCAAGATCCCTTTGACCCATCTCTGAGAGAAATGCAAACAAAAACAAAAATAAACAAATGGGACCTAATGAAACTTAAAAGCTTTTGCACAGCAAAGGAAACCATAAACAAGACCAAAAGACAACCCTCAGAATGGGAGAATATCTTTTCAAATGAAGCAACTGACAAAGGATTAATCTCCAAAATATACAAGTAGCTCATGCAGCTCAATATCAAAAAAACAAACAACCCAATCCAAAAACGGGCAGAAGACCGAAATAGACATTTCTCCAAAGAAGATATACAGATTGCGAACAAACACATGAAAGGATGCTCAACATCACTAATCATTAGAGAAATGCAAATCAAAACCACAATGAGGTATTACCTCACACCAGTTAGAATGGCCATCATCAAAAAATCTACAGACAATAAATGCTGGAGAGGGTGTGGAGAAAAGGGAACCCTCTTGCACTGCTGGTGGGAATGTAAATTGATACAGCCACTATGGAGAACAGTATGGAGCTTCCTTAAAAAACTAAAAATAGAACTACCATACGACCCAGCAATCCCACCACTGGGCATATACCCTGGGAAAACCATAATTCAAAAAGAGTCATGTAGCACAGTGTTCATTGCAGCTCTATTTACAATAGCCAGGAAATGGAAGCAACCTAAGTGTCCACTGACAGATGAATGGATAAAGAAAATATGGCACATATATACAATGGAATATTACTCAGCCATAAAACGAAACAAAATTGAGTTATTTGTAGTGAGGCGGATGGACCTGGGGTCTGTCATACAGAGTGAAGTAAGTCAGAAAGAGAAAAACAAATACCATATGCTAACACAGATATATGGAATCTAAAACAAAACATGGTTCTGAAGAACCTATGTGCAGGACAGGAATAAAGAGGCAGACGTAGAAAATGGACTTGAGGACAGGGGGAGAGGGATGGGTAAGCTGGGATGAGGTGAGAGATTGGCATGGACATATATACACTACCAAATGTAAAATATATAGCTAGTGGGAAGCAGCTACATAGCACTGGGAGATCAGCTCGGTGCTTTGTGACCACCTAGAGGGGTGGGATAGCGAGGGTGGGAGGAAGACGCAAGAGGGAGGGGATATGGGGATATATGTATACGTAGAGCTGATTCACTTTGTTATACAGCAGAAACTAACACAACATTGTAAATCAATTACACTCCAATAAAGATGTTAAAAAAATTAAGTTAATTTTACATATTGATATATCTAGAAGAAAGCATGATATAAAACGAATAGGAATGGACTTAGGAGTCCCATAGACCTGGTTTATGTCTCAGCTGGTCCACCTACAAGCTGTGTGACCTTGGACAAGGAACCTAAACTCCTGAAGCCTCAGTTTCATCATCAGTAAGTCAGGGGGGTATTTCCTATATCATCAATTTGTAATGGGCTCAAAGGATATGATATAGTTAAGCTCAGCACAACATCTGACACATAGTAACTGATAACTGAACACTAGGGTTCCAAAAATTCATAGGCTTTCTGGAGAGATGGGAACTATGATGGAAAATCTGCTGAACCATTTGGGGCAATTGCTTTGCTCATTTCATCAGCACTGGGGCAATGCAGTGGCATCTGAATCACTGCTGTGTGGTTTCTGGGATAGAGTCAGGTCTAGTTTGGAGATTACTTTTAGGCATGTATTGAATAGTATTAAGATCATCGAGACAAATAGAAAATTGGTATAGGCTCTAACCAAATTCATAATCAATAAATTAACATCATTAGGTACATGCCTGTTGTATATAGAGTGACACATTGCTAAGAATTACACCAGCAATGACTCAAATCAAAGTTAGAACCCTATTCACCCAGCCCACCTTAAAAAGTGAGCTAAACACTCTCTGGGATCTTTTTGTCAGGATGTTGAAGGGTTGCTCCTGACCCTAAAGATGGCTATTATCACCATTATCAACATGTGAACAAATATTTAAAGTCCATGCAGTCAGGGCCCTTGAATATAACCTTTGATCTCATTAAAAAAATCTAATTTATAGTAGGCTATCAAACAGTATTTGTTGAATGAATAAATTAATTAATTTTCAATTAGGCAAATTGTTGGATAATAATTAGCCTGCAGAGTGACTGAGCTGAAGTTTTGCTGGTTGAGGGTAAAAGAGTAGCCCAGTCCTCTGTTGGTTCAACTCTTATGGTTTCTAACGTTTCTCCAAATGTCTATATATAATTTCTTACCTTACTAAGCACAGTCTACTGAACATAACTGCATCTTTCAATGATGTGATGGATCATTACAGCCTCAGGATTATCATGCTAAATCCAGTCTCATCTTTCAGTTGCAGGTATAGATGTAGGATGGGTAAGAGTTGGGATGAAGGAAGTGTGGCCCTGAAATATAAATTTAAGATTTTCATTAAAATAAATACCTATTACCCAAAAATGTTTTGTCATATATCTTGTTCTAAAATCTATATGGAGAAAAATATCAATATTTTCTCGGCTTGTCTGGGTAACTTTTACTACAACGAAAATCCTATTATCACTCAATAGGTGAATGAAGTTTGTTTTATTCCAGAAATTGTTTGTGAGCACCTATCGTATACTAGGAAGATACTGTGCTAGACACTAGGAATACATAAAATGATAGGACATGGCTTCTGCACTTGAGAAGTAGACTCCTTGACATTTAATCACAATTCAGTATATTATAAAAAATTGCTATCTATATAACAATATATAATTACAAGATACTGTGTTTGACTAGAAGTGATTATTCTGTGTATAAGAACTTCCCAGAAGAGGCGATATTTGAGATAAGCCTTAAAGGATGAGTAAGAGTTCACCAAGACCAAGGTCATCATGTTATACAACTCCAAGGAGCACCATCACATTGTATATAAATGGTGACCTCTGAGTTTGTGCTCCTGGGGAAGAAACTTTTTTTTTATATGGATTAGGATGACTTCAGATACAAATAAACAGAATATTACAGAAAGTGGCTTAAATAGTAAGAGGTTTTATTTCTCAAAATCCAAAGGAATGTGGTCCTAGGGAGGTGCAGGTGCATGGCTGTGTCAGCCAGGATCTTCCATCATTTCACTTCGTTGTCCTCAGCACGTTGGCTTCTGTCCTTGGGTTTATCACCCATGGTCATAAGGTGGTTTCTAAAGCTCTTGGAAATCATTCAAGTACAGGAAAAAGAAATAGAGCAGGTGAGAAAACTCTCCGTGAAGTTCTCATTTATTTTTTTTAAGGGAGGAAAATACTTCACAGACATCACCCAGAAGTTTTACCCCTGTGTCTCAGTGGCTAGAACTTATGACCATTACTAGCTACAAGAGAGATTGAGAAAGCAAGGAAATAATATTTTTAACCTCTATTGTATGAAGCACTCTCCACTAGGAGAAAAAATAAGGGAAAGAAAAGCTCTTGGGGACTTCCCTGGTGGCACAGTGGTTAAGAATCCGCCTGCCAATGCAGGGGACACGGGTTCAAGCCCTGGTCTTAGAAGATCCTACATGCTGTGGAGCAACTAAGCTTGTGCGCCACAATTACTGAGCCTGTGTGCCACAACTACTGAAGCCTGCGCACCTAGAACCCATGCTCCACAACAATGACAAGCCACTGCACCACAACAAAGAGTAGCCTCGGCTCACCGCAACTAGAGAAAGCCCACGAGCAGCAACGAAGATGCAGCCAAACAATGCAGCCAAAAATAAATAAACAGATAAATAATTTTAAAAAGAAAGAAAGAAAAGCTCTTGGGTAGGAACTCACAATATCTTAAAACTATTCTAAAGTTAAAAAAAAAATTAGACTTTTGGTCTCCAGAACTATACCTTTGACAAATATTATGATTTTTCTTATGTTTGCTAAAACTATACTTATTTTTTTCTAATATTAATTTTTCTCCTTCCTCAAAAGTAGTGTGCTTCAGCTTACCATCTTTTATTATTCTATCAAGATACCTACGAAATACGTATTATTATAGTTAATTTATATCTGCAGAGTAGAAAATTGGAGCAAGAAAGGCTTAAACAACACAGCTAGCAAATAATGAAGACCAGAACTGTCCCTGGTCTCCCAACTCTGAGATCAACTTTTATCCTATGATGTCTCAAATGTTTATATTTTCATAGTCTGATATTACATGGTAATATAATGATATAGTACTTTAATTACATATAGTATAATACAGTTTGGTACTATAACATCGTGTAATAGTTCATCTCTGCCATATTTCAAACTGACCAGTTTTGCCCAAGATAGATAAATCAGCCTGTAGGAATTATGCATTACAGGTTTAAAGGTAGTTCTGATTAATGGGTCACTCTCTATTGCAGAAGCCCACTATCTTCTCAATACAGCCTGAGAGAATAAAAGAATTGGCTTTCACTTTAAGATTAGAGGAGTTCAGGAAATGACCTGGGTGTGAGGGCAACAGAGCATAAGAAAGGTGACTTGAAATGCAAGAGCTCTATATTCCTTGGACTACCTTCTTCCTCTGTCCTCTGGCTTGGATCTGCACCTGGCGAGTAACAAAATCACCAGCAAATCAAAAGAACACATTATGCCAAGAGATAAGACGAGCCTTTAGAAACCCAAGAGAAGCTAAAATATACTTCATCCCTGGGGGAAGAGACTGCATGGGCCATTTGAAAACTCTGAGATGTACTCTATGCTCAAGATCAATAGATTTAATATTCGATAGCAGCAGCCATGGTCGCCATGGTGAGCAAGACTCTGACTATAATTACAAGGTTTGGCTGGATGGATTGCAGGGAGAAATTTTTTATGAACAAAACAGACTTGGCACCCTTACAAGGCTTATCTCCAGCATACTTCTGATAGTCAGGGGCAATTCAAAAGATGGTGCCTTTGAAGATATAGTAGAAACCACAGTAACTGGGTCATTTCATCCTGGGGCTTTCAAACACTGCTCTTCTAAATCAGGCTAGGGTCTAAACAGCTCCCAGTGTCCATAGCTATAATTTAGGACTGTGCCCAAGTGTTTACTTGACCTCATTTTCCAACATGAAGAATTAGCTAGTAAACAAGTCAAAACAGAATTTCCCCGAAACAAGCACACTTTGGTCAAGGCAGATCCACTCAAGCCGAACCCTGTAGCATGCATCTAAAGAATAGGAGAGGTCAGTGACAGGATTTCTCTAAGATGGCATCATGTATTTTCAAAAGAGTAAACCAGAAGACCTGGTGGAATGTCATGTTTCTGAGTTGTAAGTTGTTTGGTATGCTTTAATCAGGCAGATTATTATGTAGTTGCTTTAAAAAAGTGTCTCAGAAGCTTTTGCACAGCAAAGGAAACAAACAAAATGAAAAGACAACCTTGTAAATGATATAACTGATAAGGGGTTAATATCCAAGATATATAAACAGCTCATACAACTCCATATCAAAAGACAAACAACCTGATTAAAAATGGGCAGAAGAACTGAATAGAGGAAATGCAGATGGCCAACAGGCAAATGAAAAGATGCTCAAATCACTAGTGATCAGGGAAATGCAGATCAAAAGCACATTGAGATATCACCTCATACCTGTCAGAATGACTATCATCAAAAAGAACACAAATAACAAATGTTGGTGAGGATGTGGAGAAGGGGAACCCTCATACACCACTGGTGGGAAAGTAAGTTGGTGAAGCCACTGTGGAAAACAGTATGGAGCTTTCTCAAAAAACTAAAAACAGAACTACCAAATGGCCCAGCAATTCTAATCCTGGGTATACAACTGGAAAAACAAAAACAAAAACAAAAAACACTAATTCAAAAAGATATATGCACCCCAGTGTTCATAGAAGCATCATTCACAATAGCCAAGATACGGAAGCAACCTAAGTGTCCATCAACAGATGAATGCATAAAGAAAATGTGTACATATGTGCAACTGAATATCACTCAGCCATAAAAAAATGAAATTTTGCCATTTGTAGCAACATGGATGTACTTGGAGGGCATTATGCTAAGTCAGGCAGAGAAAGACAAATACGGTATAATACCACTTATATGTGGCATTATAATGGAACACCACTGTGGAATCTAAAAAATTCAATAAACTAGTGAATATAACTAAAAAGAAGCAGACTCACAGATATAGAAAACAAACTAGTAGCTATCAGTAGGGAGAGCGAAGGGGAAAGAAGTAATATAGAGGTAGGGGAGTAAAAAGTACAAACTATTAGGTATAAAATAAGCTACAAGGATATATTGTACAACACAGGGAACATAGCAAATATTTTATAATAACTATAAATGGAGTATAACTTTAAAAAAAAGAAAAGAAAACTTTGATTACAATCTAAAATTAAGTTTTCATGCATTGGTGGCAAATGACAAAAACAAAGACAAAACTGGGCCTTTTTATAAAGCTAAAAATATTTGATCATTTTAATTCTAAAAAAAAGATATATATTTAGTTGTTAATCAGTTATTTCCACTATAAGACATATGACCCATCAATTACATGCCTGGCTATTTATGCTAGAGAAATGAAAATTTATGTCCTCCCAAAAACCTCTATCTGATTATTCACAGCAGCTTCCTTTGTAAGAACCAAAAGCTAGAAACAACCCAAATGTCCTTCAGTGGGTGAACTGTGGTACATCCATGCAAAGGAATACTACTCAGCAATAAAAAGGAATGAACATTGATACACACAACTTGAATGGATCTCAAGGGCAAACTGAGTGAAAAAAGGCAGATCAAAAACATATCCTGCACGATCCCATTTATAAAACAGTCTCAAAATAACAAAATTATAGTGATAGAAAATAGATCAGTGTTACCAGAAGTTAGGATTGGGAAGGAAGTATGATTATAAAGGAGTAGCACAATGGAGTTTCTTCATGGTGATGGTACACTTATGTATCCTGATTGTGGTGGAAGGTAAACAAATCTACACATGTGATAAAAATTTTATAAAATTATACATCCCCCCCTAAAAAAAAAGTCTGCATGTAAAAAAACAGATGAAATCTGAGTTAGGTATGTGGTTTAGTTAACAGAATTATACTCATGTCAATGATGTGCTTCTAATAATGTCCTGTGGTTACGTAAGATGCTATCATTGGGGGAAGCTGGGGGAAGGATACACAACTCTCTGCACTAATTTTAGAACTTCTTGTGAGTCTAAAATTATTTCAAAATTTTTTTTAAAAATGGAAACAAAACATTAGGTTCCCTCATTTACAGAGAAGTAAACTAAGATTCAAACAGGCTAAATAACTTGCCCTTATTTAAAAAAAAAAAAAAAAAGCCCTTGAGCTAGTAAAAAGCCAAGTTGAGATTTGAACACCCGAGCTTCTGACTTTAAATTCAGGGTCCTTTATACCACAGTGCTATTAGCCATGTGTTTATTGGGAAGGTAAAGATACAGGTGATACGTGAACGTTGTCCAGGTAGATGGAACAACATGTTCAAAGCCAGGAAATAAACAAGAGCAAGGGAAAGAAGTACAAACCACCAAAGGCTGGGGAACAGGCGAAAGCAGAGAGATAAGAGCGCTGAACCTTCAGGGGGGCCAAGAACAGGGATAGAGGGAACAGGCTGACAGGCCAGGAGGTTGTGGACTATGGACCAGACACCTAATTAAGAGACAGAATAATTCCTGACAATGACAGACTCTAGAAATGGAAAGGAGGTGAGTGGCCATATGCTACTCGAAGTAAAGGTCAGTGAGTGTAAGCTGATCAAGGAACTGCGAGACTAGGGAGTCAAATCAGTGGTCTTTTCAGGACATTCGAGGGAGCCAGGAGAGGAAGATAGAGCTTTATCTCTCCTACTAGTATAAGCTTCCTAGAAGTAAGGACTGTGCTTTATCTTTCTTTGCTTTTCCCACAGAGCCTATAATAACACCTTGGACTTGGAGCTCCATTGATACTTGCTGAATTAATGAACAAATGTTCTTATGCTTTGAGAACCTGAAACGGTCAATGAACCTTATTTAGCACCTATTTTCCCAAGAAGTTGTTTTGGTTGATCAACATGACAGCAAAATGACTATTAAATTCCATTTAAAAAATACATCAATTTCTCATTTGACATAATGAAGATAAAGTATTTTGTTGAGTTTCGTTTGTGTCATATATTATGAAGGAAATATTGCCCCATGGATTTCTGATTCTCACTATCATCTTCTCATACACTCAAACCTATGTGCACATACCCACACACATAGGTGTCCCTCTATTCAGAGAATTAAAACTATAAGGAGGTACTCAGAGTTGGTCTGCCATGGTCTTGATTCTAGAGTTGTGCTGTCCAATATGGTAACCACTAGTCTCACATGACTATTGATACTTAAGTTTAATTTAAATAAAATTTAAAATTCAGTTCCCAGTTGCTCTAGCCACATTTCAGGGGCTCAGTAGCTAAGTGTGGCTAATGGTTACTGTATTAGACAGTGCAGATAGAGGGCATTTCCATCATCTCAGAAAATTCTAATGTACAGTGTTGCCCAAAGCAACACACAATGACTCACTGCTTTGTCTTCCCTGTCTCTCTTACACAATGAATCATGTCATCTTAAGAGGTTCAGCATTCCATGTCTCAGATGGGCCCCTGCCATCAAAATGAAGAGAGCAGCATCAATTAGGTTATTTTCAGCACAATCATGTGGAATTCAACTATATTAGAACCCTGATGTCTTTGATATAAACATATCAAATTTTATGATTATGCTATTAACATACCATGGTACGTGTTTAATATGGTTAAGAAGTACAGTACAGTAAATCCTCTACATTCGAACAAGTTCTATTCCAAGAGCATATTCATAAGTCCAATTTGTTCGTAAGTCCAACAGAGTTAGCCTAGGTACCAACTAACACAATCGGCTATATAGTACTGTACTTTAGTAGGTTTATAATACTTTTCACACAAATAATACATAAAAGACAAACACAAAAAATAAACATTTTTTTTTTTTTTTTTTTTGCGGTACGCGGGCCTCTCACTGTTGTGGCCTCTCCCGTTGCGGAGCACAGGCTCCGGACGCGCAGGCTCAGCGGCCATGGCTCACGGGTCCAGCCGCTCCGCGGCACGTGGGATCCTCCCGGACCGGGGCACGAACCCGCGTCCCCTGCATCGGCAGGCGGACTCTCAACCACTGCGCCACCAGGGAAGCCCCAACATTTTTAATCTTACAGCACAGTACCTTGAAAAGTACAGTAGTACAGTACAACAGCTGGCATACAGGGGCTGGCATCGAGTGAACAGGCAAGAAGAGTTACTGACTAGAGGAGGGAGAGGAGGTGGGAGATGGTAGAGCTGAAGGATTGTCAGCAATAGGAGACAGAGGGAAAGCTTCAATTTCCCTCATGCCTGAAACTGTTGGCACAGGTTGTGGTTCCTTGCTGGATCCAATTCTATCTACCCTCTTGAAAAAACGATCCAGTGATGTCTGGGTAGTTCTTTTTTTCTTGTCATAAATGACACAGTAGCACTGGATTGCATTCTGAATGGCTGCTGCAACCTTTGTGCACTGTTTTACGTTCAGGTCCTGTGCCTCAAAAACTAACAGTGCCTCCTCAGATAAAGAAAATTTCCTTGCCATTTCCTGCATCGTGAATCTCTTCAGTTCTTCAGTTACTGAACGAGTGACATCTACCATCTTTTCGCCTCGCTCCACCATCTCAATTATTTTCACTTTTGTTTCCATGGTTATCAATTGGCACTTCTTAGCAGTACCAGCTACAGCACCGCTGCTTTTACACTTGCTTCTGGACATCCTGGGCTTGAAATAAAGATACTGTACTACTGTACTCTATACAGTACTGTACAGTAAAGTACACAAAAGCACAACCACTTGTAGAGGATGCACACACGTGACAATGTACACCAGACATGTGAACTAACTTATGATTGGACATTCGAACGCACGTTCACATCTTTGAAAGTTCGCAACTTGAAAGTTCATGTGTAGGGGACTTACTGTAGGCAGAATCACAGCGACTCCCCTAAAATGCCCACACATTAATCTCCAGAACCTGTGAATATTATGTTACATGAAAAAGGGGAATTAAAGAAGCAGATAAAGTTCGCTAATCAGCTGACCTTGAGATGAAGAGATTATTCTGGATTATCCAGGTCCTTACCAGAATCCTTAGAAATAGAAGGAGATAAAAAGAGTCCGTGTCAGAGCTATGCAGAGGGAGAAAGATTTGATTGGCTATTGCTGGCCCTGAAGATGGAAGCAGGCCACAAGCCAAGGAATCCAGGTAACCTCCAGAAGTTGGAAAAGGCAAACAAACAAATACCCACATAGACCCTCTGAAAAGAAATGCAGCCCTGCCAACACTTTGATTTTAACCTGCTCAGAGTCACTTTGGACTTTTAACTTCTAGAATTATAGGATGATAAATGTGTTGTTTTTAGCCACTAAGTGTGTTGTAATTTGTTACAGCAACATTAGGAGCCTCATATAGAAGTTTCCTAAAACTCAATATAATTGATATAACTTTTAGTTAATTATTTAATTTTATCTCTATTTCTTTTTTGGTAGTGTGGGAAAGCAAATTTTAAAAGAATCAGTGGTTCTTCAGCTCTCAGAAGTTGTTTTTCCTAAGACACTGAGGCTTCCTAATTGGCCACTTGACCCAGAACTCTGTAGGAGGGAGTGCAAGTGTGGGCAGAGGAAGAGAGCAGACTTTGAGCTAAGCCCCCTCACAGAGAGTTGCTAATGCAGAGTGGTTGTCTGCCTGAAAATGACACTGAAGTTCTCAACACAGAGGATAAAATTAGGTACTCTATTTTGCTTCATGAAAAGGGCAAGGAAATGATATAATCTTTAAGAACATTAGAAAAATATGTACAATTCTATTTATAATAGCAATAAGATAATTGTTCTATTGTGTTAAATTACTGGGATTAAATGTTTTCAGGTGAGGTTTTATTTTCCATTTTGTCATTTTTAAAAGATTCAATGTGCTTCTCAAGACAAAAGGCCAACAAAACATTGCATGTTGGTATCAAAGTAGAAAAGTAGGTCTAGTGCATTTGAGGTGGGAGGAAATTTGTTGGGATTTATGCTAAAATACAGCCTAGAGTTCTCATACAACCCATCAAAAAACTATGATTTAATGAGGCCTAAGAAACTACTTCAAAACTTTCCATTCCTAATGTACTTGCCAAGTGCTCTGAACTTCCTGTGTTCACTCTCAGAGGCTCTGAGACCCTCTACATGCCATCTATTTAGACTCATGTATCTAGATACCTACCACACACCTCAAACTTAACATGTCTCAAACTAAACTATTTAAATCCTTCTCTACCCTAAGCTTGCTTCTCCCATTTGTCCTAACCCATTGAAGCTTGAAAGCTCAGTTATCCAGAGACTGCCTACCTTCCATCCCCATCATTCCCAGCTCCTGACCAAATTCTTACAATTCTTCTTCAGTATCTCTCTGGTGAACACGTTCCTTCCATATCCATTTCTAGAGCCTCCATTAATCTTGTTGGTTCTCATCTAAGCTCAAATCCGTTTCTCCTAACCAATCCAGTCAATGAAAAGGACTTATAACTGCAGAGCATCACCTTAATTCTTTTATTTAAAAATATTTTTGCATACTTGTAATCTGAAAATCACCATGGAAAGACATTGCCCGTGGTATCAAGGAGTTTAAAACTGAGTGGGAAAGGAAATAATAGTATGTAATATAACAATATAATTATATGTAATATAATGATATATAACAATAATAAAAATAATTGCAGTTATCATTTATTGAGCATCTTCTATATTCTAGACATTATTCCAGATTATTGCATATATTGTCCCTAATAATTATAACAGCTCTACAAGGTAGGAATTAGGCTTATTTTATAGATGAAAAAACTAAGGCTGAGATACTACTAACTTGCCAAGATCTTCCAGTCCTGAGTATAAACCTAAGATTCTTGAGAGCAGAATCTTGAGAGCAGAATTCAACTTTTTTATTTTCTATTAATTCCAGAATAAAAGAATTTCAGACCAAATAGCAGCTAGTTTTATAGGTAGTGATAAACAGTCCAAGTCAGAGAAAAACTTTAGACTTTAAAATGGTATTTATATTCCTTAAACATCTTCTATATCAAGGTCTCAGGTTCTTCCTATTTATGTTTGTGGACTTTCTTTCTCCTTAATATGCCTTTGTCCTATAATTTCTAGTACCTCTTACAAAGAAAATATACGAAGTTAATAAGAATTACTCCACAGAAGTGTTGTGAGCATTTAATGAAGGAATGCCTGTTTATTGCCCACCATAGTGCCTGAGAAATAGTAGATCCTCTATAAGAAGCAGTCAATGGCTTCTTACAGCAAAATGGCTAAGAGAATTGGCTCTGGAATCAGCCCATCACTACTACTTACTAGACATGTGACTTTGGCTAAATTAGGCAACCTCTCTGAACCTCACCCCTTTGCATGTAAAATGTGTCTAATAATATAATACTCACTTGGAGTTACAATGCAATCTAATTGGACAATGCATGTAAAGTACTTAGCATAATTTAGCTGGGACTCAATAAATATTAACTTTCAGCATTTAGCTTTTCTCCAGAAAAGCAGAGTTGCAGTAAAAGTTTTATAGTAAAAAACGAAATCAATGCCTGCTTTTAATCCACACCAGTCTATTTTGCCAGAAGCTCAATTGGTTTATCATCTGAATAGAAAGATATCAAATCATAGGATTTGGGAATGCAGAGAGAATCTTAGCTGAAATCCAGCTCAATCTGGCCACGTTTAGAGATGAAACAGAGGTTCATAAAAAGAAAATTGACTTCCCAAGGTTGCAAAGCTTGTTTAAGGCAAATCCAAGAGTAGAATTTAGATCTCTATTTTATAATCTGATGCTCTTTCAACTACCAAGAAATGTACACCTTTTTAGAAGTCAGTTAAGCACCATTTCATGTTAGAAATTCTAAAATAAATCACTAGTCATATTATTCCCAAGTGTTTAACTGACTATAGTAAGTAGACCATCTATAGCTAAGTTTAAAATTCAAGTAAAAACAAATTTATATGCTATTGAATATATGTCTATATTGCTTAAAAAGAGCTGACTACTCTTTACATGAGTACTCTTGTTGAATTAAAGTTTTTAAGGTTAAATGAGTTTTATAAAAATGGTCATTAAATTCAGAAAGCAATGGACATTGATTAAAGGAAGGACTGTCAACAAAACTTGGAAAAATAAAATAAGGATTTTAAAACCCTGAATCAGGCATGTTTTCTGCCCTCAGGGAAATGCCATTTCCTAATAGAACAGATCACAGAGGAGCTCACTACACACACTCTTCAACTGTATCACCTTGGAGTTAATAGTTTTAACTGTGACACAGGCTTATCTTGAATAACACAATGACTATTCTCATTCTTTGGATAACTACTGACTGAGCACTTCCTTTTCCAGGAATGGTGGTAGTAGCTAGAGCTGTAACAGTGAAATAAGATATGGTTCTTGTCCATAAGAATCTTAGGAGATAAAAGAAGCAGACGAGTGATTAGTTAAGAAACTACAGTCCAGGATAATGGACAACAACAGCTAATGTTTAGGATAATTAAGGTCAATAATTTATTATAATTTATTTATAGCTAATATTTATTCAACACATATTATGTGCCAGGCAATCTGCCAAGCACTTCCAGATTGTTTCACAAAACCCTATGTAATGGCTGCTATTATTGGCCTCATTTTCTGAATGAGAAATCTGAGGCCAGGAGCTTACTAGAAAGCAGGGGAGGTAGGACTCAAATGCCAGTCAGCTAAGTCTGAGCCCCATCTGTTAACAATGACACCACTGCATAAGTGATGGATGGAAAGCACATAATGTGCAACATGGCCCACAGGTGAGGATCCTAACCCAGTCTTGGTGGGTCAAGGACCATTTCCTAGAGAACACAACATGTACACTTAGCCAGGGATTGTGTCAGAGAAGGATAAGAAAGACCTTGCAAGTGGATAAATCAGTATAAGAGGGCCTGCTTTCCCATTGCCCTAAAAATTGTACATGGCCAACTCCCTTCATGATATGACCCAGCACCATCTCTCACCACTCTCCCCTCCAATGCTTCAACTATAATTTGACGTTTTTCAATTGTCAAAGAACCATGTTCACTTTCCCTGCTGGGTCTCTGGGTACACCATTCTCCTGCCGAGATTAGAACTTTGCTTCTAAGTAAAGCTTAGTCATTCTGCAGGTTTCAGCTTGGACACTCTTTTCTCCAGGGAGCTTCCAAAGAGCACCATCCGGATCTTCTCAAATTGTATGTAGGGTCCCTACCATGCATGCCTACAGCTCTCTGCATTTCTGCCACCACAGCACTAAGTGGACTATGAAATTCACATTCAAACATTTACTCTCAGGAGACTGTAAACTCCATTGAGCAAGGTCTGTTTTTATTCATCACAGTAATCCCAGAGCCTGGCACAATGCCAAGCACTTAGTAGGTACTCAATAATTATTTGCAGAATGAATGAAAAGATCTAAGTTTGTGGAGTAACATCCCCATCTTGTGGCCTTTTAGAAGACTCCGGTAAAGTCATAATACCCTGCTGTGTTTTCAATACCAAAAGGACAGGTGGGCACTCATAATCCTTGTTTCAGCACTGGAAGAAATGAAAGTAAAAGTGAAATCTCACCTGCCAGGTCAATGTTTACTACCTTTAGTTAACACAAAGCAGAAGACATAATTGGGAAGGGAATAATCCTGAGAGTACAGTTGTAAATAAAAGTGAAAGAACACTCAAACCAAACAAACCAGTTGCCTTGTCTACTTTCATTTCTGAAGCAAAGGATTTTATTCAGGTTTACCATCTGGAAGGACATTTTCCAAGCACATATTTTCTCATAGACCGAGTCATTCTCAGTTAGATTCACAAACTTCTTAGAACAATTGCACCTTAGATGGAAGGAGAGAGCAGATATTTCAGAGGAAAAGCACCCAGCTAGCAAGTGGCACTGCCAGGCTAGAACTCAAATCAGCTGGCTGCTGGTCCAGGGTCACACTGCCTTTGCTAAACCTCAGTTGTATTTGTTAATAATTAAACAATGATTAGTTAGTGTACTGTGGGATGAGTGATGATGTCTTTTTATTTTATTATCAATTCATCATAATTGATAATAAATAAATAAAAAATAAAAATATTTTAATAAAAAATAAAATTTAATAGTTTTTATTTAATAAAAATAAAAAATTAAAAAATTCATAATTTTCTATGAATGGTCCAGGAGAGGGTGGTGGCACATAAATTAAAGCAATACCCCAAATGGGATCCTTTGAAACTGTTGCAGAAAAAGAGTAATAACGTTAAAGTTCTATAGAGAAATTAGAATTAAAGTGGAAAATTTTATATACAAAAGCATGAAATTTTGACAGACAAGGGTATTCATCCTGAAAATAGTAATCCAAAACTTCAGAACCTTGCACCAAAGAGGAATGAGTCTTAAAGGAAGACTAGCACCTATTAAAATGAATAAAACTTTGAACATGTCTTTGACCTCCCGCAAATAATTAGCGTTAGCACTGTTGAAGCACCTCCAGGGCACCATAAACTGGATATGCAAGAATTCTTCTATTTACCCTGACAACCACCGTCACCCTGTAAGTAGGTGTTGTCCCTCATTTCAACTTACAGATGAGGAGACGGAGCAAAGGCTGGCTAAGTGTCTTGTTCAAAGTCCCACGGTAAGCAAATGGATGGACGTGAGATTCAAAACGCCTGAGTCTAGAGCTACTGCTTTTGCAGCCCTTTGCAAAACCAAAGGTTCAAACCTTGCTTTCTGTCATTTGTCATCTTTCAACCTCCTTTTGAAGACGTGTTAGATTTATGACCTCACTTCTTTGCAGGCATTCTATCAATGTTTCCTCAGTCTTTTCCCTAATAGAAATTTCTGATAGAATAAGCCAGAGTGAAGTCAAAACAGCACTGGAGTTGGAGTTGAAACACAAGGGCTTTGGAATACTTGGATCTTCCATCCTATGAGGTCACTTAACCTCTTTCAAGGTTTTTCTAATCTGTATAATGGGAGCGACACCTACTGCACAAAGTTGTTGAGTTTAATGAAACAATATATTTCAATGTGGGTGCTCACACATTTGTTGGCTCTGACTCCACAACTGTCCTTGGGGTCCACAGTACTCTCTGAAATTGTCGATGGCCCCTCCCATGTAAGAAACCTAGGAGTGACACTGAGACAATGGGTGGATAGAAGGAACTTCTTTGCGACTATTTTTGAACACTGTTGAAGGTCCAGCAAAATAGTTGCCCTCAATTTTGTCTCCTAAGCAAACCAAATCTGGCCTCACCACAGGCCTATGTTTGTTTAGCCCAAATTTAAAAGTCAAAGGACTCTTTTAAGTCATCACTGAATGTAGAGGAAGTGAACAAGCCCAAATGAAAACATCCTTCATATATTTTTCAAGCAAATGCAATCACCCAATGATAAGATTCACTCATTCAACACACCACAAACATTTACTGAGAGCCTACTATATTTGTCTTAATAAAACATAATACCAAGTGTTCAGACTATTTGAAGATTGTGTGGTTCATATAAATTGTAAATATTTTTACTCTCTTTCCTATCATTCCCCAGGAAAGAAATTCAGAGTGACAACCTTAATCCGTCTGGAAATAGCACAGAAATGACTGAATTCCCCAAGGTGACGACTTTCCCTCCCTAATGAGACCTCATCCTCTTCCACATCTCCCTTACTCCATTGCTTTTGGTAATGGGCACCTCTCTGTTCGGATTCAGCCATTTATATATATTTAGGATTATGAATATGTGTTCTTTACCACACTCTTCCCAAGGACATGAAGTCACACAGATATTAGGCAAATGTTCTCTTATCTCTTGCCGTATTGATAAAAAGAAAAAAAGCATGACTAAAGGAACAAATGAAGCCACCTGCTTTGAGTGTTAACAAAAAATTAGAAACCTAAGAACTCTGAATACTGTTGTAAGCACTGAGTGCTGTTAAATATTATTTGGTACAAGCAAGTATGCCTTAAGAACCAATCTCTAATTTAAAAATGCTCTTAACTGTCCCCTCTTTTACCAATGTGCAAAATAGTGATATTGCCCCTTCCACTCATCCAGGGGTCAGGGAAACTGACACGGAGGCAAAAGTGCTGTGTCAAGTGAACAGAACCACCCCCAGTGCTCCATGAGCTTTACCACACAGTTTTGGTCCTGGAAGTCTCTTCTGCCTTCTATGTTGTTTGGTTTCAGAGGACTGGAGAGCAGATAACCAAAGGTAGAGTGGAGTGGTAGGCAAAATAATGCTCCTCAAAGATGGCCACAGCCTAATCTCTGAAACCTGTGAACATGGTACCTTATATGATAAAATGGATTTTGCAGATGTGATTAAGTATCTGGAGATGAGAGATTATCCTGGATTATCTGGCTGGGATTGATGTAATCACAAGTGTCCTTATAAGAGGGGGCAAGAAAATCAGAGTCAGCAATAGATGATGGGATAATAAAAGCAAAAAGTTGGAGTGATGTGAGGAAGGGGCCACAAGTCAAGGAATGCAGGAGGTCTCTAGAAGCTAGAAAGGCACAGAAATCGATTTTCCCTCAGAGCCTCCAGAAGCACTTTGCTGACACCTTGACTTTAGCCCAGTGAGACTGATTTTGGACTTCTGACTTTCATATCAGCAAGATAATAAATGTGTGTTGTTTTAAGCTGTTAAGTTTGTGGCAATTTGTTACAGCAGCCATGTGAAACTAATACAATGGAAAGCTATGTTCTCTACTGAAGAGAGCAAAGGACTGAGGGTCAGAAGACTTTGGTTGTGGTTTTAAGTTTGCCACTTGTAGCTGTGGGACCTTAAACAAGTCACACTATTTCTCAGGACTTTAATTGACCCTGCACCACAGGACTTCACTCTGGTTAACTCTTCAGAACTATCTAGCTCTGAGAGTCTATGATGGACATGATGCTAAGCATGCAGAGCCACTTAAATTAACATCCTCCTCGTCCTCAGATGATATCTAAAATTCAGTTTACATTCTCCCTGCCATAACATACCTCAAGTGATTGTATAGCCAGATCATAAAGCCCAGACATTGGCACTGAAGACACAGCAGCATATAAATTGTATTTCTAAATCGTGGAATGTATTTGCCTGGTACTCAAGATTTTTTTAAAAAGATGGTAACTGCCTTAGGTAGGTTTATTTTGGAGGAGACTTTTAGTTCTGGCCAAACATATGGCCTGGCGGTTCTACTACACCCACTGAGTGTTTGTCATCTCTGCTCCTGTGCAGTAATTTTAATAAAAGCCCTGTACCAGCCCTCACCCCAGGCAGTGAGCCAGCCCCACCTGTCTCTTCCTGACAGACTGTTGAACATGGATGCCTTCCAGCAACTAAAAGTCATTATTTGGCCTTCAAAACCTTCCTGCTTTTCCTCCAGGTAGCTGTTACACAACATTTAAAATTTAGAAACATGATGTCTTTCTTATTTTGCCATCTTTGAGATGTTGTGTGACTTGGATTTTCCAACAAAATAGATCACTCTTTGCACCACTCCCCGTTCTCAATACACAAAAGATCAAATGGATTAAATGAATCTCACTGTTTTATATGTGTTTCATTTTGTTCAGAATACATAAGCCCACCCAGGCACCTGGTGCTTGAAGTGGACTGAGGAGAACAGCCGGGCAATGCTTTAACCTTCACTAGCCCTGGGCAAAGGAATTTTTGTCTGAAATTGAGCTGTTAATTGCTTTCAGCCTGCCAGATGCTGTGAGGACATTTTCACCAAAATCAAAATAGAAGCCAAAATATTCTGAGTATACATTTAAGAACCAGATTCCAGGTACTTAGACACCTGGACATGAGAGTGTTCACTGTATTTCGTCAGCTTGACAAAGGATTACTCCTTCCCTTTGTGAAGCTAGCAAACATAAGAATAAGAAAGAGGTATACTATTTTCTCTCAGACTTATAAAGGGTGGGATTTTTATAATGACCATTTTGAGAAATCTGGAGACTCCGAAAGTGTGAATAATAAAATGGAAGCCTTCTAAAAGGTGACATTAAAAAGGTGACAGCAATTATTTTAGCATATTAAAATATAAGAGATATGCTAGGAGACGATGAACCTTCACAGTGTGGAAAGGTCTGATCTGTGCAATACTCCTCCTGAAGGCCAGACAATAAGGAAGTCCTTTTCTCTCTCCCCACTTTACCTGCAGGATCGAAGCACTCACTTCACCATCTCCTGCACCTGCAGG
This sequence comes from Phocoena phocoena, assembly GCF_963924675.1. NCBI lineage: Eukaryota > Metazoa > Chordata > Mammalia > Artiodactyla > Phocoenidae > Phocoena > Phocoena phocoena. The sequence goes on along the minus strand of NC_089236.1, from coordinate 10,104,018 downwards.
TCAGCTCCATCCAGCAGTGGAACTAGATGAAGAAAAGGGCAACTAACCCACACTGGAAGCACAAAGGCAGAATTGTGCTGGCCCTAAACACAAGTGAAATTTAACAATATTCTTCTTTATAGATAAGAATTTATCTCCCTCAAAAGGGTTTAATTTTCCATTAGTGGGAGTTATTCTACATTTTTTCTACTTTTTACTTTGTTATGTGAAAAAGTAGGTGAGTAAAGAAAACATCATATAAAAAATTTAAGATCTGCAGTGTTTTTTTTTTCATGTAACCCTTAATATTTTGTGCTCACTGTCCCTAGATAGAAATCAAATGTTATGCATGAATCAGTCTTGTAAAGGTCAAGGCTTTTGGTAGCAAGCAAGAGAGACCAAATATCACTAACTTTATGAAGCAGAAAGGCATTTATTGAAGGGATATTGTGTTGCTAACTCAATCAACAGGAAGGCTAGAGAGGTCAGGCTGAGAAAATGGACAGGATCACTGTAGAATGAACTGCATGGCGCCAGGAGGCCACCACTGCTTACCACCACCTATAACAACTCAGTGTTGCCACCACCAAACACTTCATGTTGTTGCCCCTAGAATTCTGACACTAACCACTACCCTTGCTGAGCTCCCCATCATTACCGAACTAGCACCAAGGATTGTTTTTCATTGGCTCTGTAATTTTTGTCATTCTCCCAGGAACACTGGAATGCTCAAGCCCAGGTGAAGTCATACCCCAGCACCAGGGGCCAGGGAGCAATGCCTGGCCATTTCAGATTCTATAACAGGTGACACCTTACTTCCACCAAGTTTCACACTCTGGAGGATTTCCCACAAACGGAAGCATGTTTGGACACTGGGTAGCCAAACAACAGCAGATGTCTAGCACAACCCAGCACTCTTCCTATCTGATATCTGCATATACTCTTCACTGGAAAATACTCCTGCCTCATGTACTAATGCAGTGCTCCTCAAATAATCAAGACATCTTCAGCCACTCCCAACAAAGGAAGGCAACCCTCACCCTTGCCAATTACTGTCTTTAGTTCCAAATCTAAGATCTCTGAGTCATGTTCTTTTTTTTCCTCCATTTCTCTTAAATGCCTGCTTAATGTTCTGCAGTCATATGATCTGAAATGTAAAATTAAGCAACAAAACTTATTTAAAAATGGTTTGGTAAAAAGGTAAGAAAGATAAACAAAATTAGTTAGAATATATAAATTTATATATGACATGGCAAGGAAGGAAATACTAGTCATGGGATGTAGTTGATAGTTACTTGTTCTCCCCTCTGTTGCACAGCTTGTTTTCCCTTCTTCTTCAGCCAGCATTGTAACTAGTATGGGGTCTTTAGCCACATGGACAACACAAACCTTCTTTCCCACCTGGGGGATCTCAGCCCTTGTGAGTTAGCCCAGAAGGGTCTGCTGCACTTTTATACTAACTTACTGCTCAAGGCAGTGATAATAGGTGCTGCCCAAGGAATTATCAAAACTCATCTCTTTCTCTTTTGAGTAAATGAAACCTCATTTATTCTGGAGAGTCAGAATCCATCATCCCAGTTACCACCATAACCCTCCTTTTCCCCTGTTCTCTCAGAAGTATGAGTCGTCTAAAATGGTCAAGCTTAGCTTCCAATTCAACTATTGTATGCCCTCTGGAAGAAGCATTTGTCCCTGGGGCACTAACATAACTAAACAAACAGAATCCAGAGTCACAGGGACAGAAAGCAAGTTTTATAAGTGGGTTATTAGCTATACCAGGTACAGGATCCACCCCACCTCCAGTTCATTATCCCTCGACATTCACACTCTGGCTGTAAGAAAAAGAACACCGTATTTCAGTTAACAGTTCAGAGTGGATTCTGAATTTTGTAAGACAGCATCCAACTACACAAGGTATTGGCAGTAAAATTGAGTACTGCATAGTCCACTGTACCATTCCATAAAGCTAACCGCTTCTAATGATAAAGATATAAATCCAGTTAATTCCATGGGTACCAACCATTGTTTTGTTTCTTTTACTGTAGCTTAACTTCCAGTTGGCCTTTCCTACCATAATCGTCCTTACATCAGTTCACGAGTCAGGAAACTAATGAAGATTAGTTATCCTGCCAGTTACTCAGGATACCTATTCTAACTGTATATAACACATGTATTTATCTTTACATACATTTATATACATACATATATACATCTAAACTTACAGGAACTAGGTAAATAACCATGTTCAGAAACCTACTGTACCTACTGTGAGGTAGACCTGGGTCAAAACTCTAAATATTATCTGGCTTTTAAAAAATCCCCATTATTCCTTGTACACCTCAGTAGAACTTGGGCCACCTGAGTTAGAACCATTGTGAAATCTTCCCTGGAATATCTGGGCCCATTTACCATGGTAAATAGCTATAAACCCTTAAAGGACAATTAGTATGTAAAGTACTGGTTGTAAAGAGCACACACTTGTAACTCTTTGGCATGTTCTTTCTGAGGGGCCCCAGACCTGCCTTCATGCAAACTCCATCCAGGTCTGTGATGTGGCTCAGGGCTGGGAATTGGGTGAGGAGCTACAGCTCTCTATGATAAAAGCTCAAGTCAGGCCCCCTTCACCACACCTAGAGATGTTTTTGTTTTTTATTTAAATACATCAAGAAGGACCATAGACAGCTTCCAATTAGGAATCCCATGATCAATTATTCATCTCTAAAATCTGTATGGGTCACATTCTTCCAACTGACTATTATCCCAGCTGCCCATGAAGGTAACGACATCACTTTGCTTCTGCTGGTTAAATGTCATTACTTGGCTTGGGCATCTAGGCGCTTCCCATCCCCACTGAGTTTATGAGACCATAACCCCTGTAGAACCTCCCATTGTCATCTCAGCCTACAGAAAAGAATCCCTGAACCACTTCTCAGGTACTCACCTTGTCGATGTATTTATTACTCAAGGCCTCGGTGAAGACAGTTTCTTCTGAGACCTCTTGGAGGGCAGCGTTACGGGAGTCACACTTATTTAATCCACTCAAACACTTCTGTCTTTGGTAGACGCAGGCTACATTAGATCGAGTATTTTCTCCTAGATCAAGTTTATCTACTCTAGACCTCTGTGAAACCATTTTCATTCAACCAGCCAAGTTAACATTTAGAACTATTTCCAGCCATTTGGTCCAGCACACAGGATACAGAATCTCTGAAGTGTGGGCTTGCATTGATAAATTCAGTCTGATCTGTAATTATGCTCTCCCATCCTTGATAGAGCTTCCTCAGAATTTATTTCCCTGCAGATTTTGGTGATATGAACTAGCAAAGATTTTTAATTCTTTTCTTACATCACCTTCTCCTCCTAGGTTTGCCTTCGTAATTTCCCAAGTCCCCTCTCCTCCACCATCCACACTCACAGCACACACTCTGGTTCTAGGCCTAGAGACATCCCAAGACGGGGTGAGCGCAAAGGGAAGAACTGCTTCCTAAAGGCAACTCCCTTGAGGAAAGGTACTATGAAATAATTTCCATTACTTCCTGAAGTTAGCGATGCCTATAGAAATAGTTTTGCATATTTTTACAGAATTTTCAGGTGTTCTGAATTGAGAGGATTACTCTGGACAGTAAAACCACCATATTCCTGGAAAATTCTCCTGTAACATTTGATGCCAGTAATCACTCTCTTTTTTGGAAATCCTCCTTCTATGTTTCTATGTCATTTCATTCTAATTTTGCTTCTCTTCCTCGGTTTCTGACCATTTTTTACCATTCCAAGATGACCTTTTATCTTCTCTATGTCTTTCTCTCTTCTCTTTCCACAGTTTCAATTCTAATCAATTTTTGATGTTTTTGTTTCCATCTATAGCCACATGCCTAGGTTTTCTCTCTCTTCTGAACTCCAATCCCACATTTCCAACTGCATGCCAGACATCTCAAAGTTGCCACTGAAAAAGAATAGCTCAAAGACTGAACTCCCATTTCTTCCTACAAGAAAAGCTCACATCACCTAGGCTGGGTTCTTGGAATCATATCTGAGTTGTTCTCCCACATTCACATATCCCATCTATGCCAGTTCCTTCCACATTTCTCTATAAATTCTCTAGAATCTATCCCATTTCTTTGATTAAATCATTTTCTGCTTCTCAAAGGCTTCCCATTGCCTTGAGGAAAAAAATGAAGTTTTAAACTTCAGGCTATCAGTGATCCACTGTCTTTTCGCAGCTCCATCACTCTCTACACAGATCTCTAGTTGACCCCTTGACCCCTACCCACATTCTCAAGGGGAATCTCAAGTGCCTGCTATTTCTGATATTCTCCCTTCTCGAATTCACTTCATCATCTCTGGTCATGTTATTCCCTCCACCTTGTAACTACCAATCCTCCCCTTTCAGCTGGACTAAGTAAAAAACCGAAGAACTAAAGGATGTATTAATGGAAAAAGAACAAAGAACAAAAAACAAAAAACAGAGGGAGAGAACTCAACAATTAGATGTTCATGAGGTCCTGGAGAGGGTAACCAGGGCTTAGACAGCTACAGGGATGAGGAGGGGAGAAAACTACAAAAACCTTGACATATACATTTGGAAAACACAGAGCAAAGGAAATCTGTACACTGTGCCCAGTAGAGCCCTGAAAATTGGCAAGATCCCAGTGTTCCCAACCTCAGCATACATGGGAGAACACAGAAGACATAGCAGTGGAGTGGGAAATCTAAAACAAGAGCCTTAGCTGGTTTCACAGAGGGCCTGGGTGCACATTCAGTGTCAAACAAAAGAATTATGTCATTGCACCAAAGCAGCAAACAGCATGAAAGAGGGGACTCAGCACTGACAGTACCTCTGTGACTGAGAAAGCTCTCATGGTTGGAACAAGGAAGACACAGCAACTGCCTGGGTGCAATGACCCAAGACCAACAGGAACGAGAGTGTCTCAGCTGATGCCAGAGTGGTTCACACAGCATACAGCCCTTCTCAGTGCCTGAATATCACAAAGCCTCTCTGCCTTCTCCCAACCCCCTCTCTCTTCCCACAAACACAGCCTGGGTTGGGGAGAAAAGGGGTGCTAAATTGATGGAACATATTAACACCTACTACCTAGCAGAGTAGGAACTCTGAACAGAAACTAAACTCAGTTACAAAAAAATATAGTTATTTTTAACCACCTGATTCTTTGTTTGAGATTCAGATCTGCATATGTGTGTTATGTATACATAAAATTTTTTCAGTCATAGAACATCAGTGTATGTCTTAGTCCTTTTGGATAGTATAAAAAAGTACCATAGCTTATGTGGCTTGTGAAGAACAGAAATTTATTTCTCACATTCTGTAGGCTGGGAAGTCCCAGATCAAGGCACCAACAGACTCAATATCTGGTGATGTACTCGCTTCCTCGTTCATAGATGACAGTCTTCTCACTGTGTCTTCACATTCAAGAAGGGGCAAGGGACCTCTCTGAGGTCTCTTTTAAAAGGACACTAATCCCATTCCTCAGTGCTCTACCCTCATGATCTAATCGCCTTCCAAAGGACCCACCTCCAAAATACTATCACACGGGGGATTAGATCTCAACATATGAATTTGGGGGGGAGGGGGACACAAACATTCAGCCCATGGCAATGTGGTTATAAATACTATGACAAAAAATAATCTATCAGTAAAAAGGAGTTTGTGATTGGAAGGAATATCATTCTAAATATTCCTAGACACAAAATCAAAACCAACTAACTGACAAATAAAATAAACCAAAGTTCTCTGTGGGAAACACTATCCTTAAGGACCTCTAGTAAGTCATTTTTGCAAGCTTTCCTGAAAAATTCATGTAAGAATTTATTATAAATAATAGAAACCAACAGCACTGGGAAGCAACTTGTAAATTCCATCCTATGATGAAATTGTACAGCTGTGAACCTGAGGAATGAACTAAATAAGATGACCTTAGAGGTGACTTCAAAACAGCAACCCTCATTATATTTTTGGATGCTGATTTTCCTACTCCCTATCTAATTTCAGGACATTAAATTGCCAGTTGCAAGAAGAGATCTGAACAAACTACTCAGAAATTTAAGACACAACTATAGAAGATATGTATCAAAATATGTACATCAAGATAGATATACATCAGGTGGAGCTTCAAGATGGAGGAAGAGTAGGACGTGGAGATCACCTTTCCCCGCACAAATACATCAGAAATACATCTACACGTGGAACAACTCCTACAGAACACCTACTGAATGCTGGCAGAAGACCTCAGACCTCTCAAAAGGCAAGAAACTCCCCACGTACCTGGGGAGGGCAAAAGAAAAAACAGAGACAAAAGAATAGGGACAGGACCTGCACCGTGGTAGAGAGCTGCGAAGGAGGAAAGGTTTCCACACACTAGGAAGCCCCTTTGGGGGCGGAGACTGTGGGTGGTGGAAGGGGAAAGCTTCGGATCCGCGGAGGAGAGCACAGTAACAGGGGTGTGGAGGGCAAAGCGGAGAGATTCCCGCACGGAGGATCAGTGCCGACTGGCACTCACCAGCACTCACTAGGACGAGAGGCTTGTCTGCTCACCCGTCGGGGCGGGCGGGGGCTGGGAGCTGAGGCTCGGGCTTCAGAGGTCAGATACCAGGGAGAGGACTGGGGTTGGCTCTGTGGACACAGCCTGAAGGGGGCTAGTGCTCCCTAGCTAGCCGGCAAGGAATCCAGGAAAAAGTCTGGAGCTGCCAAAGAGGCAAGAGACGTTTTCTTGCCTTTTGTTTCCTGGTGCGCAAGGAGAGGGTATTCAGGGCGCCGCTTAAAGGAGCTCCAGAGACGGGCGCGAGCCGCGGCTATCAGCGTGGGCCCCAGACGGGCATGAGACGCTAAGGCTGCTGCTGCTGCAGCCACCAAGAATCATGTGTGCAAGCACAGGTCACTATCCACACCTCCCTTCCCAAGAGCCTGTGCAACCCGCCACTGCCAGGGTCCCATGACCCAGGGATAACTTCCCCCAGAGAACGCATGGCACGTCTCGAGCTGGTGCAACGTCATGCCGGCCTCTGCCGCCGGAGGCTTGCCCCGCACCCGTACCCGGCCCTCCCCCCCGGCCTGAGTGAGCCAGAGCCCCAGATTCAGCTTCTCCTTTAACCCCGTCCTGTCTGAGCGAAGAACAGATACCCTCAGGTGACCTACACGCAGAGGTGGGGCCAAATCCAAAGCTGAATCCCGGGAGCTGTGCAAATAAAGAAGACAAAGGGAAATCTCTCCCAGCAGCCTCAGGAGCAGCGGATTAAATCTCCACAATCAGATTGATGTACCCTGCAACTGTGGAATACCTGAATAGACAAAGAATCATACCAAATTGAGGAGGTGGACGATATATATATTTTTTTCCCTTTTTCTCTTTTTCTGAGTGTGTATGTGTATGCTTCTGTGTGTGATTTTGTCTGTATAGCTTTGCTTTTACCTTTTGTCCTAGGGTTCTGTCTGTCCAGTTTTGTTTGTTGTTTATTTTTAGTATAGTTTTTGGCACTTGTTATCATTGGTGGATTTGTTTTTTGTTTGGGTTGCTCTCTTCTTTTTTCTTTTTTTTAAAATTACTTTAAAAACATTTTTAAAATTATTTTTTTTTTTTTTTTTTTTTTTTTTTTAATGCTGTACGCGGGCCTCTCTGTTGTGGCCTCTCCTGTTGCGGAGCACAGGCTCCGGATGCGCAGGCTCAGCGGCCATGGCTCACAGGCCCAGCCGCTCCGCGGCACGTGGGATCCTCCCTGACCGGGACACGAACCCGCGTCCCCTGCATCGGCAGGCGGACTCGCAACCACTGCGCCACCAGGGAAGCCCTAAAATTATTTTTTATTTAAATAACTTTATTTTATCTTCTTCCTTTCTTTATTTTTCTCCCTTTTTATTCTGAGCCGTGTGGATGAAAGGCTCTTGGTGCTCCAGCCAGGTGTCAGGGCTGTGCCTCTGAGGTGGGAGAGCCAAGTTCAGGACACTGGTCCACAAGAGACCTCCCAGCCCCATGTAATATCAAACGGTGAAAATCTCCCAGAGATGTCCATCTCAACACCAAGACCCAGCTCCACTGAACGACCAGCAAGCTATAGTGCTGGACACCCTATGCCAAACAACTAGCAAGACAGGAACAAAAGCCCACCCGTTAGCAGAGAGGCTGCCTAAAATCATAATAAATCAACAGACACCCCAAAACACACCACCAGAAGTGGACCTGCCCACCAGAAAGACAAGATCTAGCCTCATCCACCAGAACACAGGCAGTAGTCCCCTCCACCAGGAAGACTACACAACCCACTGAACGAACGTTAGCCACTGGGGACAGACACCAAAAACAACGGAAACTACGAACCTGCAGCCTGCGAAAAGGAGACCCCAAACACAGTAAGTTCAGCAAAATGAAAAGACAGAGAAACACACAGCAGATGAAGAAGCAAGGCAATAACCCGCCAGAACTAACAAATGAAGAGGAAATAGGCAGTCTACCTGAAAAAGAATTCAGAATAATGATACTAAAGATATCCAAAATCTTGTTAATAGAATGGAGAAAATACAAGAACCGTTTAACAAGGACCTAGAAGAACTAAAGAGCAAACAAACAGTGATGAACAACACAATAAATGAAATTAAAAATTCTCTAGAAGGGATCAGTAGCAGAATAACTGAGGCAGAAGAAAGGATAAGTGACCTGGAAGATAAAATAGTGGAAATAACTACCACAGAGCAGAATAAAGAAAAAAGAATGAAAAGAATTGAGGACAGTCTCAGAGACCCTGGGACAACATTAAACACACCAACATTCAAATTATAGGGGTCCCAGAAGAAGAAGAGAAAAAGAAACGGACTGAGAAAATATTTGAAGAGATTATAGTTGAAAACTTCCCTAATATGGGAAAGGAAATAGTTAATCAAGTCCAGGAAGCACACAGAGTCCCATACAGGATAAATCCAAGGAGAAACACGCCAAGACACATATTAATCAAACTATCAAAAATTAACTACAAGGGTGGGATAGGGAGGGTGGGAGGGAGGGAGACGCAAGAGGGAAGAGATATGGGAACATATGTGTATGTATAACTGATTCACTTTGTTATAAAGCAGAAACTAACACACCATTGTAAAGCAATTATACCCCAATAAAGATGTTAAAAAAAATTTACAAACTAAAAATATTAAAAGCAGTAAGGGAAAAACAACAAACAACACACAAGGGAATCCCTATAAGGTTAACAGCTGATCTTTCAGCAGGAACTCTGCAAACCAAAGGGAGTGGGAGGACATATTTAAAGTGATGAAGGAGAAAAACCTACAACCAAGTTTACTCTACCCAGCAAGGATCTCATTCAGATTCGATGGAAAAATTAAAACCTTTACAGACAAGCAAAAGCTGAGAGAGTTCAGCACCACCAAACCAGGTTTACAAACAATCCTAAAGGAACTTCTCTAGGCAGGAAACACAAGAAAAGGTAAAGACCTACAATAACAAACCCAAAACAATTAAGAAAATGGTAATAGGAACATACAAATCGATAATTACCTTAAATATAAATGGATTAAATGCTCCAACCAAAAGACACAGACTGGCTGAATGGACACAAAACCGAGACCCGTATATATGCTGTCTCCAAGAGACCCACCTCAGACCTAGGGACAGATACAGACTGAAAATTAGGGGATGGAAAAAGATATTCCATGCAAATGGAAATCAAAACAAAGCTGGAGTAGCAATTCTCATATCAGACAAAATAGACTTTAAAATAAAAACTACTACAAGACACGAAGAAGGACACTACATAATGATCAAGGGACCAATCCAAGAACAAGATATAACAATTGTAAATATTTATACACCCAACATAGGAGCACCACAATACATAAGGCAAATACTAACAGCCAAAAAAGGGGAAATCGACAGTAACACAATCATAGTAGGAGACTTTAACACTCCACTTTCACCAAAGGACCAATCATCCAAAATGAAAATAAATAAGGAAACACAAGCTTTAAATGATACATTAAACAAGATGGACTTAATTAATCTTTATAGGACATTGCATCCGAAAAAAACAGAATACACATTCTTCCCAAGTGCTTATGGAACATTTTCCAGGATAGATCATATCTTGGGTCACATAGCAAGCCTTGGTAAATTTAAGAAAATTGAAATTGTATCAAGTATCATTTCCAACCACAAGGCTATGAGACTAGATATCAATTACAGGAAAAGATCTGTAAAAAATACAAACACATGGAGGCTAAACAATACACTACTTAATAACGAAATGATCACTGAAGAAATCAAAGAGGAAATCAAAAATTACCTAGAAACAAATTAAAATGGAGACACGACAACCCAAAATCTATGTGATGAAGCAAAAGCAGTTCTAAGAGGGAAGTATACAGCAATACAATCCTACCTGAAGAAACGAGTAACATCTCAAATAAACAACCTTACCTTGCACTTAAAGCAATTAGAGAAAGAAGAACAAAAAAACCCCAAAGTTAGCAGAAGGAAAGAAATCATAAAGATCAGATCAGAAATAAATGAAAAAGAAATGAAGGAAACGATAGCAAAGGTCAATAAAACTAAAAGCTGGTTATTTGAGAAGATAAACAAAATTGATAAACCATTAGCCAGACACATCAAGAAAAAAAGGGAGAAAACTCAAATCAATAGAATTAGAAATGAAAAAGGGGAAGTAACAACTGACACTGCAGAAATACAAAGGATCATCAGAGATTACTACAAGCAACTATATGCCCATAAAATGGACAACCAGGAAGAAATGGACAAATTCTTAGAAATGCACAACTTTCTGAGACTGAAGCAGGAAGAAATAGAAAATATGAACAGACCAATCACAAGCACTGAAATTGAAACTGTGATTAAAAATCTTCCAACAAACAAGAGCCCAGGACCAGATGGCTTCACAGGTGAATTCTATCAAACGTTTAGAGAAGAGCTAACACCTATCCTTCTCGAACTCTTCCAAAATATAGCAGAGGGAGGAACACTCCCAAATTCCTTCTACGAGGCCACCATCACCTTGATACCAAAACCAGACAAGGATGTCACAAAGAAAGAAAACTACAGGCCAATATCACTGATGAACATAGATGCAAAAATCCTCAACAAAATACTAGCAAACAGAATCCAACAACACATTAAAAGGATCATACACCATCATCAAGTGGGGTTTATTTCAGGAATGCAAGGATTCTTCAATATACGCAAATCTATCAATGTGATAAACCATATTAACAAATTGAAGGAGAAAAACCATATGATCATCTCAATAGATGCAGAGAAAGCTTTCGACAAAATTCAACACCCATTTATGATAAAAACCCTCCAGAAAGTAGGCATAGAGGGAACTTTCCTCAACATAATAAAGGCCATATATGACAAACCCACAGCAAACATCATCCTCAATGGTGAAAAACTGAAAGCATTTCCACTAAGATCAGGAACAAGACAAGGTTGCCCACTCTCACCACTCTTATTCAACATAGTTTTGGAAGTTTTAGCCACACCAATCAGAGAATTAAAAGAAATAAAAGGTATCCAAATCGGAAAAGAAGAAGTAAAGATGTCACTGTTTGCAGATGACATGATACTATACATAGAGAATCCAAAAGATGCTACCAGAAAACTACTAGGGCTAATCAATGAATTTGGTAAAGTAGCAGGATACAAAATTAATGCACAGAAATTGCTTGCATTCCTATACACTAATGATAAAAAACCTGTAAGTGAACTCAAGAAAACACTCCCATTTACCATTGCAACAAAAAGAATAAAATATCTAGGAATAAACCTACCTAAGGAGACAAAAGACCTGTATGCAGAAAATTATAAGACACTGATGAAAGAAATTAAAAATACAAATAGATGGAGAGGTATACCATGTTCTTGGATTGGAAGAATCAACATTGTGAAAATGACTCTACTACCCAAAGCAATCTACAGATTGAATGCAATCCCTATCAAACTACCACTGGTATTTTTCACAGAACTAGAACAAAAAATTTCACAATTTGTATGGAAACACAAAAGACTCTGAATAGCCAAAGCAATCTTGAGGACGAAAAATGAAACTGGAGGAATCAGGCTCCCTGACTTCAGACTATACTACAAAGGTACAGGAATCAAGACAGTATGGTACTGGCACAAAAACAGAAAGATAGATCAATGGAACAGGATAGAAAGCCCAGAGATAAACCCACACATGTATGGTCACCTTATCTTTGATAAAGGAGGTAGGAATGTACAGTGGAGAAAGGACAGCCTCTTCAATAAGTGGTGCTGGGAAGACTGGACAGCTGCATGTAAAAGTATGAGATTAGATCACTCCCTAACACCATACACAAAAATAAGCTCAAAATGGATTAAAGACCTAAATGTAAGGCCAGACACTATCAAACTCTTAGAGGAAAACATAGGCAGAACACTCTATGACATAAATCAAGTTCCATTTTGACCCACCTCCTACAGGAATGGAAATAAAAACAAAAATAAACAAATGGGACCTAATGAAACTTAAAAGCTTTTGCACAGCAAAGGAAACCATAAACAAGACCAAAAGACAACCCTGAGAATGGGAGAAAATATTTGCAAATGAAGCAACTGACATAGGATTAACCTCCAAAATTTACAAGCAGCTCATTCAGCTGAATATCAGAAAAAACAAACAACCTAATCAAAAAACGGGCAGAACACCTAAATAGACATTTCTCCAAAGATATACAGATTGCCAACAAACACATGAAAGAATGCTCAACATCATTAATCATTAGAGAAATGCAAATCAAAACCTCAATGAGGTATCATCTCACACCAATCAGAATGGCCATCATCAAAAAATCTACAAACAATAAACGCTGGAGAGGCTGTGGAGAAAAGGGAACCCTCTTGCACTGCTGGTGGGAATGTAAATTGATACAGCCACTATGGAAAACAGTATGCAGGTTCCTTAAAAAACTAAAAATAGAACTACCATATGACCCAGCAATCCCACTACTGGGCATATACCCTGAGAAAACCATAATTCAAAAAGAGTCATGTACCACAATGTTCACTGCAGCTCTATTTACAATAGCCAGGACATGGAAGAAACCTAAGTGTCCATCAACAGATGAACTGATAAAAAAGATGTGGCACATATATAGAGTGGAATATTACTCAGCCAGAAAAACAAACGAAATTCAGTTATTTGTAGTGAGGTCGATGGAACTTGAGTCTGTCATACAGAGTGAAGTACGTCAGAAAGAGAAAAACAAATACCATATGCTAATACATATATATGGAATCTTAAAAAAAAAAAAGTTCATGAAGAACCTAGGGGCAAGATGGGAATAAAGACGCAGACCTACTAGAGAATGGACTTGAGGATATGGGGAGGGGGAAGGGTAAGCTGGGACAAAGTGAGAGAGTGGCATGGACATATATACAGTACCAAACATAAAATAGATAGCTAGTGGGAAGCATCCGCATAGCACAGGGAGGTCAGCTCAGTGCTTTGTGACCACCTAGAGGGGTGGGATAGGGAGGGTGGGAGGGAGGGAGGTACAAGAGGGAAGAGATATGAGGACATATGTATATGTATAACTGATTCACTTTGTTATAAAGCAGAAACTAACACACCATTGTAAAGCAATAATACTCCAATAAAGATGTTTTTTAAAAAAAAAGCTTGCAAACAACAAAAAGAAAAATAAAATAGATATATATCAAGATACAGAATGTTAAAAAATATAAATATATAATGCATAGCTATAAGTATATATTTATGTTTATTTTTAACCTTTTTATACTTGTGTCTCATTTTTAGAATATTTTGATATATGTGTATGTGTATATATGAATCAGTGGGAAACATACTGATTTATACAAAATCATTGACAAAAGCAGCTTATGTAGAAAGCCAGCAGAAAATATATGAACACATCTAATTATAAAGGATGGGAGCTACAAATGAAAAACTTTGCATAAAGACACTGAAGCTACAAAAATAACTGTTCAATATATTTCACTGCAATTACACTTCACAACATATTAATTCTCTGTCCCTAAGGGATTCCATTTTGCATAGAACCTAAATAAACTGCCTGAAAAAATTTTGCTGAGATTGAGATTGGATTTAATTACCAGACCTAATTTTTCAGTAATGGAAATCAGCCAAAGAACTGGGGGAAAATGCTGACTGAATGGAGACCTGAGTGACCTAGCTAACTGGAAGGGAACAACATTTTTGATTAATTGAAAGGACAAGCACTTCATCTTAAAATGTCCAAAGGTTAGATGTGTAGAACTAAATAAATCAATAACACTGTTTGATAGCACTTTCCCAGTAACCCTGTGGAGTACCTTTTCATATTATAACACATAAAACAGTAAGAGGCATACATTCTTGCAGGCACTTTTCTACACCTAAAGTAAAAGTGTTTTATACAGCCTCCAGAATAGGCATCTCTACTACTCATAAAAACAATTTCTTACCTTTTCTGGGTTACTTTTACTGTAAAGGTCACCAGCTGTAACTGGTTGCAGTACTTTTGTGTGGCACAGTTGGAGCTGGCAAGAGACTGTTAAGTGAAAAATCATTTTTGGAGCTTCGAAGGGGAGTTGTGTTTGTCCTTACAAAATGAATTGCCTCCACAGCAAAGAACTGCAGTGATTCTACATGTTATTTCAAACATGAAATGTCATAATTCTTCCCTTTGTAAAGCCATCCTGCAATCAGCAACAATTAGCATGCTGGTTAAAAAAGAGACCACTTTACTGATATTATTAATTCAATGCCACATTAAAATTAAGCTTATTATCACTACTCAAACAAATCTTGAAATTAAGAGACAGCCATTAACTGCTATATTTCACTTATGGGGCAACATGTTATTTTTTCTAAATTTTTACTTATTTATTTTCTATACAGCAGGTTCTTATTAGTTATCTATTTTCTACATATTAGTGTATATATGTCAATCCCAATCTCCCAATTCATCCCACCACCACCCCCTCCAGCCCCCCCACTTCCCCCCTGACCTGGTGTCCATACATTTGTTCTCCACATCTGTGTCTCTATTTCTGCCTTGCATACTGGTTCATCTGTACCATTTTTCTAGATTCCACATATATGCATTAATATATGATATTTGTTTTCCTCTTTCTGACTTACTTCACTCTGTATGACAGTCGCTAGGTCCATCCACATCTCTACAAATGACCCAATTTCGTTCCTTTATATGGCTGAGCAATATTCCCTTGTATATATGTACCACATCTTCTTTATCCATTCATCTGTCGATGGGCATTTAGATTGCTTCCATGACCTGGTTATTGCAAATAGTGCTGCAGTGAACACTGGGGGTGCATGTATCTTTTTTGAATTATGGTTTTCTCTGGGTATATGCCTAGTACTGGGATTGCTGTGTCATATGGTAATTCTACGTTTAGTTTTTTAAGGAACCTCCATACTGTTTTCCCTAGAGGATGTATCAATTTACATTCCCACCAACAGTGTAAAAGGGTTCCCTTTTCTCCACACCCTCTCCAGCATTTATTGCTTGTACATTTTTTGATGATGCCCATTCGAACCTGTGTGACGTGATACCTCATTGTACATCCATTTGCATTTTTCTAATAATTAGTGATGTTGAGCAGCTTTTCATGTGCCTCATGGCCATCTGTATGTCTTCTTTGGAGAAATGTCTATTTAGGTCTTCTGCCCATTTTTGGACTGGGTTGTTTGCTTTTTGATACTGAGCTACATGAGCTGTTTATATATTTTGGAGATTAATCCTTTGTGAGTTGATTCATTTGCAAATATTTTTCTCCCATTCTGAGGGTTGTCTTTTCATCTTCTTTATGGTTTCCTTTGATGTGCAAAAGCTTTGAAGTTTCATTAGGTCCCATTTGTTTATTTTTGTTTTTATTTCCATTTCTCTAGGAGGTGGGTCAAAAAAGATCTTGCTGTGATTTATGTCAAAGAGTATTCTTCTTACGTTTTCCTCTAAGAGTTTTATAGTGTCTGATCTTACATTTAGGTCTTTAATCAAATTGGAGTTTATTTTTGTGTATGGTGTTAGGGAGTGCTCTAATTTCATTCTTTTATGAAATTAGAAACAGCTGTCCAGTTTTCCCAGCACCACTTATTGAAGAGACTGTCTTTTCTCCATTGTATATCCTTGCCTCCTTTGTCATAGATTAGTTGACCATAGGTGTGTGGGTTTATTTCTGGGCTTTCTATCCTGCTCCATTGATCTATATTTCTGTTTTTGTGCCAGTACCATATTGTCTTGATTACTGTAGCTTTGTAGTATAGTCTGAAGTCAGGGAGTCTGATTTCTCCAGCTGTGTTTTTTCCCCTCAAGATTGCTTTGGCTATTCGGGATCTTTGGTGTCTCCATACAAATTTTAAGATTTTTTGTTCTAGTTCTATAAAAAATGCCATTGGTAATTTGATAGGGATTGCACTGAATCTGTAGATTGCTTTGGGTAGTATAGTCATTTACACAATGTTGATTCATCCAATCCCAGAACATGGTATATCTCTCCATCTGTTTGTGTGATCTTTGATTTCTTTCATCAGTGTCTTATAGTTTTCTGAGTACAGGTCTTTTACCTCCTTAGGTAGGTTTATTCCTAGATATTTTATTCTTTTTGTTGCAGTGGTGAATGGGATTATTTCCTTAATTTCTCTTTCTGATCTCTCATTGTTAGTGTATAGGAATGCAAGAAATTTCTGTGCATTAATTCTGTATCCTGCAACTTTACTGAATTCACTGATTAGATCTAGCAGTTTTCTGGTGGCATCTTTAGGATTCTCTATGTATAGTGTCATGTCATCTGCAAACAATGACAGTTTTACTTCTTCTTTTCCAATTAGTATTCCTTGTATTTCCTTTTCTTCTCTGATTGCTGTGGTTAGGACTCCCAAAACTATGTTGAATAACAGTGGCGACAGTGGACATCCTTGTCTTGCTCCTGATCTTATAGGAAACGCTTTCAGTTTTTCACCATTGAGAATGATGTTTGCTGTGGGTTTTCATATATGGCCTTTATTATGTTGAGGTAGGTTCCCTCTGTGCCCACTTTCTGGAGAGTTTTTATCATAAATAGGTGTTGAATTTTGTCAAAAGCTTTCCCTGCAACTACTGAGATGATCACGTTTTTTTTATTCTTCAATTTGTTAATATGGTGTATCACATTGATTGATTTGCATGTACTGAAGAATCTTTGCATCCCTGGGATACGTCCCACTTGATCATAGTGTATGATCCTTTTAATGTGTTGTTGGATTCTGTTTGCTAGTATTTTGTTGAGGATTTTTGCATCTGTATTCATCAGTGATACTGATCTGTAATTTTCTTTTTTTTTTTTGTAGTACCTCTGTCTGGTTTTGGTATCAGGGTGATGGTGGCTTTGTAGAATGAACTTGTGAGTGTTCCTTCCTCTGCAACTTTTTGGAGGAGGTTGAGGAGTTTTTCTTGTTTCTTGAGGTAGGATTATATTATTATAAACTTCCCTCTTAGAACTGCTTTTGCTGTATCCCATAGGTTTCAGATCGTCGTGTTTTCATTGTCATTTGTCTCTAGGTATCTTTTTCTTTCCTCTTTTATTTCTTCTGTGATCTCTTGGTTATTTAGTAAAGTATTGTTTAGCCTCCATGTGTTTGTGTTTTTTACGTTTTTTCCCTGTAATTAATTTCTAATCTCATTGTGTTGTGGTCAGAAAAGATACTTGATATGATTTCAATTTTCTTAAATTTACTGAGGCTTGATTTGTGACCCAAGATGTGATCTATACTGGAGAATGTTCTGTGTGCACTTGAGAAGAAAGTGTAATCTGCTGTTTTCAGATGGAATGTCCTATAAATATCAATTAAATCTATCTGGTTTATTGTTTCATTTAAAACTTGTGTTTCCTTATTAATTTTCTGTCTGGATGATCTGTCCATTGGTGTAAGTGAGGTGTTAAAGTCCCCCACTATTACTGTGTTACTGTTGATTTCCTCTTTTAAAACTGTTAGCATTTGCCTTAGTATATAGGTGCTCCTATGGTGGGTGCATATATATTTATAACTGTTATATCATTTTCTTGGATTGACTCCTTGACCCCTGATCATTATGTAGTGTCCTTCCTTGTCTCTTCTAACATTCTTTATTTTAAAGTCTATTTTATCTGATATGAGTATTGCTACTACAGTTTTCTTTTGATTTCCATTTGCATGGAATATATTTTTCTATCCCCTCACTTTCAGTCTGTATGTGTCCCTAGGTCTGAAATGGGTCTTTTGTAGACAACATGTATACGGGCTGGCTGAACATATATTCAGCCAGCCTGTGTCTTTTGATTGCGGCATATAATCCATTCACATTTAAGGTAATTATCGATATGTATGCTCCTATTACCATTTTCTTAATCGTTTTGAGTTTCTTTTTGTAGGTCCTTTTCTTCTCCTGTGTTTCCCACTTAATGATGTTCCTTTAACATTTGTTGTAGAGCTGGTTTTGTGCAGCTTAATTCTTTTAGCTTTTGCTTGTTTGTAATTCTTTTGATTTCTCTGGCAAATCTGAATGAGATCCTTGCCAGGTAGAGTAATCTTGGTTGTAGGTTCTTCCCTTTAATCACTTTAAGTATATGGTGCCACTCCCTTCTGGCTTGTAGAGTTTCTGCTGAGAAATCAGCTGTTAACCTTATGGGAGTTCCCTTATATATTGTCTTTTTTCCCTTGTTGCTTTTAATAATTTTTCTTTGTCTTTAATTTTTGTCAGTTTGATTACTATGTATCTCAGAGTGTTTCTCCTTGGGTTTATCCTTCCTGGGACTCTCTGTGCTTCCTGGACTTCGGTGGCTATTCCCTTTCCCATGTTAGGGAAGTTTTCGACTATAATCTCTTCAAATATTTTCTCAGGTCCTTTCTCTCTCTTTTCCTTCTGGGACCCCTATAATGAGAATGTTGTCCCAGAGGTCTCTTAGGCTGTCCTCATTTCTTTTCATTCTTTTTTCTTTATTCTGTTCTGCAGCAGTGATTTCCACCATTCTGTCTTCCAGGTCACTTATCTGTTCTTCTGCCTCAGTTATTCTCTTATTGATTCCTTCTAGTGTATTTTGTATTTCAGTTATTGTATTGTTCATTTCTGTTTGTTTGTTCTTTAATTCTTCTAGGTCTTTGTTAAACACTTCTTGCATCTTCTCATCTTTGCCTCCATTCTCTTTCCGAGGTCCTGGATCATCTTCACTATCATTATTCTGAATTCTGTTTCTGGAAGGTTGCCTATCTCCACTTCATTTAGTTGTTTTTCTGGGGTTTTATCTTGTTCCTTCACCTGGTACACAGTCCTCTGCCTTTTCATTTTGTCTTTCTTTCTGTGAATGTGGTTTTCATTCCACAGGCTGCAAAACTGTAGTTCTTCTTGCTTCTGAAGTCTGCCCTCTGGTAGATGAGGCTATCTAAGGGGCTTCCTGATGGGAGGGACTGGTGGTGGGTAGAGCTGGCTGTTGCTCTGGTGGACAGAGCTCAGTAAAACTAATCTGCTTGTCTCCTGATGGGTGGGGCTCAGTTCCCTCATGTTGGTTGTTTGGCCTGAGGCGAACCAGCACTGGAGCCTACAGGCTCTTTGGTGGGGCTAATGGCAGACTCTGGGAGGGCTCATGCCAACAAGTACTGCCCAGAACTTCTGCTGTCAGTGTCCCTGTCCCCGTGGTGAGCCACAGCCACCCCTCACCTCTGCAGGAGACCCTCCAACACTAGCAGGTAGGTCTGGTTCAGTCTCCTGTGGGGTCACTGCTCCTTCCCCCTGAGTCCTGATGTGCACACTACTTTGTGTGTGCCCTCCAAGATTGGAGTCTCTGTTTCCCCCAGTCCTGTCGAAGTTGTGCAATCAAATTGTGCTAGCTTTCTAAGTCTGATTCTCTTGGAATTCCTCCTCCCGTTGCTGGACCCCCAGGTTGGGAAGCCTGACGTGGGGCTCAGAACCTTCACTCCAGTGGGTGGACTTCTGTTGTATAATTGTTCTCCAGTTTGTGAGTCACCCACCCAGCTGTTATGGGATTTGATTTTATTGTGATTGCGCCCCTCCTACCGTCCCATTGCAGCTCCTCCTTTTTCTTTGGATGTGGGGTTTCTTTTTTGGTGAGTTCCAGTGTCTCCCTTTCGATAACTGTTCAGCAGTTAGTTGTGATTCCAGTGCTCTTGCAAGAGGAAATGAGCACACGTCCTTCTACTCCGCCATCTTGAACCAATCTCAGCAACGTTTTTAAATATTATATGATTTGTTTGAATATGTTTCTTAAATAATGAGAGGGAAAAGAAGAGTTTTGGCTACTTTAAGAAGTCACTGCAGGGCTTGCTTATTTTATGAAAATGAAATATCACTAAGCAGGAGGAGGTTTGTTTTTTTTTTTTAATTTTTATTTTTAAAATTTATTTATTTCTGGCTGCACTGGGTCTTCATTGCTGCCTGCAGGGTTTCCCTAGTTATGGCAAGCGGGGGCTACTCCTCGTTGTGGTGCACGGGCTTCTCATTGTGGTGGCTTCTCTTCTTGCGGAACACGGGCTCTAGGCACACGGGCTCAGTAGTTGTGGCTCATGGGCTCTAATGTGCAGGCTCAGTAGTTGTGGCGTACAGGCTTAGTTGCTCTGTGGCACATGGGATCTTCCCAGACCATGGCTTGAACCTGTGTCCCCTGCATTGGCAGGCAGATTCTTAACCACTGCACCACCAGGGATCTCCCAGGAGGAGGTTATTTAAAGGCCCATAAAATTGTTGTTGCCAAAGTAACTCCCCCTGACTTTAGGAAAATCTTGACGGGGAATCATGCCACAGACAGAAACATAACACATCTCATTTTTCTTTCTTCTCTCCTTGCTTTAGCCTAGAGGGAAAGAACAAGGAGTTTCTCTATCCTTAGAGCTGCCTGGACCACATATGGAGTCAAGTGTCACTTTAAGAAGCTGAGTGATAAGGATATGCACATCTAGAGACAAGCAACCAGCAGAACAAGGACTCTGAAGACCAAGTCACAGGATGAAAATGTGCAGCACCTGGAAATGTCTAGTTTGGAGAGGGGGACAGTTAAGGAGAAATACAATAGCTAATTCAAATATTTAGAGGTCTATAATGTAGAATACATCTTAAAATGTGTTTGTGTGGTAGCAGACAGCAAAATCTGTCTGCATCTGAGCAAGTGTCTGATGGCAGCCCCCACCCCAACTGCAAGCAGTCATGCACTTCCGTCCTCCTCCTCCACATTGTTGTTCCCCTGATTTTCTTGTGGGGAACCTGGCTACTTCAGCTTTCCCCCCTGGCTCTTTTCCCTCATCCAAAAAATATATGTACAGATAGAGTACAAAAATATATCTAAAGATAGATATAGTCTTATTTAGCCATTGTTATATAAGGGATGCTGTTTGCCTGGCCTGTCTATAGGAAATTTTATTATTTATGTCAAACTGTAAATACATACATGTATATGCATATATATATATAATATATAATGTTGTGATTATAAACATAATTTACATTCCTTAGAGGGAAATATTAGAAAATGTAAAAAATAGGAATTATGCATAGTCCTACTACCCAAAATTATGCTACAGTTATGCTTCTTTTCCTCATGACTATGCTCTCCGAGTATTTTTATAATGTTGTGATCTTTGTACACACTTTTATATACCCATCTCTTCACTCGTTAATACATAAAGATTTTTGTGTTATTAAAAATACTTCTAAATATTCAATGATTTTATAGTTTTCCATTATAATTTTATTTTACTATTCTATTATTTTGGAGCATTAGAGTGATTATCAATTGTCCTTATTATATATTGGGTTAATTTGTTATTAACCCATCCAGTTTTTTTCCTCAAAATTCTTATTTTGCTCCATGACCCTCTCCTTTAGGCGTGTAGGCTTTGTCTCAGAAAGGATGAGAGGGCAGATGAAAATAGTTCATCCTCAGCTTCCGAGTTTTAAAGCAGACTTTTGAAACTTGCAGCAAAGACAAAGCAAAAAGTTATTCTATTTAAAGTCACTTTTGAGTCTCAAAAGTCTGACTTCTAGGGCTTCCCTGGTGGCGCAGTGGTTGAGAGTCCACCTGCCGATGCAGGGGACACAGGCTCATACCCCGGTCCGGGAAGATCCCACATGCCGCGGAGCGGCTGGGCCCGTGAGCCATGGCCACTGAGCCTGCGTGTCCAGAGCCTGTGCTCCGCAACGGGAGAGGCCACAACAGTGAGAGGCCCGTGTACCGCAAAAAAAAAAAGTCTGACTTCTGAGTATCAAAATCATGATGTATTTGTGGCATTTCATTTATGTCATGAACAATAAAGTTGAAAGCATGTGAAATTAGCCAAAGTAGTTTAGAAGGGATTACAATTTATAAGGAAGAGAGAAGTGTAAGAAGATATGAGAGGAAAGCCATAGAGTTAGATGGTGTAGGTCTCTGAAAAGAGAGTCTGCCCTCTAACCATCATCAACCAGGGCCAAAACTCTTGGGAGGGGGTGAGGGGCAAAGAATCCCAGATAGGTTTGGGGATCTGAGCATAGAGGAGACCAGTGCCCCACTTCCACTAGAGACTATGCAAGAGGTAAGCCTTAAAGGGGCCCCTGTATCACCATGGCAAGGTGACAGTGGGTAGAGATGGTGGCATGAGGAGTCTATACCAAGGCACCTGAGAAAGCTCCACAGAGCACAATTTTGCCTGTGCCTCCCTGAGAGACAAGGTGGGGGGGTGTCACTAAAAGAGAGCTTGCACACTCATCACATCCCAGTGGCTGAAGGGAGCACAGTAACTGGAGACCAATGGGGACCCCAATGCCTCAGCAGACACCACACTGGGATAGTCGCAGACCCCAGGAAACAGGTAGAATGACACATTTGCCAGGTGCCAGCCTAGGCAGAGAACGTCCCAAGTGTAGTCTCTTCTCCATGCCTTGAGGTAATGGAACTTCCCCACAATTGAGAAGTAGTCTCAGAGGAGGAAACGTGAACTGACTGGGGGGAAAAAATAAGCCTCTGAATTGACTAAGAAAGCCATAATTTGACTGAGTCTACCATGAATTGGCTGAGATTAAATCTCCAAGGGGAATGAGGAGCTCAATGTCAATGTTGAGTTGGAGAAAAATGATTACATTTTTGCACACCCAAATTTGTCACCACTGCATAATTAATACCATACTAAATAGTTTCATAGCAATGATAACTTTCAATGATAATACCCTTTCAACTGGGTCCCGTCATTTAATTTTTGCCCATTTATCCCTTCAACAAATATACTGAGCACCTATATTTTCTAGGAATTGTACTAAACAGCTAGAGCAGAGAACAAAACATATGTAGCTGCTCACTGTCTTCACTGACTTCCAACTAGGAAAACTAACAATGAAGAAGTTATTACAACAAATTACTATGGCCACTATGACAAGGGAGGAGTCCTAACCTACCCTTCTAGGCAAAACAACAGTGACACAGAACCCCCACAGAATTAGCAGACGTAAAGAAGGGAAAAGTATCCCAGAGAAAGAAAACAGCGTACCCAAAGTGCCAGGAGTCACACAGAGAAGGATGACATGGCCACCCACTGCTGAGCATGCATTCAGCACTTGAGGATACATATCGTGTGTGTTATAAATGGAGTTTCAAATTCAGGGGGTTACGATGCCATAGTTTAAAGAAAAAGGTAGGACTAAGAACTAGAATCAGAAAAATAAATTCTGTGAGCAATACTTTCTCAATATTTGATAGCTTACCATTTCTATTTCCACTTAAATAGGTAAAGAGATACCTCATTTTTCTATGACTGGAACAGACAGCTAATTGCTTACCCCAATATTCATTTTCCACTTTTTCTCTGATTTAAAAATAAAAAAAGGATTTTACTCAGTGCCATCATATGCCTAGCTTTTCTCCAACTTCAGAGGTGACCAACAGAAATAAATCCCAGACATTGAGAAGTAAAAATGTAGGAGGTACCTCTAGTAAATCTTCTTTAAAGTTTCCTTTGTCCTGCTGCCATCCTAGAATATGACCGTGATATCTGCATCTCCAGTTGCCATCTTGAAATATAAGGACAAAGTTCATACTCTAGGGCTTGTAGAATGAAGAGCAGGAAGTATATCCTGATTACCAATAATTCTGTAGAGCCATAAGACTAGCTCACCAAATTGCTTTCACATGAGAGAAATAAACTGTCATGTTTAACCCACTGTTATCTTCTTTTCTGTTTATGCAGCCAAACCTAATCCTAATACAATGTTGTAAAGAGCTGACTTAGGATAGCTGAGAAGTAAATGTTCTAAATCTACAGCAAGGCCCAAGACACAAATCAGATAACTGTAAAGCTAAAAAGAAATCTAGAAGTCATTTGGTCTGTTTCGTAAACTTGACCTTATCACTCTCTGGGGTACAGCTGTTCAAAGGCTCCTCCTCATTGACAAGATAATGTCGAAGTTTAAGTTTCTTGAATGGTCATGATCCAGTCCTTTCTACCTCTCCATCCTGATTTCCTATCAAAGAAATTATGTTCAGGAATTATCAACTATTTTTAGTATCCTGATACAACATGTACTTCATAAGCCCATGTGTTTATTATGTCCTGTTCTTACTGCTAAAAATATACTTCCCCTGCTTGGCCATTTTGCTCAAAAATGTACTTCTCCATGAAAGATACCTACCTCCAAACCACCAGACTGATTGCTTTTTCCCTTGTGTGATCTTTACGATATACATATTTTTTCTAATATTATACTTAGGCGTGTAAATAAGTAGTCACCATCTAATGAGATATTGTTTATTTCTGTATTCCTAGTGCCCAGCCAATAATATATAATAGTAGGTGCTGAATATTTGTTGAATTGACTTGCATTTCAGATTAGGAAATTAAGGACTCTGAAAGAGTAATCAACCTAGGTATTAACAGAGCACCAAAGTTTACATCAGGAGTCAAAAGAGAAAAGATGAAGCCAAAATATCATTTTTATATCTGATAGAGGTCAAGTTGGAAGACCTGGCTTATATTGATATCTTGGGACTCACTAATGAGTCCAGAATTGGGCAGACTTACCCAGCTAGGCACAGAAGCACTGGACCAGGGCAGGACTCCCCATGTGGAATAATGGAGGAGAATTCATGGTCACTTCCAAGAGGAGAAAGACGGGAGCTGAGCTGAGCTGAGCATGCCCTGTTATTCCTCCAAAATGGACTCATAGGCTAAGAATCTCCTCAGAGGCAGGGTGATTGATGGGGCAGAGGGAAGCCCAGACCTACAACTAATTGAGCTCCTTTCTCATGACCAAAGCATCAGAAGTGGGAAAGAGGACCATTCCCCAGATTTTGATTCTCTTAACTCATTGGGCTTAAGCATGAAGCTGTGGATGCAAATAATCAATTAAAAAATCTATAATAAGAATAGAAGAGAGCTTTATTCAAGCCAAACTGAGGACTATAGCCCAGGAAACAACTCTCAAGGGACTGCTCTGAAGAGGTAGGGGAAGAGCCAGTATATATATGAATTTTTTGGCTGGGAAATACATGTAGTCTAGCATATATCTTGGTAAAAAATTACTGCTAATCACAAAAAACAGATATCTCAAGTTAATGATTTTAGTGTTTTTCTATGTATAGGTAGATGCAAGAATCTGGAGTCACTGAAATTCTTCCTTAGATATGCACCTTAACTATCTAGGACCCCCGATATATCTGAAGGACAGAATGCTTCATCCTGTTTTGTTTTTTTTGCATCCTGAATTCCCCTTAGGGAATTCAGTGGGGCAACTGCAGTGGGTTGTGATTTAACTCTTTGTATAACTGGATGATGAGTGACACTCTTTTCTTTAATGGTTAAAGCAGATGTACAATGTATGTTTGACAGGCCATGAGAAAGTTCAAGCCAAATCACGTTATAAGCCCAGAATGACTTCCCCATACCTCAGTATGTGAAAATTTCTTCCATCAAAGCCTATGGTCAGCAAGAGTTGTAGCTGTCTGCCTTGGGAGACCTTTCAGGAGGCCACCTTCATAAGATCACAAGCTACACGTCTCTGCTCTTTTGAGTTTCCTCCTGGGTCTAGTGGCAGGCAGCTTAAAAGTCGTCCCCACAAGAATCTGCAATGTGTCAGATGAATACATTCAATATATCAACTTTGAATCCACTCCATACCAAAAGCTGAAAATGTATCCCTATTCTATTTTCTGTCCCGAATTATGTCCACATATGCTGTCCAATACAGCATGACAAAGGTTCTGCAGAGATTAAATGCTATCTTGGAGATACTTCAATAATAAAACGCCTATAAAGAGATGCTTCAACTTTGAACACGATTTCCTTTCTATTATTAAATTTCATGAAATAAATTAAAGTCCAAAGACTAAATTCTTTTACAAGTTGAAATTCAAAAACATTGAAATCCAAGGGAACTAAAGTCTGAAATCAAATTCTTGTGTGTTTAAGTTCAATGTGCAAAGTTCAATTACAAAACAAAAACCATTTGCTGATTTGTTATTCTACCGAGGCTCAGCAAGAGGGATTTTTCTGCCTTGGTAGAGTGGGGTCTCTTCAGCAACTACAACAGTTCCTCTCTGGAATGGATTTGGAGTTTCCGAAGCCCCAGAAGTCATAGTAATTCAATACTTAGTCCCTCAGGAGCCTCACTTCTAAAGAACCCTAAGAGTTAACAGGACACAGAGAATTATCACAAGGTTTTTCCAGATCCATCTAGTTTAGAAAGCCATTCTCCTGCCCTTAGATCAATTACAAAATTACATTCCCAGAACCAGGGCTACCAAGAGTCTAAGAGAAATCTGATGATGTCTGGCAAAAAAGGAAAATATTCTTGGATTCAATGTAGTAGGAAGTCTGTCATTCAAGACCAATTGTCTGGATTGCTTACTTAAGCCAAAGGAAAATTCTCCGAACAAGAAGTTATTTTGAGACTACACTTGCATTTAGCACTTTCATTTACATTTCTTTACATTTACATTTTTGTGAGAAAAAAAAAATATCTATGCTTCCTGCATCCTCACAGAGTGTCACTTGAGGCATTTCTGCCTCCTTGCACATTTAGATAACTGTAATGGGGTCAGCCCCAATCACAGGAACTCAAGTACCTTTCTTCCCCATCCAGCACCTCTTAATTCCATTTTCCTATTAAACCTTGGGCCCCTAATGCCATGTAGTGACATAAGTGCATCACCTCTCAGAAAGAGGCTTTTTTGGTCCTGTGCCACAGTGGCTGCCTCACTGCCTCTGGCTCCAGGATTGCTTGGGCAGTGAAACTCACCCCCTAGAGAAGAGTTTCCATTCATTCCCAATTTGTTTTGGCTGAAGACCCACCCTGAACAGATTCCTACACTAAGCGATTTTGATGCTTCTGAAGCTTGTGTCCCTGGGGAAAAGTTTTAAATGTCCCAGCGTCTGAGTAGCTTTTTGTTCAACTACATCTTTTTTCTGAAGTACTGAATCATACCACTGGTACTGAATTTCCCACTGTTATTTCCCCACTCCTTTCAGGAAGGCTATTTGAGCTTAACAATTTAATCTACTTCTTAAAGTGGCCACTTTCCTTCTCTAATCCGTGTGGGAGCTAATGCTACTTGTTGAAACTTAGCGCCTCCCTTCCATTTATTTCATCTTTGCTTTCTGGTTCAGTTATTTTTATAACTTCTCTGGATTCTTCATCATCATCATCATCAAAGAGAATAAATCAACAAGTTCTGGATTCGTTGTTCAAATTTTGTCTACCTTACTCCTGATGAGATGAATAATCCCCGCCTAGATATATTCTTCCATCAGACATTTAATCAAAGCCTGGACTTGTTCTCTGATTCTCACATCTAGATTTCATCACATCTTCTCTCAACTTTCTTTTAGGATCCTCATTTCATAAATGTATTGACCAAGGTCAGTAAGTTCCCTCAGGGCAAAGGTAATGCCTGTTTCAACTGCAATGATGTGTCATATGGAAACTCAGCTGAAAAATGCTTTGAATATTTCACATGAATTTCATTCCTCAATCCTGCCCCAGTTTTTTATAACCACTTGGTACAGCTGTCCCACTCTTTAAGGAGTGGTTCTCCAACTGCTCTGAGTGGGGACCTATGGCTTTCAGAAGTCATCATCCCTCGGTGACTTGGCCTTTCTTGAAGGAATCAGATCTGCTAATCTGCTAGATTTGTGTGGATCCCAGTCAGCATTTCTGATCTAATAACAAAAATGTCTTTCCTTCTTTTAGAGCAGTTGGAATCTGGGTACTGCTTTTCTCCCCTTTTATATTGGTCTAAAATGTCATCTTTAAGATGCCATTTTCTTCTTTACTCTTCCTTAACATAAATGAATAAATTTGTAAAATCTCTTCTTCCAGCTTAATTGGCCTGTGTTCCTTTTTTTTTTTTAATCTTTCACTGCTTCTGAGTTTGACAGTAAAACTGAAGCACATCTTTCAAACCACTACAGTTTCTTCTTGTTTTCCTAAGCAAATGAATTTATTACTAGAGGCAAACAGTTCCAGGCACTGAGCATTTTTGTTTCCTTCTACCTTTGGGTTTGTAATAATGTCATTTAGTTGAATTTCTATCTTAAGGGGATGGCATTATATAATAAGGGCTCACATCTCTTATTTGTTCATTAAGTCTAACACAAGAACAAGGGTGAAGCCACAATTTGGGTGTCAGATATCAAGCCAGAGTTATAACTTACGAAATTAACATAGAGCCGATCTGAGATTCTATGATAGGACAGTGAGTCTTGAAAGTCAGAGGAAATGCCACATGGAATCAAGGTTAGTCAGTCCCTCCAGAGTGCCCTCCTTGATCCTGAAAGAGGAATAGAACCTAGTATTTCCAATCTACATTACCTAGGCTTGGTACTAACCATATAAAGCTAGAACATCTCTAGTGCTCTGTTCACATGCAGAATTCAGCTGCCTTGCAGTTGAAAAGTGGCAAATATTCTTCTGACAACCGATGTGTAAATCAGTTGTAAAACTCTTCTCTGCAATGGAATCTTTGTCTCAACAAGGAAGAGCAAGGCCTGTGCAGTAAACTAAAGCAATCTACCTGAAGCCCCCAACACAGCCAGAGGGTTGTGTCTTATTTTCTCACATAAATTGCATAAGTCATATGTTACAGTCACCTGCTAAGCTCAAAATACCTCATGACAGCTAAAATTTCTTTCTCAGGCGGCAGAAATTCAAAGTCAAGTACAAAAGTGTAAAAACACATTTGGCCTAAAATAAGCCTCTATAAACCAGCAGGGTTTCTCCCTCAAACTAAAGTCCAAGACCCATGGTGTGGGCCCCGGATGCACAAAAAGCTTCTGACCAAATTGTCCCCCTCGAATTTTTCGTTTATTTTTCTTTCTCAATGTTGCTGGTGAATAAACAAAACTTGGGAATCTCTGAGAGCCCCTCCCCAATAAAAAGCACCTTTAATATACACTAGGCTTATAAACAAGTTGAGAAGTACAACAAAACAGTAAAGTAGGAGGTCAAAATAATGCCTGTTACTGATAGAGGGCAGGCTGCAGGATATGGTTTGTTGGGGGGCAGGGGCGGGGGTGCAGTGCTAGAGGTGGATAGGCCTCCCTGTAGGTAGGAAGTCTGACTAGTTAAGATTTATAACTTAGAACACACAGGCTCATTCCAAACAGGAAGAAAGCTGAAGCTAAGTCAAGCAGGTTCATTTATTCTTCCCAAAGTTGACAATCAAAAAAGACTCGATCTCTCTAGGAGCTGGATGAATAAAGGATGGAGAGAGACCTACAATGACATTAAGAGATCTCACTTTACAGGAAGGAAATATCAGAAATGGGAATTATTCCCAGCTAACAATGCTTGCAAACAAGGTTAAATTCTTTGCTTACTGGTTTTTATACTGAGAACGTTTCTCAATATATTTGTGCAATTCTGATAGGATATTCTCATATTTAGTTTTCAGTACCCCATTGCACTGCAATTTAATAAATCCCATTCGTGGATTACCAATGTTTCACAATATCGATATTAATTCATTTTCATAAAATTTGATATCAGAAAGTCAATTTTAGAATTTAGTCTTCAACTACACAATTTGGGGAATGTATTCATAGTTATGTCTGTTATTTAATGTCTGGAAATTGATTTCCCATAAGATTACAGGCCAGAGGATTCACTGACAACTAATTTCCCAAAGACTTCAGTAGGAGCATATGTGTAATGGCTTAAGAATGACCTTACACAAAAATATTCACCGTTTAGATGCACTGCATTATCAACTAAAGAATCCAATCTTTGCAAAACAGGAGATAGGGGGTGGTGAAAAATTAAGAATAGATTTTCCCTTAGATGACATGAGCAAAGTTGACTTCTTTCAACAATTCAAAAATCATTCTCATCTAACCTTTGTGTAAAGACAGCCTACACCTATATTATTTTATGCACTCAACTTATCTAAGATATATCATTACGTTTATACACATTCTTTACCTTCTTTTCACAATGATTTATTTTCAATGTACAGGTCTTAAGCATTGTTTTTTAAACTTATTACTAATTATTTTAGCATTGTATTTGTAAATTATTTAAACTTTACTTTCCAATAATTTACTTGTTTATATAAAAATACAATTAATTTGTGTATATTAACTTTATATCTTGCGAGCCTGCTAAATTCACTAATTTGTTAAAAGAATTATTGTTTAGGATTTTTCAGGTAAACAATAATTTCACCTGCTAAAAAAACAATTTTCCTCCATCCTTTTGTTTCCTTACGCCTGTTATGCATTTTTCTTGCCTTATTAAACTGGCTAGTTAATGATATACATGCTAACAGGCTGGGAGAAAACGTACTTACTTTGAAATGCAGCAAAAACATAAGATGACTAAAGAATGGAGTGATGGGTAGATATGTGATAAAGCAAATACAGTTAAATGTTCACTGTAAAATACCAGCATGAATGTTCATTGTCACTTTTTTTTCAGTTTTCTGTATGTTGGAAACTTTAATAAGATGACATTAGGAAAATAAAAACCAAAGCAACAATCCAATTTTGAGAGAGGGACTGAGGACACAAGAGACAAGGACAAAGGGACATCATAGGTTTTGAGAGACAGGCTAAAATTGGTGAAATCCAAGGCACAGGATTAAAAACAGATGAGCAGCTTCTCTGTCTCATTAAGAGAAAATATGAATGCACACAGAGTAAATTGGATACATACAAATGAACATACAGTAATATAGGATGCATACATATTTGGTTTTGGTAGCTGGCTGGTAAGGAGATAAGGTTATCTGCTCTAAATGAAGTTCTGGAAAAGGCATTGTGGAGACTGGATCTGAGAAATGTGAGTTTGCTGGGTAGTACTGAGGGCCTATTTCTTGGTTGGTGGCTATGAATGTAGTTGAGGGCAGTCTGTGCTCAACTGCCTGGATCCAGTTTCTTCACCTGTAAAACAGGATAATAATGGCCAACTTCAAGATCATTAAGAGAATTAAGTGAGAGAATGCCTGTAAAGAATCTAACACAGTGTCCCACATAAAGACCAAGAACTTTTTTCCATGCCTACTGCTAGTGATTATTTTGTACAGCCGCACTTCAGGAAGTTGCTAAAATTTCTCATGCTGCTATCTACAGAGAAGGTAATTTCAGTAGGCGATCAGCTCATCAAAAGAGCTGAAACAGGCACAGAAAGTACAAAGCCACAAAGGTACCACGCAGTGTTTGTAACCAGCATTAGGTTGTAATTTAAATGAGAGTTAAGGTTTGTAGGGACCACTTTCCTTTACTGAAAGTAATTTATTATGTCTTTCATACCACAATCAAACTGATAAAGAGCATCTCATGATAATACTCCCAATTTCTATTGGAATTGTAAACAGGAAAGAAACCAAGGGGCAAATAGCTAATAAAATTTAGTTCATCAATTTGAAAAATATGAAATGATTATGTCTTTCTTGAGGACTAGGTAGAAAGAAAATGACTGCTAAGGGTTGATTCTGTAATTTTTAAGAAATGTGTTTCATGATTTGGAGGGCTGTAATTTGGAAATAACATTTAAATTCCTATTACTCAGTTCTATAACTCAAAGTATAACACAGTACTTAAGGAAAAGCCACAGCAAGAGGTATTTTTTGTGTGTGTGACACATATTACACAACTTCAAACCTTAGGAACAAAATTTAATTTATATTATAAAAACATAAAATCAAAGGGGAGTGACATCAGTATCACGACAGCTTAAGATGTACCTCATCTTTGTCTTCCCACCAACAATAAAATTTGGCATCCACCTATGGAAAGAAATCCCTTTCAGGAAGCTGTGGAATCCAGCACCATAAGCCAAGGGACCCAGGAGGAGTCTCGTCCAGCCATCCATCAGGTAATAGGGAGACAGACCTCAGTCCCAGATGTGGACCCTGTCATGGCCTATAAACTGTCCCCCAGCCTCTTTCAACCACCATCTAGGAGCCCCTGAGAACACCAACTTAGACATTCACTCAAGGACAAGAGAGACTTTTCAAAAGTTCAGGTTTCCAGAGAAGTCCCAGAATTCCATTGGAGGAAAAAAAAAGTTTGGATGTATTGGAGGAGGTAAGAGGGACAGTTTGACTTTACCCACATCACCCCTCCACCGAGGGATGGCACAGCTTAGGGCCAAGAGTGATCTTCCTCACAGTGATTTATCCCACAGAAGAAAGGGAGAGCATGTGAGTGAACACCCAGCTGCCCCAGCTGTACACAACATGCCAAAGGGGCTCCTTTCTCTCTTACTCCATCCAGAGTATAGAATCATGAGTTACGTGACTGTGGGCAAGAAGAAGTGGGGAGAGTCGCAGATACAACTACTGAAGGACAGTAAGAGGCACAGATCTTAACTGTGTCGTGAATTCCACCAAGAACCTGCCCAGCAGCTGCTGGGAATGCATTACCAGTGGATCACAACTGGCTCACGGGAACCTCAAGCACTCTGTGTGCCTCACCTACAAACTCCCCATCTTGTGGTCAGTTCCCTGCGTGTGCTCCTGATGGTGGCAGCAAGAATAAGCTTTGGAGGATAGTTAGTGAGCATGCACATAAGCTGGCCAAATCTGCAGGCCAGGGAGAGATCACAAACTTGACCCTAAGCACCACCTGTGGGAAACAAAAGAGAGGCTGTCAGCACTCACTCAGCCTGGTGCATTGAAGGATCCAGAGAAGGCATAAAGCCTAAGAATTCTGCCACAAGAGGGAGCAAGAAGCATGGAGGAGGTATACTCCAAAAAGGGTCTAAGATAGCCTCAGAATCTCTAATAAGGCTGATGGGAGGTATCTCTCTCCCAGAAGCAGTTAGTGAAGCCTGGAGGGGGTGACTGCTACTTCAGAAGTAAAGAAATAATGCAAAAGTTCAAAGAACATGAAAAATCAAGATAACATGGACACCACCAAAAGATCACAGTAATCTTCTGGTAACCAAACCCAAAGACGTGGAGATCTGTGATTTACCCAATAAAGAATTCAAGTTTTAAGGAAGCTTGATGAGGTACAAGAAAACACAGAAAGACAACTGAACCATATCAGGAAAACAATAAATGAACAAAATAAGAAGTTTAGCAAATGCTCACAGCAGCACTATTTACAATAGCCAAGACACAGAAACAACCCAAATCCCCATCAACAGATGATTGGCTTAAGAAGATGTGGCATATATATATATGATATATATATATATAAAATATGTATATATGATGGAATATTACTCAGCCATAAAAAAGAATGAAATATTGCCATTTGCAGCAACATGGATAGACCTAGAGAATATCATACTAAGTAAAGTCAGACAAAGACAAATATATAAAGTCATTTGTATGTAGTATCTAAAAAGTAGTACAGACAAATCTATATACAAAACAGACTCACAGACACAGAAAACAAACTTATGGTTACCAAAGGGGAAAGGGAGGGGAGAAGGATAAATTAGGAGTTTGGGATTAACAAATACAAGCTACTACACATAAAATAGATAAGGAACAAGGATTTACTGTATAACACAGGGAACTATATTCAATAACCTGTAATAACCTATAATAGAAAATAATCTAAAAAAATACATATGTAACTGAATCACTTTGCTGTACACTTAAAACTAACACAATACTGTAAATCAACTATGCTTCAATTAAAAAAAAAAAAAAGAAGAAGAAAAGTTTAGCAGAGAGACAGAAGTCATAAAAAGGAACCAAATGGAAATTCTGGGGCTGAAGGATACAATGAATGAAATGAAAAATGAAACAGAGAATATCAATGGCAGAATGAATCAAGCAGAAGAAAAAAATCTGTAAGACTGAAGAAAGAACTCAGAAATTATGCAATCAGAGAAGAACGAAGAAAAAAGATGTAAAAGAGGACAGAAAGTTACATAATCTATGACATATCATCTAAAGGACCAGTCTGTAAATTACTGAAGTTCCAGATTTAGAAAAGAGGGAGAAGGGGGCAGATAGCTTATTTAAAGAAATAATTACTAAGAACTTCCCAAGTCCATGGAGAGATTTGGAAATCCAAGTTCGTGAAGCTCATAGGTCACCCAACTAAGAGATTCTCTCCAAGGCACATTATAATAAAACTGTCAAATATCAAAGACAAAGAAAGAATCTTAAAAGCGTTAACAGAAAAAAGCTTGTATTTACAAGGCAACCCCCAAAATGCTATCAGCAATTTTCTAAGAAGAAACCTTAGAGGTCAAGACAGAGTGGGATAATATATTCAAAACACTGAAGGAAAAAAACTGCCAACCAAAAATATTTTATGTGGCAAAGCTGTCTTTCAGAAATGA
Source organism: Phocoena phocoena (assembly GCF_963924675.1). Taxonomy (NCBI): domain Eukaryota; kingdom Metazoa; phylum Chordata; class Mammalia; order Artiodactyla; family Phocoenidae; genus Phocoena; species Phocoena phocoena. The sequence continues at coordinate 10,069,274 of NC_089236.1, read as the reverse complement.
AAGTGAGATAACTATTCCAGACAAAGCTGAGGGAATTCATCACCACTAACCTGATTATAAGAAATGCTGAAAGGAGTTCAAATTGAAATAAAGAAACACTAATTAGTAATATGAAAATGTACTCAACACTGGTAAAAGTAAGTACACAGTCAAATTCAGAATACCCTAATACTGTAATATGGTTAAGTGTTAACCACTTAACTTTTGTACAAAGGTTAAAGGACAAGAGTATAAGAATTACTATAGCTACAATGATTTGTTAATGAATAAACAGTATAAAAACAGGTAAATTGTGACATCAAAAGCATAAGAGGAAGGGGGAGTAAAAGGATAGTTATTGTGTGCAACTGAAGTTGTTAATAAAATAGACTGTTATATCTATGTTTTATGTAAGCCTCACGGTAATCACAAAGCAAAAATCTATAGTAGACTCACAAAAGATAAAGAAAAGGGAATCAAAACATACCCCTACAGAAAACCATCAATTCACAAAGAAGCAGAAGAAAAAAGCAAGGGACTTACAAAACAGCCAAAAAACCATTAATAAGATATCATTAATAAGTCCTTACCTGTCAATAATTACTCTAAATGTAAATGGAGATTCTTCAAATAATTAAAAATAGAATTACCATATGATCCAGTAACACCACTTCTGGGTATTTATCCAAAGTAAATGAAAACAAGATATGAAGCCTGTATCTGTGCTTTCATGTTCATTGCAGCATTATTCACAACAGTCAAGATATGGAAACAACCTAAGTGTTCATCTATGGACAAATAAAGATGTGATATACATACATACACAAACACACACACATAATTATTATTCAGCTATGAAAAAGATGAAAACAGTGCCATCTGTGACAACATGGATGGACCTTGAGGGCATTATGCTAAGTGAAAGAATTAACACAGAGAAAGAAACATACCGCATGATATCACCTATATGTGGAATCTAAAATAGCCGAACTCATAGAAACAGATAATAGAATGGCGGTTAACAGGGGCTGGCCAATGGGGAAATGGGGATACACTGGTCAAAGAGTACAAGCTACCAATTTTAGGATGAATAACTTCTGGGGATCTAATATACAGCATGTTGATTATAATTAATAATACTGTATTACATACCAGAAAGTAGTTACGAGAGTAGATCTTAAGTGCTCTCACCACAAAAATAAAATTGGAATGATGTGATGTGATGGGAGGTATTGCTAATGCTATGGTGGTAATCATTTTGCAATATGTAAGTGTATCTGTCAACACATTGTACACTTTAAACTCACACAATGTTATATATCAATTATATCTCAATAAAGCTGGGGGGAAAAATGTAAATCATACATTTTTAAAGAACTACGTAAGATAGTGATTCACACCCAGGAATCAGGGCCTTCATTTAAAATCCTGACATCAAGACTTTTACTGCCAGTTAAAAAAGAGTAACTGATACTGGATTTGCCCTCCATTGTAAACAACTAGAAAACGAGACAAAACATAAAAGGGATGCTACATCAGACACTGGAGCAGGCAGTGCAATGCTTTGATACGTTAAAGAAAAGAAACCAAGGAAGTAAACTCTAAAATCACCCCTGATTTCTGCCTAGAGGCACTTTCTAGCCTACAGGGTAGGAAGGGCAAACCCAGGCAGACAACTGTGACAACAATGAGTTGAGGAGAAAAGAGCAAAATTCAGAGACTGGGGTGGCTGAACATACATGCAGAGATCTGGAAAGAGGAGAATTATACAGAAAAAGTGCAACAGAAATCTGCATAAGGGTTGCCTTGCATCCTTGGCTGATTACTAATCTGCATATACATTGAGTATGACTCCACAAAGCCAGGCAGAGAGAAAAAAAACAAGCAAACAACAACAAAAAAACTACTGGGGAAAGACCTACTAGAAACTAAGCTGAATAATTACCAGAGCTCACACAGGGCTGGAAGACAGTGAGTTCTGGTGACCCAGGATGTAGCTCTTCAATGATCTCTGGGGCATTCGATCAACACTAGAAATATCAAACCACAGCTGTAAAGCTCAACTAGGGATAAAGACTACTCTAGGCACACCCTAAAAAAGGTTAAAAATAAGCATGAAAAGGATCAAGCTGCTAATCAAATAACTGCCTGTGAAAACAAAGTTCAACACTGTTTAAAGAAAGACGGTTTCACTGGATGATCTTTAAAGCAAGTTAGACTGTGCAAAAGATTAGTGAACTTAAAGGCAACAGAAGCTATTCAAACTGAAGGACGGTGAGAAAAAGTCTGGAAAAAAGATAGAAACCCTGTGATTTACGGGCACTATCATGAAGTCAGAGATGTAACTAGAGTCTCAGAGGAGAGGGCAGAAAAATAATGAAGAAAATGGCTAAATTTTCCTAAATTTGACAAAAAACACAAATCCACAAATCCAAGAACTGAAACAAATGTAAAGCCCGTATAAAGCAGTATGAACACAAAGAAAAATCACGCCAAGACACACCTTAAACTGCTGGAATTGGTCATAAAGAAAAGTTGTAAATCTTACAAGGAGCCATAGGAAGTAAAATAAAACAAAAAACGCATAGGAAAAAAATTAGAATGTAGATGTCTCCTCAGAAACAATGCAAACTGAAACACAAAACTGTATTTTTAAGATACAGAAAGAAAAACAACTGTCAAACTACAATTTTATACCCATTAAAAATGCTTTTCCAAAAAGAATGCAAAATAAAGCCATTTTAGGCCAAACCCCCCTCCTCCAAAAAACAAAAACAAAAACAAAAACCTGGGAGAATTCACCAGAAGATCTGCCCCACAAGAAAAGCTAAACCTGTTTCAGAGTAAAGGAAAATTACATCAGATTGAAATTTGCATATACAAAAAAAGCAATGAAGAAATGAGTCAGTGGAGGGCTACTTCTATTAATTGAAACAGGAGGAGATTGAGTAATTTCCCTCCACAGAAAAGTATAAAAACAGACAAAATTGTCAAAAAATAACCAATCATGACACTGAAAATTGATCAAAATCAGACAACAAATTTGAAAAATGTTTATTGTTGAAAAACTAGATTTGGACAAAAATGGTAGCAACTCCATGACTTTCTATATTTGGTATTATTACCTTGTACCTACCACTTCTTCAGTAAAAACTGTACCTTTATAAGTTTAAGGCTAGTTGCAGCCAGAGTATTAGACTGAATTAACAGTTGGGAACAAGGAAAACCCATAGCTTTGCTAAACCAAGGTTGCAAGTCCAGTTCATGACCACTAAGAAATCAATCAGATAGTGAACTGAGAGATCCTGGAAATGAAAGAGCCACACAGTGGCTAAGACAAGCTCTTAATTCACACATACCTGACCGACCGCTTAAGTGGAAAAATGAAAACCAAGGGATACTGAGAACTGGTTGCAACCTTGAATGTTTTCCTCAACCCACATACAGCTCAGCAGACTTAAAGTCTCAACTTGAAGATGTTTGAGTTCACACTCCACCCAAATCATTGGGTTGATCACTAAGCTGTGCAGACAGAAAGATGAAGCCAGGCTAAAATAAAAACAACTGAGTAGAAACATCAGTGGCAGCACAATGCAAGGAAGATAAATTACAGAGTTTAAGTATAGGTAAGCTAGGAAACAAACAAAAAACATTAAAAAAAAATCAGAAAACCAAAAGAGAATCCAAAGTTACTAAAATATATTATCTAAAAGTAAAGTTTTCAGCCACAAAATTACCACACATTGGTGTAGGGGCAGGGGGAAGAAGTATAATGATACACAAGGGAAAAAGCAGTCAATATAAACTGAGTGGGACCAGATGCTGGGTTCAGGAAAGACTTCAAAGCAACTATTATAAACATGTTCAAAGAATTAAAGGAAAACATGCTGACAAGAAGACAGAAAATAGGAAATTGTAATAGAAACATTGAAACTATATAGAACAAAATGGAAATTCTAGAGTTAAAATGTACGAACACTAAAGTGAAAAATAAATTAGATGAGATACCAGATATGAAATGGCAGAAGGATTCAGCGAGTTTGAAGATTTATCAATAAAATTATCCAAGCCAAAGAACTCAAGAGAAAAAAGACTAAAGAAAAATGAACAGAGAATCAGCCACCTGTGGGCCAATGTCAAGTATTCCAGGATATAAGTAAAAGGAGTCTCAAAGTAGATGAGAAAAAAAGGTCAGAAAAAAAGGTTTGAATAAATAATGGCAAAAAAATTCCCTAAATTAATACTAATACTACTCATAATAATCTGATCCAAGAAACTAAACAAAGCCCAAGTAAGATAAACACAAAGAACTACAACTAGTTACATCATAGTCACCTTGCTAAAAGGCAAAGAAAAAAAATACTGAAAACATCAAGAAGTAATGTATCATGTAAAAGTGAACAATCATATGTTACTGGCTAACTTCTCATCAGAAATAATAGAGATCAGAAGGTAGCAGAATGAAATATTTGAAGTGCTAGGGGAAAAAATAATAAAAATTTTAAATGAACCTATAATTCTGTGAGTGAAGACAAAATAGGTACATTGCAGATAATCAAAACTGAGAGAATGCTAGCAGACCTTAGCTATAAGAAATATGTCTACCATACAAACTCTAATCAAAAGAAAGCTGGAGTGGTAATATTAATATAAGATCAAATAGATTCAGAGTAAGGAATATTACCAGAAATCAGGAGGAGCGTTCATAAAGGGGTCAATTCATCAGGAAGACATAACAATCCTAAAATTTTATGCACCTAATGAGCTTCTAAATGCATGAAAACCCAGAAGAACTAAATTAGACAAATCCATAAATACAGTTAGCGATTTCAATAGTCCTCTTAGTAAATGACAGAAAATTAACAAGGGTAGAGAAGCCTTTAAAATATATCTGAAAATTTTCAATCATTTGGAAATTAAACAACACACTTCCAAGTAATCATTTGGTCAAAGAAAAACATCTCAAGTGAAACTGAAAAATAGTTTGAACTAAATGGAAATGAAAACACAAGATATCAAAATCTGTAAGAGGAAGTTAGATCAGTATTCAGGGTAAAATTTGTAATTTTAAACGATAGAAGAGAATGGTCTAAAGTCAATTACCTAAACGTCCATTTTAAGACTCTGGAAAAAATAAGATCAAACTACATCAAAAGAAGAAGGATGGGATTAATAAAGATAGAAAAGGTAATCAATGAAATATAAAACAGACAATATAGAAAATCAATTAAACCAATTTTATAGAGACAACTAGAATGCCCATACAATGCTGGTAGGAATATAAAATGGTACACTTTGAGAATCTGGTGACTTCTTAAAAGTTAAACTGACACCTATCTTAGGTCTAATTATTCCATTCCTATGTATTTACTCAAGAGAAGTGAAAACATATGTCCACAAAATGACTTCCAGAAATATTCAGAACAACTTTATTCATACTAAACAAATCCTGGAAACCCAAAGGTCCATAAACAAGTCAATGGGTTGTAAAAGTGTATATAAACATACACTGATCAATGAACATTAAAGAAATTAATGAAATATGCAACAATATAGACGAATGTCAGTTATAATTCTGAGAGAATGAAGCCTTAACCAAAGACCATACAGTATTTGACTCTAAATTCTTGAACAGGCAAAACTAATCTATAATGACAGGAAGCAGATCAACGGTCACTTGAGTTGGGGTAGGGGTGGGCTGACTGCAAAAGGGATATGGAAGAAACTTTTCAGGGTGATGGAATCTGTATCTTGATTGGGATGATGGTTACACTGAATACCTTTGTCAAAAATCAAACTGCAGACTTAAAATGGATATGTTTTATTGTATGAATTATACTTCATTTCTCTACATCTCAAGTTTCTTATTCATAGCTCAGAGATAATACTTCACAGAGTGGTAAGGGTATAATGAAATAGTACACATAGCCAGTGCAATGCCTACCATGTAGTAAGCAGTTCATTATTCATCAGTTCTCCACCTGAACACCTGCTGTTTCTAAGGAGCTTTCAAGACTCCCATACCATTATTAAGATAGCTGCAGTTAAAAAATTCTTCTTCATAGGGAACTAAAATGCCTCTCTCCAACCTACATCCATTGATCCTAAGTCTACCCTCTCTAGAGCAGTGGTTCTCAAACTGAGGTGTGCATCAGAATCACATGGAGGGGTGGTACAACACAAAGACTGCTGAGGCTTATCCCGATCGTTTGATTCAGTAGACCTGGAATGAGACCTGAGAATTTGCATTTCTGAGTTCCCAGGTGATGCTGGTGATGCCAGGGATTCCACTCTGAGAAGCACTGCTTTAGAGAAACATAATTTATAAGACCACTCATACTTCCAAGTGCATCATTTTAAACACTGGAAGAGTTAACATATTTTTTAACTTGCCTTTTTTCCAAATTAAAGCAGTCGTAGCCCTTCCAAACCTCACTTTCCTAGTTCTGTTAGAATGTCAATATCCCTCCTAACATACATATTTTTTAACTTCCCTTTTTTCCAAATTAAAGCAGTCTTAGCTCTTCCAAACCTCACTTTCCTAGCTCTCTGTTAGAATGTCAATATCCCTCCTAACATGTAGCCCCCACGACTGAGACTTCCAGTTGGGACCTGACTAGTACCACCCCCCCGCCACCCCATAAAAAAGGCAACAATCATTTATCTTAACCTGAACAGTTTCCCAGGTTTAGGTTTTTCAGTGTGTGTGTAGTTGTGTCTTTGTCAATCAAACACTTCCTGATTGTTTATCACCAACTGCTATAAGAGCAGGTCTTGCTAATATTCTTATACAGAGCCTGTCATAAACTTCTGTCAAGCAAACCCTTTGTTCCATGAACCAAATTCCTGAATTAAAAAATGCTCCAAAGGACAGGACCAATAATACAACAGTATACTTGTTCAAAGAGTAATTTCAACAGTAATATACCTTTGCTTCAGAACTACGTGATGCATATTCTTCAGGAGTCTTCAAGTACTTAATGAAAACATGCTTATCTGAATCACTGAAAATAAAAGCTGGAATTCTACAGTTTCAATAGAAATGGTATGTGCAATTTTCTCCACACCCATGCTATTACGTTTCAAAATTAATTCCTATATTTCCTGCAAAAATATAATTCTTGGTTGAGGGAAAAAATGATTAAACGTAATGACTCACCAAGCAAAAATTTATGTACCTGTGGCCAAAAATGGTCATCTGAAGGATAGAAAACAATCCCTGCTTTCTTATGTGTAAATTTCCTCCAGCAGGTGAGAGAGTATACAGAAATGAGAGGATCAATACTGCATACTTGGAAAACAAATTTTTAAAGTAAATTAAAATCATGTTCCTAGACTCTAAAGTTTCTAGTTGTATCCTTTCAATACACTTCAGTAGTACAGGAGCAATTATTTAACCTAGAGAATAATGATTAATAATTCAGAGGAATTATTACAAAAACCACAAATAAGACATAATTAAGTAAAGTTAGTTTATTTTACCTGTAGCTCTTCCAATATAAATTTAACGTAAATGCTGATACTGAGAAATATTAGGAAGAATTACTGATAGATGTCAGAATATCATGCCTTCCAATCCATCCTCCATGAACTTCTTATAAAGTGCCATAAATTTGGCCACAAATGCTTCCAAGTGATAAATGGCTTTGCTACCCAGCTGTAGACGATGTTCATAGTAAGCTGCCATCTGGGCCACTTCCCCTTTCAGTTGTCCATCACAATTATGTAAAAGTTCTGAGAGAAGGCCCTAAAGAAAGATAACTAGTAATTAAAAAAGTAATCATTTTTTAAAAATATTAGCTGAAAATGCTTTATTTCTCTCATTCAAAAAGGAAGTAAAACTTAAGTTAAATATGTTCTTTTTTTATTTCTGATGGACCAGCAGACTTCATCCAAAAGTACATACCATTCTATAATGTAAAAATGTGATAGTTATCTTTCATATTCCAACTCTAAATATTTAAATGTACAAGGGTGCAAAGATATAAGTACAAAGATGCTTACCGCAGCATTATTAATTATAATAATCTGTAGACAACCTAAAGCTTCACCAACAGGGGTCATATCCAAAAACTGTGGTATAGTCATATAATGAAATCCCACCCATCCACTAAAAAGAATAAGGTAAATCTGTACTGTCATGAAACAGCAACCATACTACACTGCTGAATTTTAAAAAAGAAGGGGAAAAAAAAAACAGCACAGGACACTGAAGTTTTGTGAAACACACACATATATGGGCTTATTTCTATGTGACTAGAAAAGAGGTCTTATGGAAACAGAGTGTGGAGCTTCACTTTTTTCTTTGTATATTTGGTATCATTTGAATTTTTTCATGTAAGGATTACCAGGTAATTTTAATAAATACAAACAAACAAAAAAACAGTGTGTTCCCTAAAATCTAACAGTCAGCCTATCTATCCAGCTGGGGAGTTGATTAGGTTTAGATCAGCCCTAAAACTGTGTCTTACAATATCCCTCTGCCTCCTTCTTTAACCTCATTACTCAAGTGCACCAGGCCTTGCTGTCTGCAATACTTGTTCCCCAGCTACTTATATGGTTCCCTTCTTTTAATCCTTCAAGTTTTAGTTTAAACATACCTTTCTCACAGAAGCCATCACTGACCTTCCATAACCCTGCCCTCCATTGTTACCATTTCACCTTGTTACTTCCTTTGTGGCACCTGGAACATTCTGCAATCCTCTTGCTTCGTTTCCCATTTCACCCCACAAAAATGCAACTTCTCTGAAGGCAGGCCCACCCGTCCCCTCCAACACACCCCTAAAGGTGCCTGAAGCACCAGAAGCTCAATAAATATCTGTTGAACTAATGAGCTGGACAGAAAGAGGTGACAATGTATCTTAGTGCAGCAAAAGCCCTGAGATCACACAAAGTCCAAGTTTTATGGTTATAAACAGTTCAAAATTTGAAATCAGGATACCTTCATTATTATTTCAGGAGGAATACAATGAGTCAGAAGCTCATAGAGTCTCCCACGAACTTCAAGGAGCCTATAAAAAACAAAACAATATTCTGTGATAAAAATAGGAGGTAATTTTTCCTCTGTACTGTCTTAGTTTACGAATTAAACATCCCAATACAGACATTTTCTTAAATGGCTTATCATACTTAAGATACACCTATGGAAGCTTATCCTAATTTCAGTTCATTTTTCTAAAATGATATAATAATTGCTCACTAAATATTAGCTGCTATTCAAATTAGAAAATTATGAATTTTCTAAGATAGGTCAAACAAGAATCAAGACTAAGGGGTCAAAAATCAGAAGGAGCCATTTGGTACTGTGTGGACCAATGTTCAGAATGACACAAGCCATCCCAGTATTTGTGCACAGCTCCAAGGTTTTCTGAAATTAAGAGAAATTTCTTTTTATACAGCATAATGGCATCAACTCCCAAAACTGTTAGTCTAAATAGGCAACAGCAGCACTCGAACAAGTTCATTTATGAGCTGTCAAAACCTGTTTGGAAACTGGAGGAAAGGGCCACAGCAGCTAGAATAATTAAGTAAAGTAATAATCAACTGAAGTCTTAAAAATACATCTAATAATAGTCAAATAGTCAAATACTGCAACATCTGTACCTAAATCTCTTAAGAGCAGGAAAGTTCAACTACTACCGCCAATTTTTCTTCATTAAAATCAGAACAAAAACAAGAAACTCATCTTTAGCGTGGAAATATTTTATGAAAGTAAAAGGCTCCCAAGACACGCTTTGTTTGAATTTTATTTCTTTAAAGCCTGAAATTTCTTCACTGCTTGACAATATTTTACAGAACGGAATGCACATTTTTTCCTAAAGTCAAGGTTTCTTTTCTGAAGAACCTACCTAAAACGTTTGCACTTTTCGAAAACTATTAATTTCAACTAAAATAAATGAATTAATAGGAATTCAATGCAAATATCACATACCCATTATCTATGACTATTCACCTCCTCTCATCTATATGGTAGCCCAAGAGTACATATTATCATTTCCTTTGAAGAATTTCTTATAAAAATAAGAATTCATCAGATATACCATACAAGAAAAGAAACATGGCATAATCCTCTCATGATTATTTTCACGTAAACCAGGGAAGCTTACATTTCAGTGGTTGCATTCAGTCTAGTCTGTTTCCTAAAAGAATCAACCCTCTCTAAAGTCCAAAGATGGTTTCTCAGTTCTGACAGGCAAAAAACAGTAGCAAACTGTGTCTCAGTGAGCCTAAGGGACCTTCACTAGACGTTCCAAAGGTAGTGAGTGGGCCTTAAGACTGTCACTCTTGATTTGGAGAAGAGCAGACTGCCCTTCTCAATCAAAGCTGTCATGATAAATCAAACAAGCAGTGGCTGAAGTACTCTCAGCATGGTCTACTACTGAAGAAGAGACCTAGGAAGTAAACAGAAACAACCGTACAGCAAATATGCACAGCACACTTCCTAAATACTGATGGCATATACACAATATTATTCTTAACAAAGCCTAACATCACACATGAGCACCGGGTCTTCTAGTTCTCAATCCATTATCACACAATCTCTTCTGCTCTTATAACAAAGGTACAAGTATCCTTGGCAGAGTAAAAATAATAGCATCTTCATTATACAAATGAAAAAGCTGAAGCTCTAAGATGAAGTCACCTGCTCAAGGACACTTAGCTAAAAATCAGTAGAAGAACTAGAAGTCTGACCCACAGTCTAGGGTCTTTCTATGACACATCAATACAAAGTTATATATTGTGATTTTCAATATTAGAAAGCTAGATACATCATGCTATGTATTAATATTAAATCATCCAAGATTCTGGGAAAAACCTAAAACTTCCAAAATTTGTTTTAATTTATGTAGAAGTTCCACATTTACATGCCAATAGCCATGATATCATATGCTAACTATTCTGAACCACTAAATTTCTAAAATTAAATCCTACCTTTTCTTTATAAGTGTACTATTACAGATTTAATTATAATTCTAAATGGCATGGTATTAGCATAAAACAGCTAACCTAAAACTTAGAATACTATCTCAATGACCAAACTTTCATGGTGATCTTTTACAACGGTTACCTCTGTGGAGTCTGCTGACTGACAATAGCATTGGCAGTCTCCCTCAGATACACCTCCCAATCTGTTTCAGGGATTTCTTGATCTGCAGTAAAAGGATATCTACATGACAAAAAGAGAACACAATAAATTAAATGAAAGTGGGCTTATGTCCCAAAATGTTTCCCATGGTAACTTCCCCCTTTCACTCACTGTTGCACTCTGCATGCTTCACACATAAGCAGGGCTTTTCTGAGATTTCTGCAGGACTTCTCTGCAAGTCTACGAGCCAGTTGTGAAGGAAGATTTAGACCTTCCTTCTTGCACACAGTAGATAACACATGGCAAATCTACAAACAAAATAATTAACAAAAATGGGCAATCTGTCAAACAGCATACTGAGACAATTTCTGTTAATATCTTTATAGACCCTCCCCAACCTTTTTTTTGGTCACTACCCTACCCTAACCCACTGCTCCTTCAGCAGGAAGCTAGGGGTCTAGCCTAGCTGTCAGGAAGAGGCAGCAGCTAGATGTGCAACTGGAGGAAGCTCTGGTCCCAGCTTCAAGCCTGACAGCCTGCCTCCTCAAGGCAACACGGAGTTGGAGACAAAGGGTCTCATGCTGGGGGCAAAGATACTGCTCACAAGGCTGCCAAGTAGAGCCGTACAAGCTGAAGTGCACACGATTCAGGAACTAAGACCTGAATGGTGCCCATGGGAGTGGTGTAACCTGGCAGTGCTGCTGCTTTATAGACACTTTTAACTCTATCACCCCCAAAATTTTTACAAGTGAAACTTATAATAAAGTTACTTTAACTACTTTGAAACTAATACAATGTCACATATTATCCCCACTTTGCATAAAATTGTCCCAAATCTATTAAACAGCAGAAAACTGCCTGTGAGAAACTGGTATTTCTACTGACAGCTACTAAGAATGATAAAGAAAACAAAAAAATGTATTATGTTTCAGACTAACTTTGGTCCCCTAACAGGGGACTAGGTATTCCCAAATCATCTTCTTGCACAATCTATTTCCTGAATATTCACGCCTCCTCCATAAGCCAGTTAAATCAGGTTAAAGCAGAAGCCATTAAATAACTAGCCCTTACCTACTTTAGTAAAATCCACAATAATTACTTGTTTAAAGTAAAAGATGATTTAATGGAAAGAACATTTTCTATATATTGGTATCTGGTATTTTATATATATATATATATATATATATATATATATATATATGTTTATACGTATACTAATAGTTAGCATCCAGGCCATAGCTATTCCTAAATTACTGATATAGCTCACTATGTTTTCACAAAAACAAACATGACAGGGATGTACACACAGTACGCATGGAATCTGAAGTGAAATTTTTTTCTGAAAAGTTTAACTTGACTTACATCTTCAATGCTGGGAGCAGGCACACGAACTGCAAGGCACCTACTACGAATAGGTGGTATCACTTTTGATGTAGAATTGCAACACAAGATCAACCTGCAGGTGGACATATACTTTTCCATGGTTCTGCGCAAGGCATGCTGAGCATCTTTAGTGAGTTTGTCAACTTCTGTCAATAACACGACTGAGTCAAGGAAAAACAAAACAAACTTTAACGTAAGTATTTCTCTTCCTCTTCCTCCTCATTATTCAGAGTGAAATCCTAAATAATAAGCCTAATATACTACTTTCCCCTTTGGAGAAGACATGCAAAACTTATAGGTATGGCGAGAATAATTTCTTTTATTTTTATTTTAAAACATTCTAAGATCAAACAAGCCTAAGAAACACTAGGCTAAACAAAGTTAAAGAGGTTATTTTGTTGTAGAATTTACTGCAGTCTTTATTATATTTATACACAGTAGAAATCACCACGACAAGGATATACTGTGCTGCATTTACCCAAAATAATTTATCTCAGGAGCACATTTCTGTAGAACATCTTAGCATTAAGGAATACACTTTGGAAAACACTGGCACAAGAGATGTAGCAAATAAGGCATAAAGACATCTGGTTACTTGTATAATAAGATTCCATCTGGTCATAACCAAGGATTGGCCTTAAAGTGCTTCAGGAATAGTATGTAGGGACTGAATCCAACTGTTGTATTTCATTGTATTAAATTATTTCTAGAAGATGACAGTGGTAGCATTTGTAGCATTTGAATCTCTCCCATAAAAACAGACAGAACAAGTAAAGATTCCAAGACAACATTTATATCAAAACTAGGTGACAAGTTGTCCCTAAGAACCCTAAATATAAGCAAGTGAGAACAAGAAACTATGTGTGGGAGGAAGTGGCTGGGATCCACCAGGTTTTTGACAGCCTTTAGGACAGGAGAACCCCAAATCACCCACAAAAGCACACTGGAAATATCATGGGCCAATTTAAGAACAGCACTCAGAGGGCTCAATTCATGGCTAAGAGCTAAGGAACCTTGATGCAATAAGGTCTGAGAGAACATTGGACTGAAAATAATAAAATGAATATTCCTTCCAAGATAACACTTCACAATTTGGAGACGTTCTGGAATTAGAACCGAAATTGAACAGAACAGGAAAAATAAAGACAAGGAGATTGATCCCAGTATCTGACAAGGATAGCACCAAATAAAATGATAAAAAAATAAATCATTGCTAGGTGAGAAAACAGCAGCATATTTTAAAAATTAACACATCCCAACCGAGTGACATTTACTCCAGAAATGCAAAGCAGTTTCATTAAAAGATCCAGTAATATAATACTAAACACTAAGAAGAAAAATCATAAAACTACATTAATGGATACAGGAGAGCATTTGAAAAAAAATTTTTTTATTTATTTTGAAGTACAGACTGAGGAGGAAAGATAAGAAATATACTGGAATATGCACAGGTGATTTACAAAACAGTAAAATAAGCAATGAACAAAAGATAAAATCATCACATTCACTAAAAAAAAAACGAAGTACAAACAATTTATTTTCTCCACTCAAACTGACAAGGATTAAAAATAATTATCCAGTGTTGATAAATGTTAGAGAGAAACGGGCATTCCTAAACACTGCTGGTGGTAGCACAGAGCTATACCCTCTTTCACATGAAGAATTTGGCAAAATATATCAAAAGCATTAAATATTGGCATATTTATCCAAAAATCTCCTGTAAAAATATATGCATATATATGCACATAAATAATATTGCAAATGTTAAGAGTAACTATTACAGGGATTATAGCTGGTATGAATTTTCTTTTGTTTAGCTAAACATTTGATAATGAACATGTCACTTTGGTTCTAAGAACCATTATTTTTAAATCATGCAATTTCTTATTTTAAATTAAGTATTTTTTCATTACTTATCTAGTTCTAAAGTAACACATGGGTGGCACAAATAGTTCTCTTTCTGCCAAAATTCAATTCCATTAAACTATAAATTCCCAGGAGCAGAGATCATGTCTCTCTTGTTCACTTTTACATATTTAAAGAAAAAAAAAGGTAACATAGTACTTGGCACAGAACAAGAGGTTAATAAATATTTGCTAAATGGATGGAATTTACATTCCCCACTACATTTTTCTCTTATACCCACTGCTTGTAATTTAAGTGTCTGCCTCATAAGAAATCTTTTTATCACATACCTTTAAAATCTTTTTGAGAGTTTGTTTCAAGTTGCTGTGATTGTGCCACTGTTTTCAACATCTCCTGAATTACTACCCGGTCACTATTTCCAGCATCACTATACAAAACAAAAATAGTGGTAAATATGTGTGTAAATATTTAGAAAGTATTATGCCCTTATTCTTAATCTGGCATTGTACGAAAAATGTTGAAGATCTTAAGTGATCAAAATTTTAATCAAACTGAGTAACACCTATTACATTCACAAAACTTTAAAAGTGAAGTGTTTTAGGGTCATTAAATACTAAAAATATTCCAATACTCAACTACAATTTGGTTAATATCACTGAAAACACCAAGCATGTTCTTATATTAAGTTTACTGAGAAGATAAACAAAATTGATAAACCATTAGCCAGACTCATCAAGAAAAAAAGGGAAAAGACTTAAAAAAAAAAAAAAAAAGTGAGCCATGGCCACTGAGCCTGCGCGTCAGGAGCCTGTGCTCTGCAACAGGAGAGGCCACAACAGTGAGAGGCCCGCGTACCGCAAAAAAAAAAAAAAAGAAGAGCAATAGCTATCAACAGCTTATCAAATACTTTGACACTTCTGTACCCACTATAATTCATACCTAGTCAGAGCTAATTTAAAATATAAAAATAACTCCTTGGAACAGAAATTTAATCTCTGTTCCTCTTCCTCATCCCCAAAATAGTAAAGGCCTGAGAGAGAACAAGCCTAGACAAGTCCCTCTCAGCACAAGGAGAATTGATTCAGGGTCTTCACAAGGGGATGGGATAAGCAAATTAAGTTTAGCACACAAATCAGTACTCTGTAAGCTGCTGACTTACAGGCATTACCTGTCATTTATACCAATATCATTGATTTAGCACTTAAGTCCTGCACCTCACAAACCAAAATAAGTCACCTGGTTAATTCAGGCTGAATGTCAATTTAAAACACCTGAAAAACAAACAGCTTACCCTCTGACTATTCTTGCTACAGAGGAACTCTCAAAGAGAAAAAGAGAGCATAGAAGTCAGCTTTAGTTTATTTTCCCAAACAGCCATTGTCTGTCTCAATTCAATATTATTAGATCAGTATACGTACAGTGTTTCTTTTATAATCATTTCCTTGTCCAGAATCTAAAATAATTCACTTTTGTCCATGGAATTACCACTCTCTACTTTTACGATCAGACCCTTTCCCACCAACCTTAATTTTTTCTTTGACATACCTAGGAAAAATAATATCAGTCTGTTAGGGTTGTTCTGAGGACTAAATAATCCATGTAAAGCTTCCCATACAGTGCCTGCTACTGAATACACATTAACTTAAAACTCTCTTCCTCTTATTCCATTCAGTCTAGAAAGGGATGCTCGATCTCATTGCTGTGCCACTGCCCATAAAGTTGCCTTTGCCTGAAGATGTCCTTGATTCTGTTCTCCTTCAAGAACATATCAGACCCCGTAGAACCCTGAAGGCTTAGCCAACTTTACACCCAATACAATCATTTCTACATCACTTACTTAAGCAGAACGTAACTGCTGTGGCATGAGTTTTCAATGTGCCTCCCAACAAGATCCTAGTCATTATCTCATGATAGAGAATACAGACAGTGGCTGATGGACTACAATACCCTCTAATCAAAAAACTGAAACAAAGAAAATAGGAACCCAAATTCACTTTCTGAAATATTCTTTCAGGCATTTACAAACTTTTTAGACACACTTTGCTCACCAGTTCTGAATGAGTCAATATAATTCAACAAAAACTTACTGACTATGCAAAATACTTTGTGTAAAGCACAGAGCTCTGTAGAGCAAGAAAACTTAATTAAAATTATTTGACTTGGGGGGGTATCAAAGAGAAGGGAAAGAAGGAAGGTTCTAGGCCCCCCATCTCACACAGGGCAGCTTCACTTTTATCTATTTTATATATTGTTTCCATACATAATTTTATTTCAAAAAAACATTCTACTCTTTAAAAAAAGTCTGAACATCACTATTCTAAAATTGTTTATTTCTATGTAGTAGCAACTTACCTGGGATTAACTTCAAGGTGGTAATTGCTTGCAATAGTGCTAATTTCAATTTTCTTTTTAGATGGAGTCTGTGGACAAAGAAAGTTTTTTTTTTAATGTTTATTCATGACTATTTCTCCTCTTTTCTGTATTTCATTCTTTTTAATTATGTAAACAATTTATGTTTACTAAAGAAAGAAAACTTTAGATGACCACCACTAATGCTTCAAATTCATTAACCCCATTCCTTTCTTAAGGTGCATGTAAACATACATGTTTTTATGTACATTGGGTCATATCACACATTCTGTTTTTAGTGTGATCACTTTTCTCCTTTACCTCCAGTAATCTCCAAACCATTCCCTGTTATCAGATCATCATTGTAAACAATCTGCCTATGTCCTTTCACAGCCTTTTCCATGATAACCCACAAAAATAAACACATACTAATACATTACTACATAGAGTCTGTTAAAAAGAGGCAATCATATATATTTCTCTGTGTTTTGCTTTTCCTTAACAACACATCTAGACAACCTTCTCAGACAAGTGGTATAGGCTGTTATAGTTGCATATCAACCATAACATGGATGTCCCACAGCCAATCATGCAGATGGGCATTTTGTTTCTTGCTTTTTACAATCTCAAACAATTCCATAATTAACATCCTTGTGCATGTCTCATGCACTGCTTTCACGTCTATGTAACAGATTCCCAATAAAAGATCTGCTGGATTGAAGATGATGTGTTCTCTAAATTTTTATACGTATGTATGTGTTTATTAGACTCTCACTGCTTTTCCTCAACTACCACAAAGGTCAAACATCTTCACATAGGTTTACTGACTGTTTATCTTTCTCTCCTGTGGCCATTTTTTATTCAGTTTTCTACCAGGTTGTTTTTCCATTGTCACTTTGTAAAATCTTTTATCTAATACATTCCTTTCAAATATTTTTTATAATCCTTCATTTTTCTATTGATCTTATGTATATTATCTTGTCATACAAACTTTTAAAATTCATATATACCCAAGTATATATGTTCTTCTACAACTCCCATGTTTTTTATTAAAAGGTGCTCCTAAAAAAAAAAAAAAAAAAAAAAAGTGCTCCTGACTCACACACTGTTCATACTGTCTAAGAAGTTCTATTCTAAGAAATTTAGTTTTATTTTACCATTTCAGCCTTTAATTGATCTGGATTTATAAATTATGTGTAATAGGGATTCAACTTTATTTTCTTACAGGTTGGTAACTAGTTATGCTAGCACATTTTGCTGACCAATCCTCTTCCTACTGATGTGAAATAGATCTTGGGCTGTCATATTTCTGGGCTCTCTATTCAGTTCCACTGATGTAATCCTCTATCCCAATGCCATAGCAATTATTGTTTTGATTATAGTAGGCTTACAGTATGGTTTAATAAACACATGTCCCACTTCACAAATCTTCTTTTTCATAATTATTTTAGCTAATCTCAGAAATGTACTTTAAGATCACTTCACGCAATTAAAAAAATAAATTGCATTTTAATTGGAATTTCACTAAAATTTATACTGAACATGGGGAGAACAGATACTTTTAAATACTACTGAGAACATGATGCATCTTTCCATTTGATCAGCTCTTGTTTTTTGTCCTTTTATAAGATTATGTATAAGGTTTTCTTACTACCTTTCTTATTAAATTTGTCCCTGCATATTTTAAAGAATTTCCACCAGGATGTACTACCAACATCTCAAATTCAATGTGTCTAAACACAAGCTAATCCACATTAGCCTACAGTCCATTTATCCTCCTAAAGATTCTATTAATAGCACAACCTACTGTCCAGTCACTCAGTTTACATTTTTTCAGTGCCTTATATGTGCAAGACACTATACCAGAGGCTATGAAGAACATGAAAATGATGGCAACTGGACTTATTGTGGTGATTATTTCATAATGCATAAAAACATCAAATCACTATGCAGTATACCTGAAACTAATATAATGCCACGTGTCAAGTATAACTTACAAAAATATAAAATTTACCCTATATAACTTCAAAACAAATACAATCTTGTCAGAGTCAAGATGTATAAATAACTATGATCAAGGCAAAACAAAGTAATGCTCTAAAAAGTATAAACTATGGGTTGTAGGAGGAAACATTAATTATAACGGGGTTGGGGGGGGCACTTCCAAGAGGATACATTTCAGCTAGATCTTAAACACTGTCAGTAAGGAAAGAGTATGAAAATGCATTGCATAGCATGAGGCTACAAAACACAGCCAGGGCAAGATCATGGGAACTCTGAACATCCCAGAGCCTCATGTCTCCTCTCCCAGGCAGTCAGCTGCCCAATCTTTACCGAGTCACCGGATTCCACGTTTAAAATTTTTCTCCAAATCATTCCCTTTCCATACCCACTACTGCTCTCAGAACAATGAACTTTAGAAACTTGAGTTCTAGTTCCAACTGACACTAATTCGAATCTGAAATGAATCCCACCACCTACATCTTACCCAAAGTCTCCTGTTGCTCATTTCTTCTCTAACGTAATGTAACTTCTGTCTGGTTATAATACTTAGGTCTATAAATCAGCAACTCTCAATCCTGTACACCAGGATTACCTGTGAAATTCTTACTTAAATCACACATTGGGCAGCAAAGGGTCCTATATGATGAGGACTAAAAATTCCTGCTCTAAATATCTGGAGGGCCTCAAAGTGAAATGCTTACTGTGATGGTCTGATGTTCAATTCTCAACTTTTCCACTCCCACACCATAAAGTTCACGTAGAATACACATAATTCTTGTCTTTTTTCCAGCACCTGATGGTCCATAGACTAACAGATGAGGAAAGTCACCACACTGCACCTGGAAAAAAAAGAACAAGGCATTTTCCCCAAACTACTGCCCAACGTGTAGAAGTAAACTACTTTTCAAGTATCAAATATTTTGTGTCTCTACCTATGAAACTTCAAAAATGTGTGTGTGTGTGTATGTATATATAGAGAGACAGATCTTTAACTCTGAAATGTTGATTATCCCCCTGGGATTAATGTTATATAATTTATATATCTAGCACAGTACATGTAAGATACAACACTATATGCTAGAAAGCAAGAAATCCCAAACCTGGCTGACTGTCAGAATCTTCCAGAGAACTTTTAATAAAAAGACTAATTACCGGACCCCATCCACAAGATTATGATTCAGTAACTGAGACTGATGCCTGTCGTCGTTTGGGCTTCTACAAATAGTCCCTTTGATAAGAAACGAGTGCATCTGGTTTTATTTGGAAGGTAAAGGAAAACTGTAGGGGAGCAGGAAAGCAAGGAAGGAAGGCAGCCAACAACAGTTTTGTTAACTTAAATACCACTCTGGGCATCTGGGGCGTGATCCTGCTGTGGATACTCCTGAAGCCAGTGCAAAATACACCACACTATTA
Source organism: Phocoena phocoena (assembly GCF_963924675.1). Taxonomy (NCBI): domain Eukaryota; kingdom Metazoa; phylum Chordata; class Mammalia; order Artiodactyla; family Phocoenidae; genus Phocoena; species Phocoena phocoena. Next base: position 10,049,194 of record NC_089236.1, on the reverse strand, counting down.
AACCACCCAAGGGTGGAGAAGCTGGAATATGATACACTACCTCTCATCAATCCTTTGCAGGCTTGGGAAAGTGAATGGAGAGAAAGAGAGGGCATTAATTCCCTGACATTTCAAGTCTGCTTAGAGGTGTCAGCAAGAGAAAGCCTTCAGGAAATACAGGTGCAGGGAGTTAGAAGTCGGTCTGTGTAATTTTATAAATTAAGAGCAAGGGAATGGAGTAGGACGCTGACAGTGCTGCATTTCAAAACAAGATTGTTTGTTTTTAAAAAAGGTTCCCAGGTGATTGTGATGCTCAGTCAGGTCTGGGGATCAGTGTTATGAAGGCTATAAAGATGACAAGAACACAGACCTTAGCTTCAGGTGCATAAAATCTTGTGGAGCAAAAGTTTTATAAATAACCGTTTTAGAAAAAATGAAAATAAGTATCTTAACAGAAGTGTTTGTTACAGTGAATTTTAATACTCTGTAAACTCATCTATCTCTGGCACTGAAAGAAAAAAGTGTCAAGGAAAGGAACTATTTACCTAAGACAATGCATGGAAAATAGTAGGTACTCCACAAATATAGCCTTCATTTTTTTAAACTTCTATCTCACCAAAAATAAGTTATGCTGCAAATGTTTCACACTTTTATTAGGTTGTAGATTCAAAGGTAAACAGGTGAATACTTTTGAAAAGCCAAATCTATTAACACAAGACTAATACACTAAATTTTTGTGCAAATATTTATTCCGAATTCGATATAATAGAAAACTGGCAATAGAATATAAAATATATTCCATGGTTAAGAAAATCAAAGTCGAAGCTATTGTAAGAAAATGCAATTTGCCTATAAATGAAGCTGTATTCATTTATAAATTGCATTTTCTTAGAACAGCTTTGACTCTGATTTTCCTAACCATGGGATACATTTATTTAGATTTATTTAAACAGTATTTTAAATACTAAAAATAAATAAAATACTGAATTAACAGATTTACTTAAAATTAGTATAGTATTAGTATTGGAATACCAATAATTTTAAAAGAGAGTTTAAAAAAACACTTCACTCTCACAACACCACCAACTTTTCTAATGCCTTTCATATATAAGGATGGAGTTCTTTTATTATAATTTCTCATTAAAAAAAAAACTTTACAAATAGTACCTGTAATTCTGAAAAAGATGGGTACTGGAAGCCCAGAGGGCTGAGCAAAAACACTTGCATCAGGAAGTGGTACTTTAGGCCCTTAAAAAGAGTAGATAAGTGGCTTTTCTACTCAAGACCCTTCTTCCATCTCCACTCTCTACAAACTTCAGTTTGTTTTTCACAAAGCACTGCCATTAGATACTTTTATCAGCTACAACATAAAAATAGGCATCGCGACAGGAAAAGAAAAATCTTCCATTAAGGAATTAAACTTAAGGAAAACCTAATACCACATAGTTTAGAATTAAAAATGACCTTAGAAATTAATAAACCCAATATCTTCCTTTTTGTAAATGCGGGCAATAACACCAAGACATTTTAAGTAAGTCTATTAAAAAGTCAGATGATGTCACTTCTCTGTTCAAAACGTTCCAAAGGCTTCCCATCTCACTCTATTAAAATTTACTGTATCTGCACTTCCTCCCACCCCCAAACTCCCCCATTTCCTACTCCTCTTCCCGCTGGCCCACGGTTAGCCAGCCGCACTGGCCTCCCGAGTGACGGGCTGTGCACACTCCTGCCTCAGGCATTCTGCACCTGCTGTTCCCTCTACCCGCTCCACTCCTCGCCCCGGAGCTCCCTACTGTGGGCTCTCCCACTTCCTTCAAGCTTCGGCTCAGATGACAGTCCTCAGGGAGACTTTCTTGGTTTACAAGCACAGGCACCGCCCCCACAATGTGTCCTCGTCCCAGTTTTACTTTTCTCCACAGCATTCATCACCTTCTGAAGCGGGAGAGCGAAGGCCTCCCCTCCTCCGGCTCTCCCCGCCCCGTCCCGCCGACTCACCAGGTTGCGCAGCTGGGCCGCCTGCTCCTTGTGATAGTCCAGCTGTCCCAAAGAGCAGGGCCGGTATTTGTCCACCCAGAGGCTCATGCTGGCCCGAGTTCCCGGGGTCCGACACTCGAACTTCCCGCGCGCTCGCCCTCCGCTCCGGACTCACAAACAAGTTTTCCCGCGAGCTCCAAATCTCGCGACATCACTACCTGCGCGGCGGCGTAAACGAGTTAGGGGCGGAAAGACTACGGAAGCCTAGTACGGACAGAATTGGGCGCAAAGTCGGATATCACCTACTCGTTAAGGCTCATTGTTTTATTTAATCATTTTCTTTGTTCTCACCCTCTATCATAGTACAGTAATTATTAAGCAAAATTGGAAATTTGGCTCTGATACTCTAGGAGTCAAATTCGGGAACTTAAGAGAGACCATCCTCCTAAATTCATTTCATTCGTTCATTCAATCACTCATTCGTTCTACAGAAACTTACAAAATATTTACTGTATGGAGCTCTGTTTTTGGCACCAGAAAATATCCGGCTTTTCTCACTTGGCAGGCACCAAAAGAAGCTTTATTGAATAAACCGCTAAAACTGATATCTAATCTTCACTACCCTTCCTTACCTCCATTCCTCAAGATTCTTACTGAATTTAAAACAAAGGAATCTAAAGGTCGTGAAAAGCTACAGAAATGTGGCCACTCAAACTGCACCTCTTTAATGCACTTCTCTAGGTGTATGTAATTTTAATTACTTATTTAACTTATGCTTTTATTTTACATATTGTTCAAAATACTAAATACTGCCACAGGACAGGAATTGATTTCCAAATATGTTTAATAACCTTCTATCAAGGTGCCCCCTCTCATTCACTTATGACACAAGAATTTATTGAATTCTTTGAATCATCATATTTACTGAATTATTCCTGTGGGCAAGAAACTATTGGGCACAATTAATAACACCACCGGGCTTCCCTGGTGGCGCAGTGGTTGAGAGTCTGCCTGCCGAGGCAGGGGACACGGGTTCGTGCCCCAGTCCGGGAAGATCCCACATGCCGCGGAGTGGCTAAGCCCGTGAGCCATGGCCACTGAGCCGCGCGTCCGGAGCCTGTGCTCCGCAATGGGAGAGGCCACAAGGGTGAGAGGCCCGTGTAAAAAAAAAAAAAAGAAAAAAAATAACACCACGAAGTATAAGACACAATCTCTGTTCTCAAAAAACTTTTGAAACACCCTGGGAGACTTCTACCTCAAGGCCTTTGTGCTTATGATTTCCTCTTCCTGAACCACTTCTGTCCAAGTGTCAACGGAGCTGGGTCCCTCTTCAGCCCGTTTGCTGGGAGTCACCTCCTCAGTGAGGCCTCCCTGACCATCCTATTTAATACTGCAAAACTCTCCACAATCCCTATGCTCCTACCCTGTTGAATTGAGATGTTTGAAGTTAGAAGGTAAAAGAAATCAAAAGCAAGGGTATTGAAGTGTCATATATGTGGATACTGGAATCATAAAAAAATAATGAAATTATTACCATGAGAAGGAAAGTGAATCAGGTGCTAAAACAATCAATGAATTGACGTGAGTGACAACAAGCATGGCAGACAACTTCAACAAGGAGGGGTTCATGTAGAAAGTGGAGTCTGAAGACCTGTGTTTCAAAGTTGCGAGTTCTAAGGAAGCAGAAATGGTGTGGAGGGGACAACAATGCATAAGACACCTAGCTCACCTTGACTTGCCAGATTTCACAAATAAAAATACAGGAGGCCCAGTTAAATTTGAATTCCAGATAACTTTTTAGTATAACTATGACCATGCAATATTTGCAGTAATATTGCATGGGCATACTCATACAAAAAAAATTCATTGTTTATCTAAAATTAAAACCTAATTGGCGTTCTGTATTTTATCTGGCAATCTCACTCCAGACCCTTGAATATATGGGATGTGAGAGATGGCTGCTCAGAAGAGAGCCAGAACATGAAAGTATTCAGAGAAGAAGGTATGAGTATACAGCAGCAGCCAGCAAACTACAGCTCCAATCACTTAATGACTCAGGTTCCTCAGCTCAAAATGGGGTTAATGAAACTTGCTTTATGGCTCATTTGAAGATTAAGGGAGGTAATGTAAACACCTGTCACACAGAAGGCATGCAATAATTAATGGTTACATTTTATTGAGAGAAGACATATTCACAGTGATGTCTGCCATCTTGTACCTATAACCGAGGACTAAAAAGAACCAGCCAAACCTTCCAAAGACCCTCAAGATGAAGGATTGTGTTACCTGGGCTGTTCTGCTCCTAACCCTTGACAGTTCATCCCAGTGCACATCTCTGGGGCAAACCTGTAATTGGTTCTTGCCAGAATCAGGAGTAACGTTCTCCAGGCTGGATCTAATTTTGGTTCTTTAAAGAGAAGTAATGAGGAAGAAATTTCAGGGTCTCAAGAGGCTGAGAAACTAGTTAAGGGTATAAAATATATATATAACTTTGGCTTAACCCCTATCCTTGTGAGTTTTCTTCTTTTTTCATATGCCCACACTTTCTCTGTTCATTGGCCAGTTAGATGCAGAAAATCCAGAGGAGGGCTTTGAAGCTCTAGGGGACAGTTGAGGCCCTTGCTAGAAGGAAACTGGGTCCCTGCATCTTAGCCCAGGGTGATCCACCCTCTCCCCAAAAACAAAGTGGGTAAGTTATTAGGGAGATGATCAAATGGATCAGCAGTGAGAGACTGAGGAAAGCGAAACAGGGGAGGAAGTAAAGCCAAAGCAAGGTGTGTTATCAAGGTCACTTCTATGGGCAACTGGGGCTTGATCCCTCTGGGGACTTTCTGAGGAATGAATAGAGTATTTCTTTGATTCATCTATTGAGGAAAGATGGGAAGAAGCATTCATCCACCAGCTCCCATACTCTATTGGTTGAGGGTTTCTCCCTTGAGGATGGTAATTCCCAACACACACAGTTCCGTACTGGGCCTCTGTGCTGGGCAGGACCCTGCCTGTGCCCATGCTGTCAAAGGAAAACAATCCTACCATTTTTTCCTATCCATTCTCTGTTTTCTTAACCATTTATTCTCTTATGCTCCAAGAAAACAGGTAATAATGGGTTTGTGCTTTCCATATTAAATTTACACACAGTGTTAAAATATCCCAGGATATTAAAGATGGAATTTTTTTTTTATTTTGTATTTTTTTTTTGGCTGCACTTCACGGCATGCAGGATCTAAGTTCCCCTGACCAGGGATCGAATCCACGCCCCCTGCAGTGGAAGCACAGAGTCTTAACCACTGGACCGCCAAGGAAGTCCCAAGACTGAATTTTTATAAAGATAATTATAATAGAAACAATAGCCATGATTTATCAGAGAGATTGATGCCTAGCAGAGAAGTATTTTTCTCATAAAAGGAAAACTGGCATCTCCTTAAAATGCCAGGGATTCTCAAACTGAGTGGGAAGGCAGACGATTCTTTGGCTAGTGTCCCTTTGCCGCTGTGTGGATGACACCATTCGTGGCTTCAAAAAGGAAATCTAAGAATTCAAACCCTATGGTCCACTCTATGTCAAGGGCTGCTTCAGCCCATTGTCACCATCAAGAGTATATGCTAACTGAATGACCTCTATTACTAGAGTAAATTTCCTTCTAATGTTCTATTTTTATTTTGGTTTTAATATGAAAATTGTTTTCTTTCTAAATGTGTATTTTTTTCATATGTTAAATCTACTGATTACATTGCAATGAAAGAGGAGGGTCTCTGAAATAATGTCTCATGAAAATAAAGGCAAAGTACAGCCGTGGTGTGCTACAATGTAGGGTTTTCTATAGGTCATGTGAGGCACTTCTGCCCATAAGCTAAGTATCCTAATAGACTTCTGAGTATGTTGGGTGTGAACTGGCATGGCTGGTGTCCCTGGCTCTGAGGAGTATCTCAGGACGGCAGATGTTGATAGTGGACAATGGGAATGTGGGTGCTGTGAATCAGAGAGCATGTCAGCATGGAGGGTCTTCCTCCACTGCTCTCTGAGCCACATGTCCATGCAACACCACGCATCCAAACAGGAGCCAGAGCACAAGATTGAGATCTGTGCCTGGATGACAGGGTTTGGAGGGTAGGAACAGCAGACACCACGAGTGCTTTCATATTCAATCAGACAAGTATTGTCATTTATGTTTTTATACATGTATGTATCTGTGTAACCATAATCCAGATCAAGATATAGAACATTTTCACCACTCTAGAAGGTTCTCTCATGCCCCTTCCCATTCAATACATCCCTCTGGAGTAGCCACTATTCTAAATTCTACCATTGTATACTATTTTCCCTGTTCTTAATCTTCATAGAAATGAAATCGCATAGTATATTCTCTTTTGTGTCTGACTTCTTTTACTCACAATATATCACGAAATTCATCCGCTTGTATGTAGCAGTAGGTTGCACCTATTTTTATTGCCATGTAGTATTGCATTGTATTAATATCAGGCAGGCTTCCTGGGATGTCACCTGTGCAATGTCACATAGCCTTTTGCTTGGTGTAATGCTCTGCTGTTGCCATCTTGAAATTCTTAATAATTTCTTAACAAAGCACCTGAATTTTTAAATATTTTGCGCTAGGCCCTGTAAATTATGTAGCCAGCCCTGATCAATATATCTTAATTTATTTATTCATTGTACTATTGATGGACATTTGGGTTGTTTCCATGTTTTGGTAAAAATAATATAGCTGAACATTCTTGTGCATATATTTGAGATATGTACTAATTTCTATTGGACACATGCATCTAGGAATTAAATTCCTGAGTGATAAGGGTAGGCATATGTTCAGCTGCAATAGATACTAACAAGAGTTTTCAAAAATACTTGGACCAATTTACACACCTGTAAGCAAGGAATGAAAGTTACATATTTCATATCCTTCCTGACAAAAACCTCTTCCTTTATCGTGGTAAAATATTTGTAACATAAAATTTACCATTTGAGCTATTTTTTTTTAGCTATACCATATTTTATTAAATTAACCTTTTATTTAGAAAAAAAATTTACATTCACATGCAGTTGTAAGGAATAATACAGCAAGATTCTGAGGACCCTTCACCCAGCTTCCACCGATGGTAACATCTTACAAAACTATAGGATGATATCACAACCAGGATGTTGACGTGGACACAGCCAAGATACAGAACATTTCCATCAGTGCAAAGCCCCCCTTGTGTAGCCCCACCCTCCCTACCCCAGCCCTAGCCCTGGGCAATCATTCATCTTCACTAATCTGTTCTCCATCTCTATAATTTTGTCATCTCAAGAATTATGTATAAATAGAAGCATACTGTAATGTAACCTTTGGGCACTGGCTTTTGTTCACTTAGTAAAACTCCCTTGTAACCTGTTGCATAAGTTAACAATTAATTACTGAGTAGTATTCTGTGGCATGGAGATACAAGAGTTTGTGTGACTCTTCACCCACTGAAGGGTATCTGGGTTGTTTCTAGTTTTAGCTATTATGAAAAAAGCTGCTCTGAACATTTGCATACAGATTTTTGTTATAAAGCAGAAACTAACACACCATTGAAAAGCAATTATACCCCAATAAAGATGTAAAAAAAAAAAACCACAATGGGGTATCACTACAGACCTAACAGAACGGCTGAAATAATAAATACTGACAACATCAAATGCTGGTGGAGATACAGAGAAACTGAATCACTCTTACATGCTGGTAGGAATGTAAATTCTTATATTCACACTGGAAAACAGTTTGGCAGTTTTTACAAAACTAAACGTGCAATTAGTGTACAACCAAGCAAGTAAACATTTGGATATTTATCCTAGAGAAATGGAGACTTATGTTCACACAAAATCCATTTGAGCTATTTTTCAGGGTACAGTTCAGTAGCATTAAGTACATTCATTCACATTGTTGTACGACCATCACCACCATCCGTCTCCAGAACTTTTTCATCATCCCAAACTGGAACTCTGCACCTATTAAAAGAAACTCCCTAGGGGCTTCCCTGGTGGCGCAGTGGTTGAGAGTCTGCCTGCCGATGCAGGGGACACGGGTTCGTGCCCCAGTCTGGGAAGATCCCACATGCCGCGGAGCGGCTGGGCCCGTGAGCCATGGCTGCTGGGCCTGCGCGTCTGGAGCCTGTGCTCCGCAACGGGAGAGGCCACAACAGTGAGAGGCCCGTGTACTGCAAAAAAAAAAAAAAGTCACTAATAGATGTTGAAAGGGAGGATTTATTTTACATAAAATGGCATAAAAAACCAGTTACAACTTTAAAAACACAAAATGTGATTAAATATCCAGTGTAAAAAGAAGAATGCCTTTATTTCTTTGAGGTTCTGAGGCACTTGTCACTGATATTATTTCATCTTGATGTCTTAAAAATGACTAATCTGTGGCCTCTGAGAGAGAGAGATCTAGTAATGAGGAGATCCCACAGTGGAAGAGAACAAGAGGCATTGCAGGCAACAGGGCAGGAAAGTCCCAGGCAACAGTGATAGAGCAAGCTCGGCAAACGACCTATTCAGGCTGGAGTAGGAGGATAACTACCTCCTGAAGATGAAATTAGTATCTAATGTGCTCACACATCCTGAGATGAGATTTATACATATGCAAGAGAATATGGGGAAATTAGCAGGATGTATTAATACATTAAAAACTAACCAATGAGAAAACAATTAGCAAGAGCAGTAAACATAAAAATTATATAAAAGGCATATGTAGTATCTAAGAAAGGAAACGTTATAACGTTTTATCATGTGGCTCAACTGTGCATAACACAGATTCAAAATAATATAAACACCACATACTTATCTAACTAGAAACTATGATATAAATGCACTGGGAAGATGACGGGAGGGGAAGTGTGTCTAGATTCTAAAACCCTGAGCCGTTTTCCCAGGGATTTCCTCGGTGATGGAAAGCTCCCTGCTGAGTGTCAGGGCATAGCTCCACCCTGGCCCGGCTTCATTCTGGCTTCTTTTTTGACTTTGATTAAGTCACTTTCTCTAGGCCTGAATGGACTCAACCACAAAAATGAAAGGCTGGGCTACATAACTCCTAAGGGCCCTGCAAACCCTAACACTCTTTTCACTTTTGCACTCGTATCTGTACTTTTACCAAAAGGAAGAATTCCCAGTTGACATGTTTCTACAAAGTGGAATGGCAACACCAGTGAATGCTGGTTTTAGCAAATGGGACACAGAGACAATGGTCTAGGATGGGTGGCAGTCTATCATGACAGTTTTAGATCAGTTCATTGAAACATTGTTTTTGAAAATATAGTTTGCTTTTTTCTCTCAGAAATTATTATATTTTTATAAACTAGATAATATTTTCAGCAACATTATTATGCTTTTTCTATAATCACAGCAGCTCATTAACCCATACTGTTTGATTATTTTTTCTCATTTCCATATATCTTCTGCATTCCTCTTCACAGGAGTTACAAACAGAAATGCCAGCACGGGCTGGACAGGCAAATAAATGCATGATCTCAGCTTGGGAGAATAAAACAGGAAGAGAATGCAGTAAGTTTCTTCCCACCAAAAAGGGGTGGCAGCCCCTCAGCTTCACTAGATCACCCACAAGCAGGATCTTGGACCACTGGTCATAGACTTTCATGTGTTTTGAAAGAAGCCACAGTCCACACTTTTTTTGTACAATCAATCTCCTGAGAAAAACAAGGACACTGTCAGGGCCAACAGAACTTATCTGCAGGCCAGATTCAGCCTGCCTCCTTGGCTTGCGAACTCTGCTTAGACCTTGTAACATTCAAACCTCAGAAAGAGAAGCAACAAACTCAAAATTCAAATCATGCAGTATCTGGTTTATTCTCCCCTGCTTGATCCTGGAGGGAAAACTCTGGTGCAGACAGAAACGGAAACAATTGACTAAGAGAAGCTCGTTTGATGGTCACTGATGCAAACATCCTCTGCCTCCTAGCATCAGGGATCCCAGCAGCTGGTAACTATTATCTGAAAGGCTATCACTCTGGTTTAACAGGTTAATGGAGTTTTGCCTGCTTGGTTTACAAAAACGTGTAATATAACACATTTATCTATATTTTTCACATTTGAAGACTAATCACGTTTTCTATAAATAATGTGTCCACAAATGATACTCAGAGATGTAAAGCAAAGCACATCTGACCATTTAGTAATTTATTTCCACAATAATCTGTAATATGGAAATCAATTTTCTTTTTCATTTCTGAATGAAAAGGCTCAGAAATCCCTTCAGTTTCATTTATTCTGTGAGTTGGATGATATATATTACAGCCAATAATTATAAAAGGCTTTTATTATAAATGTGATTGTATAAATAAAAGTGCAAGGATCAGTAATAACTTCTAACAGAACCCCATTGATTTTCCTTATATTCCTTATACTTTTTTATGTCTCTGATATTTTTAATTCAAATACTCTGCTAAATTCCTCATCCTTCCTACCTCTTAAGTTGGAGGAATGATTACATTTTATAGGAACTATTTACCCATACGGGTAATTTTAAACTATCATGTCCTTTCCTATGGTGCTTTTGAATATTAGTCATTAGAAATATAGTTTCAAAAAGCAGTTCTGTTTATTCATGGGTTATGGGTTTGAAAACATCTGTATTTTAGATATTTCCCTAGGAACCATTAGTATTTCAAACTTACTCATGATTTTGCTACTAATTATTGTAAGAAAAACATTAGACCTGCAATTTCTATGTTGCATTTCACTGGTAAAACTAGATACATTCTAAATAAAGGAGGTTTTAAAAAATTCTAAATAAAACAGCAACTATTCAAATCAGAACATGGTTTTTATGGTATACAATTAGCCTGATTCAGCCACCTTTGAACATGGGTATATAAATAAAAAGAAGGCTAATTTAACAGGAATTTATATTTACAAACATCCCTCCATCCAAAACTGAAAACCATAACCAGTTCAAAAACAACATTGATCTTACACTAATGTCATGGTATCATTCTGCCAAGTTACAAAATTCCAGCTGCTTTAAGTAGGATACGCAATCTACTGTAAAAACAGACCCCAAAATCTATGATGATGCAAGAAAGATGGACTTTTATTTTTCACTTACGAAAGATCAAAAATGAGTGATCCTGAACAGCAAGTGGCTCTCTTCCAGTCAGTAATACAGGGTCACAGGCTCCTTCTCTCTTTTGTCTCTGCTATCTTCACCAGCTGGCATCCACAGCCTCCATACTTGTCTTCATCAAGCCCATGGAGAGGAAAAGAATATGTAGGACCACATGTGGAAAGTTCATGTGGGCCAGGACCAGAAGCAGCATATGGCACATCCCATTTGCTAGACTCAGTGGCGTACACACACCTAACTCGAATGGAAGCTGGAAAAAACAGTCCCCCTTTTGCGAGCTCCTGCTGCGGCCCCTTAGCACTATGTCTATGAAGCTCTTGTGATAAATTAACCTATAAACTGTTGTTACAGTTGTAGACAGCCTGTGGAATGACTGCTAAGTGTCAGGTGCTGCACTAGACCCTGGAGGAGAGACCCAAGGAGGAAGGCGTCGTGGTCCTTGTCTTCAAGGACTTTACTCTCTTACATGGGCTTTTATAGAAGAAGCTGACAGGGAACCAAAAAGGAAATGGAAGAGGACCCACACTTATATTGAGAGAGAGAAGTGTTTATGTTAGACACTTAGCTTAAGGCTTCACTCTATCCTTGCCACTCAAAGGGTGGTACCTGAATTAGAAACATCTGCAATACCTAAGAGCTTTATGAGAAACACAGACTCTCAGGCCCCACTCATCATCCTGGTCTGCATTTTAATAAGATCCCTAGATGATTTTTATACACATTAAAGTTTGAGAAACACTAGCCTATATCTCAATTAAGAGAGTTTTTTTTTTTTTTTTTTTTTTTTTGTATGTTTGTTTTTTGTTTTTGCGGTACGCGGGCCTCTCACTATTGTGGCCTCTCCCGTTGCGGAGCGCAGGCTCCGGACGCGCAGGCTCAGCGGCCATGGCTCACGGGCCCAGCCTTTCCGCGGCATGTGGGATCCTCCCGCACCGGGGCACGAACCCGTGTCCCCTGCATCGGCAGGCGGACTCTCAACCACTGCGCCACCAGGGAAGCCCCAATTAAGAGAGTTTTATGAATTATTCTTCTGTCTACATAGAATTAATACTTCTGTGTACACTCATAGACCAGTGCCAGATAAGAAAAGTTCTTTTGTATCATGCTGAGGAACTTGAATTCATAACATGTGACTTGTTATAGAAAAAAATATAAGCCTAGAAACAGTGTGGATGGTGGATTGGAATAGACAATGAAGCTGGGAGAACTGTTAAAAACATACTGTGAACGTCTAGTCATGGGATGACATGAGCCTTTTCTAAGACAGTGCAACTAAGGACAGGTATTTAGAAGATACTTAGATGGGATTTGGGGGTACAGAGAAGAGTTGTCAAAAATATTTCTAAAATTTCTTATTTAAATGACTGAGTAATAAGTAAAGCTATTTACTGAGCTCTGAAAGTTCAAGTGCATTTTGTTTATTTATTTCTTAAATATTTATTTATTTATTTGGTAGTGCTGGGTCTTAGTTGTGGCAGGCAGGCTCCTTAGCTGCAGCACGTGCTCCTTAGTTGCGGCCAGTGGGCTCCTTAGTTGTGGCACATGGGCTACTTTAGTTGCAGCAGGCAGGCTCCTTACTTGAGGCTCGAGGGCTCCTTAGTTGCGGCTCGCCTGCTCCTTAGTTGCGGCATGTGAACTCTTAACTGCGGCATGAGTGTGGGATCTAGTTCCCTGAACCCAGGCCCCCTGCATTGGGATCACATAGTCTTATCCACTGTGCCACCAGGGAAGTCCCTCAAGTGCATTTTAAATAAATAGAATCGCTCCTAAATTTTTATCTTGTCTATCATAAATTTAATATTATAGCCCAAGCCCTTAGTGAATGTTGTAAACACTGAAGAACGCAGACTTTCATCCTCGCCCCTCCTCTACTTTTACTTATTTTATTAGTAATTTGAAGTACATTTTTCATATGACACATTAAAATCAAAATATTATAGAACCACTGAATAAAGAACAGCTATGCCAAGTAAGCATTTCAAAGAAAATTTGCTTTTACCTCCTAGGGAAGTAGTTACTAAATGATTTTTGTCCCCCAAGAATGTTAAGTGTTATTAAATGAGAAAGTAGAGTTTTCAATTGGCCCCCAGGTGGCTGAGATTCTTTTTCCTGAGTCTTGAAGTTGTCACTGTTGTTCCCCAAAGTAAATTCTCGAATGTAGCAGAGCCTACAGAAGCTTTCAGTAAAGACCATTCAAAGGCTACTTCCCAGAGATACAGATTATAGTGCCCCACAGTGGTCTGCAAAGTAACCAGATGCCTTGCTCTGCAAACTTTTAGACACAGCAAAAGAAAGTTTGTTTAAAACATAACAGACATACCTTGGAGATCTTGCAGGTTGGGTTTCACTGAAATAAAGCCAATATAGCAATAAAGTGAGTCACGAATTTTGGGGTTTCCCAAAATAAAAAGTTATGTTTACACTATACTGTAGTCTATTAAGTGTGCAATAGCATTGTGTCTAAAAAAAAAAAAATGTACATACCTTAATTTAAAAATAATTTATTGCTAAAAAAATGCTAGCCAGCATCTGAGCCTTCAGTGAGTCATAATCTTTTTGTTGGTGGAGGATTTGAAATATTATGAGAATTACCAAAATGTAACACAGAGACATGAAGTGAGCAAATGCTGTTGGAAAAATGGCACGGACAGACTTGCTCGAGGTAGTGTTGCCACGAACCTTCAATTTGTAAAAAACACAGTTCCTGCAAAGTGTAATAAAACGAGGTATGCCGTATACAATTGTGTTTGTTTCCTGGGGCTGCCATAACAAATTACCACAAACTTGGTGGCCTAAAACAACAGAAATGTATGCTTCCACAATTCTGGAGGCCAGAAGTCTGAAATCAAGTTGTCGGCAGTGTCGGTTCTTTCTGGAGCCTCAGAGGGAGAATTTACCACATGCCTCTCCCTAGCTTCTCTTCTTCTAGTTGCTGGCAATCATTAGCATTCCTTGGGTTTAGATGCATCGTTCTAATCTCTGCCTCTGTCTTTCCCTCTGTTTTTTCCCCCTCTGTCTGTATGTCTCCAATCTCCCTCTTCCTTTTCTCATAAGAACACAAATCACTGGACTTAGGGCTCACCCAAAATCCAGGATCATCTCATCTGAAGATTTTTAACTTAATTTTATCTGTAAAGACCCTATTTCCCTTGCCACTTGTAGCAACATAGATGGACCTGGAGGGCATTAAGCTAAGTGAAATAGGTCACACATAGAAAGACAAACACTGTATGATATCGTGTATATGTGGAATCTTAAAAATACAACAAACTAGTGAATAAAACAAAGAAGAAGCAGACTCACAGATATGGAGAACAAACTAGTGATTACCAGCGGGGAGAGGGAAGGGGAGAGGGGCAATATAGGGGTAGGAGGGAAAAAGGGTTAATATGGGATTATATAAATCAAATGTGTGAAACTTTTGAAAATTGTAAAGCACTATGGAACTTAAAGAAACTTTTATTCAATAAATAGATAAATACCCTATTTCCAAATAAGGTCACATGCACAGGTGTTTTGGGGAGATGCAATTCAACCCACTACACAACCAATCCAAGTAGAAAAACGAGTTTTTGTGATGTCAAAGGGGCCAAAGACAATGAAACCCAAATTTAAGTTAATTTATCAAACCCATGGGCCTAAGAGGAGAAACAAAACTCTATTCAAAATAAATGCTCCCAGGGTACTCTCTATTCAGACTTCTGTTTTTCAGCTGATGAAGAGTCCTGTTTTTATATTTTTCTACAGGCTGCATTTTTCTACTACAAATTTTTTTTTCTTTGAATAGTTTAGAATGACAAAGGTTTTTGGAAGTGTCGAATCATCATTACTTTTTTCTTTTCCTTCAGCAATAAATCAAAGAAAAACAGAATGTTGCCTACTTTGCTTACAAACCTTTTCCTCTCTTTATTGCAATTTTATTCACTAGGTGAATTTATGCTGAACATTTCCATATTTTCAGTTAACTTTTATTTACAGTTTTGAAATAGGAACCTCTGAACAATGAAAAGGGCAAAAAATCAACTGAAGTTCTTTGATGCCTACATGAAGCAAATATGTATATCTGCTTAATAGCTAAATAATGTTAAATATGTCCACTGAGACCAAACTTTAGTTTTACTTTAAGAATTTAAAAGATCTTTTTAAGGGAATTAAAGTCTTTTTCAAAAAAGCAATTTGCATTTTGGCAACCTTTGTTTATAGATCTCTCATCAGTAGATGATAAATAACTTGGAACCTAATTTTATATTTTCAACAATATTTACTGATGAAAAGTATAAATAGAGATGTTTGAAAGAATTCCAATGTAGATTCCACATAACTGTTTTTTTTTTTAATTTCTTCCTTTATTGCATTGCTGAATTCATTCCAAACTATTCATCAAGTACTTGCTCTGAGCTAAGCACTGTTTTCAGGAAACAGTGAACAGGCGAACTACGTCCCCTTTTTCATGGGATGTCATTCTAGCAGGAGGAGACAGACAATAAATAAGCACCAGGATAATTTCAGGTATTGATGAACACAGTGAAGACAATCATGGAGGGCAATGTGACTGAGTGTGACACAAGAGTGTGAGGTGAGAGATGTCTGCTTTAACTAAAGTAATCAGGGAAGCCCTCCCTAAGGAGATGATGTTAGAATTGACACTGAAGGATGAAAAGGTACTTTTAATACTGCTGAAATGGCTAACTCTGTTATTAGCAAAGCCAAATTCATTCACTCTCACACTGAGCACAAGAAGTCCAAAGGAAAAAGAAATGATGCCAAATGCTTCAAGACAAGATTTGAAACAGAACGTGTATTTCCAAGTTGATGACTCATTATAGATCTAGTGTGTATGGCCAGAAAACACCTTATATGTATGGCCCGAAACCAGCTGGGAAGCATTCCAGACCCAGCCCTGTGGTCCTTGTGCCCAGATGCATTTTTATTCGATAGATTCTGGGCATGTCAGCAGCAGGACCTTAGCAGCAAACAGCAGTAAGGGGTTGAACTGAAATCCTGGGGAACCCTTTCTCCAGTCTGCCTTTTCCTCATCCACAGTCAGCACTTAGTTGCACATGACCACATCCCCGTGGTCCCTAGGGCTTGGAGGGGTTGACCTGAAAAAGCTTAAAGGGAGGATGAGGATTTAAAACAGAGCCTAATTTTTGGTAGAGAAGCAAAGAAAAGCTTTCCAGTGTATTATCTCAGTCTCCCAGTGCTGCACCTGGATAAAACCCAGCAGAATACCTATCTTGAAGTTATGGTCAGATTTTTAATTTGCATTGGAGGTCAAGCTTTGGATTCTATTCAAGACCAAATCAGTGGTCATTATTATTATTATTATTTTGGCTCCCATTCTTTTTCTTTTAAAAAATCAATTATATTGAGGCATAATTTATATACCATAAAATGTTTACAGGTTAATCTGTGTTGACAAATGTAAATATCTGTGTAAACATCACACAATGAAGATACAAAGTACTGCCAAGGGTTCTCTTGTGATCCTTCTCATTCTATTCTTATTCCCCACCCTCGGTCCTAAGAACACTGACCTACTTTCAATCACTATGAATCTGTCTTTCCTGGAGGTTCATATAAATGGAATCAGACAGCATGTGACCTTTTGTGTCTGGCTTTTTCCATTTAGCATAAAACTTGGAGATTTATCTGTGTTGCTCCATGTTTCAGTAGTTTATTACTTTTAATAGCTGAGAAATATTCCATTGTATAGATATACCACAATTTATTCACTCACCTCTTGATGGACATTTGGGTTTCCAATTTTTACTAATATGAATAAAGATGTTATTAACATTCAGGTATATGGATATACCTGATGTGGTATATCCATATATCTCATTTTTCTTGAGTAAATATCTGAGTGGAATTGCTGGGTTATACGGTTAAGGGTATATTCAACTTTATAAGAAACAGCTAAATAGTTTTCCAAAGTTGTTGTAACATTTTACATTTCCATCAGCAATGTATGAGTGCTCCCATCTTTGCCAACATCTGGTATCTTATTCATTTATTTATTTGTTTGTTTGTTTTTAGTCATTTGATTGAGTGTATATTTGAATGAGAGGTATTTCATTGTGGTTTTAATTTTTATTTGCCTGATGACTAATGATATTAAGCATTTTTTCATGTGCTTGTTGACCATTCATATATCTTCACTTGTGGTCCATTCAAATGTTTTGCCCATTTTTAATTGGGCTGCTTTATGTTATTGAATTGTTAGAATTCTTTATATATGGTGGATATAGTGTTTCCTTAGGTATATATTGTGCGTATTGTCTCCCAATATGTGGCTTGCCTTTTCATTTTATTTATGGTAATTTTCAAAAAGCAAAATTGTTTTCTTTCTTTTTCCTATTACATTGCTGATTTTTTGTGTATTTTTCCTCTTGTCATATCCCTAATTTATGAATGTTGAGAAACTAAGATTATAATTTGTAATATATATTGCTAAATATTAAATGGGTAAAAAATTGTACTATGGCATTGAAAGAATGTTCTACAATTATAACTGCCTGTATTAGTTTTCCATAGCTAACACAAACGGTGCAGCGTAAGACAACACCTGTTTACTATGTTATACTTCTATAGATCAGAAATCTGGTGACAGCATAGTTCAGGTAGTTCTCTGCTCCTGGTTTCATAAGGCCAAGATGAAGGTGTTTGCTGGGTGGATTCCTTTTTGCAAGTTCTAGAGATGAATCCACTTGCAGGTTCATTCAGGTTGTTGGCATAATCTAGTTCCTTGCAGTTGTATGACTCAGGTCCCCGGTTCCTTGTTGACTGTCATCTGGGGATTGTTCCCAAGGCTGCTCACTTTCCCTGGCACATGACACCCTTCAAAGCCAGCAATGGCAGCTGAGTTCTTGTCAAGGTCTCCATGTCCTTCTGCCTCATTTCTCCTGCCTTCCTCTTCTGCTATATCTCTTTGACTAACTCTTGTGCCTTCCTCTTCTATTGATACTTATTAAGGGTTCACATGATTGGATGGGCACCACTGAGATAATCTAGAATAATCTTCTATTGGTTTGCAATCTTGGGAGCTTCCTGGGGGAAATCTAAACCTGCTCCCAAAACACATGAGACAAGAGACCGAATAAAGAGGCAGAACACTCAGATTGGTAGGTTAGCAGGTTTAATAGCAAGGGAACTTACACACGAGGCTTGCCTTGGACAGCTGCAAGATGAGCAGATCTCCACACCCACTCACCAGAATCTTAAAAGTTTATAAAGAGACCTTAATTGGGTTTTGTCACATATACTGTCCAGATGGTCTCAGCAGCATCTTACTTTCCCAAGACTATGTCCCTGGAACAGCTCCCACTGTGAGAACAGTGGGCAGAAAGTACATTCCAAAATGGAGGAGGGGGTGAGGAGCCTCTGATTGCCCAGGTCCAGCTCTCAGTCAACTGGTGGTCACATCCCTTCAATTACTTCCTCCAACACCTCCCTGTTTTAGCTCACCTGATTATTAATCTTAATTATATCTACAGAAGTTCCTTTACAGAAGTACCTAGATTAGTGTTCATTGGGTACTGAGGGAATGGGAATCTTAAGGGAATGTCTTTAGAATTCTACCTAACACACTGCCTAACTAATATCTATATTATATGTTTATGTGACGGCGGTGTGGGGGAGGGTTAAAATTAGATTCAGCAATAGCAATAGGTTGGAGTGGAATTCTAAGAGGATATTTTAACTTGATATAGTCATTTTAATGTTAAATATTAGCTTATAAATTAAAACTAGTAAGGTAAAATTTACACACATTCTGCATAGGCATTTTATTCAAACTGTCACTTTTTATGTTTCTTTAATCACTATCACACTGAGTGTGAAAAAAGGAAACCTTTATTTTTTTTAAATTTTGCTTTTTTCCTCTTTGATTAGCAATTGATTTGATGGACACCCTAAAAATGAATTAATAATTTGCACCTACAAACCAATAGTGAATCTAAATCTTTTTGAGAAATTGCTAATACTAGCAGAATTTAAAAAAGAAACGATGACTACAACACACTATTAAAATACTGCAAATTGTTCCTCTTCTTTTACCCTCTTTCCTTGCTTTGTCCCCCTTCACCAGAAAACAAACATAGTGTTTTCAATGTTAAGTTGCTGTATTAGTCTGCTAGGGCTTCCATAACAAAACGCCACAAACTGGGTGGTTTAAACGACAGAAATGTATTTCCTCACACTCTGGAAGCTGGAAGTCCAAGATCAAGGTGCTGCCACGACTGCTTCTGGTGAGTCCTCTCTTCCTGGCTTGTTTATGGCCACTTTCTTCCTGTGTCTTCACGTGGCCATTCCTCCACAAATGTATGAAGAGAGAGATGTCTCTCCTGTCTTTTCCTCTTCTTATAAGGATGCCAGTCCTATTGGCCTAAGGCTGTAACATATGACTTCAGTTAACCTTTGTTACCTCCTTAAAGGCATTATATCCAAATATGGTCACACTGGGGGTTAGGTCTTCAGCGTACGAATTCTGGAGAGACACATTTCATTCTGTAACAGTTGCTATAATAACATTTTTGGCATATAGAAATGACAGCGAATTTGTTATTGGTTGAATTGTGTCTCTCCAAAAAATTTATGTTGAAATCCTCACGCCCACTACCTCAGAATGTGACCTTATTCGGAAATAAGATTTTTGAAAGGTCATTCATGGGCTTTACCTGAATGACTTAATATAATAGGCCGTTAATAATCTACAAGAGTAGATAGTTAATACAAAATTCATCCATGACTTCTTTTTAAAAATATTATGGTAAAAGATACACAGCATGAGATCTACCCTCTTAACAAATTTTTGAGTACACAACACAGTATTGTCAACTATGGTTACAATGTTGTACAGCAGATCTCTAGAACTTTTTCATCTTACATGACTCAAACTTAATACCCATTGATCAACAGCCTCTCATTTTCCTACCCCCTCAGCCCCTGATAACCGCCATTGTACTCTCTTCTTCAATGACTTTTGGCTACTTTAGGTCTCTCATGTAAGTGGAATCATGGAGTATTTGTCCTTCTGTGACTGGCTCATTCCACTTAACCTATCGTTACCAAGATGCATCCATGCTGCAGCATATGAGAGACACGTGTAATGGTTCATTTTACGTGTCAGCCTGACTGGGTGTGTCTGTAAGGGTGTTTGTGGATGAGATTAAAACTTGAATCAGTAGATTGAGTAAAGAAGGTTGTCCTCCCTAATGTGGTGAGTCTCATTCAACCTGCTGAAGACCTGAATGGAACAAAACAGCTGAGTGAGAGGGAGCTCCTCCTGCCTGGCTTCTTGATCTGGAACATTGGCCTTTTCCTGCCTTTAATTGAACTGAAGAATTGGCTCTTCTTGGGTCTTGAACCTGTTGGCTTCAGACTGGAATTTATACCATCAGCTCTCCTGGTTCTCAGATCCTCAAATTCAGACTAGAGCTGCATCATTGGCTCTCCTGGGTCTCCAGCTTGCTGAATGCAGATCTTGGGACTTCTCAGCCTCCTTAATCACATGAGCCTGTTCCTCATAGTAAGTCTCTTTGGTTCTGGTTCTCTGGAGAACCCTAATACAACAGGCTTTCCCTCTTTTTAATGGCTGAATACTATTTCACTGTACATATATACCACATTATCAAAGGACATTTAGGTTGTTTCTACATTTTGGCTATCGTGAATCATGTGACATTAAACATGGGAGTACCAGTATGTGTTCAAGGTCCTGATTTCAATTCTTTTGAATAAATACTCAGAAATGGAATTCCTGGATCATATGGTATTTCTATTCTTAATTTATTGGGAAAACCCATACTGTTTTCCATAGTGGTTGCACCATTTTAGTTTCCCACCAACAGTGCACAAGGGTTCCAATTTCCCTACATTCTCATGAACACTTGTTATTTTCTAGGTTTTTCTTTTTTCTTTTTTTTTTATAATGGTCATCTTAACAGGTGGGAGGTGATACTGCAGTTTTTATTTGCATTTTTCTGATAATTAATCATGTCAAGTATTTTTTCATATACCTGTTGCTCATTTGTATTTATTCTTTGGAGAAATACCTGTTCAAGTTTTTTGTCCTTTTTTTTATTCAGATAATCCACTTTTTTGCTATTGAGTTGTAGGAGTTTCTTACATATTTTTGATATTAATCCCTTATTAGATATATGGATTGCAAATATTTTCTCCTATTCCATATGTTGCCTTTTGATTTTGCTGATTGTTTGCTTTGCTGTGCAGAAGCTTTTCAGTTTGATGTAGTTCCATTTGTCTATTGTTGCTTTTTGTATTGTGTATCCATTAACATATTTTATAATTATTTGTATACTTTAGTCTTTTGATCTAAAGATATTTATGCATGACTGTTATAGTGTTACAGTGTTCTGTATTTGTCTATATGTTTACCTTTATTAGTATACTTTCATGTTGCTGTTAGCATTTTTTTGTTTCATCTTGAAGGACTTCCTTTAGTATTTATTTTAAGGCGGGTCTAATGGTGATGAACTTCTTCAGCAATTGTTTATATAGGAAAGTGTTTATCTCTCCTTCACTTGAAAGACAATTTTTCCAGATGTAGTAGTCATAGTTTTCTTGGCTGGCAGGTTTTTTTTTTTTCTTTTCTTTTAACACTTTGAATACATCATTTCACTCCCTTCTGGCCTACAGGGCTTTTGGTGAGAAATCCACTCACAGTCTTGTGGGGGTTCTTTTGTGTGTGATGAGTCAATTTTCTCTTGCTACTTTAAAAATTCTCTTTGTGACTTCTGACAATTTGAGGGTCTAGAGCTTCTTATTCCACCATCTTTCTGACATCACTCCCTAGTCTTTGCGGATTCAACCAAGTTAAGATGAGATCATCATGGTGAGCCCTAATCCAGTATAGCTGGTGTCCTTATAAAAATGGGAAATTTGGACACAGGCATACACAGAGGGAAGACAGTGTGAAGACACACAAGGAGAAGATGGTCATGTGACTAGAGTGATGCAAAGGAATGGGAGGATTGCTGGCAAACACCAGAAGCTAGAAGAGGCAAGGAAGGATTTTCCTCTGGTATCATCAGAGAGCATTATTTACTTGCTGACAGTTTGATTTCAGACTTCTAGCCTCCAGCACTGTGAGGCAAAAAATTTATGTTATTTTAAGCTACCCAGTTTTGGGTACTTGGTTACAGCAGCTCCAGGAAACTAATACAAGGCTCCTTTAACAAACTTGGTTTCACTGTGGATTCCCTCCTACCCACCAAGATATATGCATAGAGACAACCACTTCTGAGTGGTTCCTATTCTCTATACAAGAACAACTAGGAGATTGGGAGAAGGGAGTGCAAAAACATGTGCGAGGTTACGGAGCTATAACTGATGCTTCTTTTGAGAAATTTGTTGAAGAATCCAAATTTTTACTTGATAGTGTTATATCAAAAGCAGAACATATTGCAGTAGAACTGGCTTATTACTTCCTTATATCCTCAATAAATGTCACTAATTTACATCATTTCTTTGGTGATCTACATCCCAACGCCTGCCCTCTGAGGAATTTTTAAGTCTTTTTTTGCAAGAAAAATAAAACAAGAATTAAACAAATTACAAAACTATATATAGCACGGTCATGACGTTCAAGCAAAATATGTTTAAAGACCCAAATATGTGAAAATAGAGGCAAATATAACTGAAATATTGAAGTGAACAATAAGATAGCACTAAAGTTATTTACAGAGCATTTAAAAAAATTCCTGCCCCTCGGGACTTCCCTGGTGGCGCAGTGGTTAAGAATCCGCCTGCCGCTACAGGGGACACGGGTTCGAGCCCTGCTCTGGGAAGATCCCACATGCCACGGAGCAACTAAGTCCGTGCGCCACAACTACTGAGCCTGCACTCTAGAGCCCATGAGCCACAACTACTGAAGCCCATGCTCCTAGAGCCCGTGCTCTTCAACAAGAGAAGCCACCACAATGAGAAGCCCTCACACTGCAATGAAGAGTAGCCCCCGCTCACCGCAACTAGAGAAAGCCCACGCGCGGCAATGAAAACACAATGCGGCCAAAAATAAATAAATAAATAAATTCCTGCCCCTAAAATAAATATTATTCTTATTTCTTGTTTTCTTTTATACACACAGTATGACTAGTGGACTCTAGTGTTTGTGATAGAACTGAGCCAACAATGAACTCAACGTTCCGCTCTTTACTTCATGCCAAACATAAATTCTCAATGAAACTTCCCCACTTTCTTTTTACTTGCATTTCCAGGACTAGAAATTGGCTTTCCTTTAGGGTCTCTTTTTTCCCAAAAGAAGAAAGGTTTGTCATTTCACAAGAGTGAAGAACAAGAAAGCAGAGGTGTGGATGTGATGGCAAGGTGCACTCGAGAGACAGGGACCCATCCCCATACACAGCCTCAGCTGTGGGATATAAATGTATGCAAATTTCTACATGTCCTCAACCTTTGAAGTTAAAACCATAATGGTAAATGGTAAGTCCATAAATGCTTAGGGGGTCCTGTAACTAAAGCTAAGCCCTAAATGGCAGTAAACATGGATGGTGGGACTCTGTTCAAATCATACCAAGAAAGAGATATCAGGGGAATTTGTGATATAGTTTTCTAAATTATTTCCATCAAATAATGCTGGGATCCTACAGGATCCCACCCTGAACAATACATGGAAGATACCAACACTAAATATCATTCATTAATACTAATTTCAAGTTTAAGAAAAATGAACCTAGGAAAAGTAAGAGTATTGCAGAAGAATATATTTATTACTCAGGAAGTTTTTGAACTTACAGGAAAATTGGAAAACATAATACTTAAAGTGCATTAAAACATAAAAGCAGTAACTTCTGCCCCAGTCAGATCTCTCCAAGAAAAGTGTTCTTTCAATGTGTGTCCTTTACTAAGAACATTCATCTTCATGCCAGTCAGTGCCACCAGTTGGTTTTAAATTCCATAGAAACAACATTAATTATTAGAAATACCAAGAGCAGCAATAAATATAATAATTATAAAAAATGCCTACTTTGGGGGAAATTTTCAGCTCTTTTAGGAGTTTGATTTCTCCTTTGTCTCATGGAGGCAAATTATAATAATTGTTTTGTCAGTTGGTACTGGAGATCTTTTAACTTCATATCACATCAGTTCAGAGATCCCAAGTCTAACTGCCACTCAGATAGTGCTAAATAACTGGGACCCTGAAGGAAGCTACTGCTTTCTAATTCATTCCACTGAGCGTGGATAAAATTCAGTGTTCCCTTGACACAGCACTCCTCCAATCCCACAATGCTTTGGGGTTATTTTTAATTAGATACATTGAAAAGATATTAATTTTTACAACAACAATGCACTAGGAAACTGCATATGCGAATTTAAAAGATTGGAGAAGTCTACATATTGTGATTTCCCATTCAACAATAACTGACAGTTATTGACATGTTATATAAAACATGGCCATTTTCTAATTTTTTAGGTATAATTTGCATACCATGTAATTCACCCTTTTTAAGTATAAAATGCAACGGTTTTTAGTAAATTTACTGTTAAGGAACCACCACCATCCATGTTTAGAACATTTTCATCACCCCAAAATGATTCTCTCTGCCCATTTACCATCATACCTTGTTCCTTCCTCCAGCCCCCCAAGCAGAAAAACAATAAATAATATTTTAGTACAAGTAGGTCCCATCTATTGAATGAGACATGCTTATACCAAAACATTTTTCACTGTTTATCTGAAATTTATTTTTAACCAAGGATCCTGTATTTTATCTGATCACCCTACCAAAACATGGACTTTTAAAACTAGTTTTCTTTTTAGTATTGTTGATGGATTTATACATAGTTATTTATAATCTCTTAGTGGTAACCCAAAGTGTGTTTTATAAGATGGCTGACCAAGGACTTACGTTTTACAATTCTTCCCTTGTAAATCACTATTAAGACAACCAAGGAATTCTGAAAACAAGAATCTCTAAGGAAACTAATCCCCACATCTTTTTCAGATTCAAGTGCAGCTACCAGAGGAGGTAGGGTTTGGCACTGCTATGGGATGTCTGAATGTTTATGATTCTACCCGATGTGTCCTGAAGCAGTACACTTCCACCTTTTGCATTCTTCTAGGCACTTGTGCATTTTAAAATTAGCTGCGGTACACTGTCTACTTGTCATATGCACTGCGTGACCCCACTCAGTGGGGAAGCTGTTCGGGGGACTAGTAAGTGTCAAGCCACATAGAAACCACAAAGAAAAGAGATCGCTCTGCTTTATTCTTATCGCCATTATACTGGAGACCTGAGCCTTCAGGCTGGGACTAGTTAGTAGCCAGAGACCTGTTTTTATTTCAAATAGAAACTTCGGCTGAAACATGCATGCTATGTTTCTGGGAGTCGAGGCTAGACAAACGTTAGGTAGAAAATACTCTATTTAATACGATCTCTTCCAATCTCTGTGGGGTTCCTATTGCTTCCCTCATTTTATAACCTCAATTTAGACATTCAATCTGTCAACAAATACTTCCTTAGGGTATTGATTTGAGAACTACATGGTGTGGTGAAGACACAGAAGCACAGAAGTTCCAGGATTGTGTTTGGTTTTTGCTTGCCTTTTTGGGCTCAGTGCCTACCTCGGTGCCTGGTAGGGACAGCAGTCAAATTCATGTGCCAAATAAAGGAATACATTCAGCAGTGAATAAGACAGAAATAGCTCTTGCCCTCACCAAGTTTACAGCCTATTTTACTGGCCCTTCTCAGAAAAGTTTTGAAGCACAACAGAGAAAATCAGGCCACAGCCATCTGTGCAGTGTAGTTTTACTCTACTTTAGCCTCTTCTGCTTTAACCTTTAACACTAAAATCTTTTCATTGCTCATGTTAGACCCCTGACCAAAAATTCTAAATGATTCTTCCTAAGGTTAGAAGTAGAATAACACTAAAATCTTTTCATTGCTCATGTTAGACCCCTGACCAAAAATTCTAAATGATTCTTCCTAAGGTTAGAAGTAGAAAATACTATTTCAGGCTGGAATGGTCAGGGAAGGTTTCTCTGAAGGCGGCAGAAGCATGCAATTTGCGGAGATGTCACTGTAAATCGGAGCAGATGATACAAATAAAAATCCAGAGGCAGAGAGGCTGAAATCAATAAAAATAGGATTTTGTGATAATATGGGGTTTTTCTTTATTAGAGTGCTTTTGATAATCAGTTGGGCATATTGTGTGGGTTCACTTCTGGGTTCTTTGTTTTGTTCCATTGACCTATGTGTTTATCCTTCTGCCAATTATCTTGACTCTATGTAGTAAGAGTTAAAATCAGGTAGCGATGGCTCCAACTTTATTCTGCTTTTTCAAAACTATTTTATCAATTCTAGATTTTATGACTTTTCATAGAAATTTTAGAATAAGCTTATCTGTGTCTATAAAAAAACCTTGCTGTTTTTCGATAGGAATTGCACTAAGTGCAATCAATTTGGAGTTAAAGTGTTTTTAGATATATGAAATCATTTTATCTTCTGGAAAACCATGGTAAAGTTTTCACAGTGACAACACACACACACACACACACACACACACACACACACACACAAATTCAAATGAGATTTGGGCAAGTATGTCCACCAAGTGAAGCAGTGACGACTATAGGACCCTCTTTTGCAACAGAAGTGACCCAGAACACTGGTTCAAATGGGAAATGGAGTAGGATGTAAAGTGCTATATAGGGATCAATGCCATATCCCAGGTAGGATGTCAAGATAACGTTGGCCAAAAGGTGGCACTGCTCACTTGATGGGGCTTTATCAGAGGTTTCTACCCTAGTAGCTCACATCGAATTTTCCTCAGACTGAGGGAACGATTGGAAATGGCAATTTTCTTTCCTTTCCTTGGCTTATAATTTTCTTTGAATTACATGGAAATCTCAGTTAGATCAGTTTATGGTAGAGCAGTGCTCTGACACTCCAAATCCATGAATAAAAACAAAACAAAAGAAAACAAAACAAAACAAAAACAAAACAAAACAAAACAAAAATAAAAACAAAGCAAAACGGCATACTACTAAATTTACTGTTTCAAATTAATGCAAACTACCGAAAGCTCAGTTATATGACAGTAAATAATCTTGCCTTATTGGGATTTCATTATTAGTTAATAATTACTAACACATTCAATATTTAGTTAATGTAATCTGTAATAAAAAGGACAATAGCTTTGAGGGAATGTAAAATGCTGCAGCCTCTATAGAAAACAGTATGGAGTTTCCTCCAAAAAGTAAAAGTAGAATTACCATATGGTCCAACAATCCCACTTCTGGGTATATACCCAAAAGGATTGAAAGCAGGATCTTGAAGAGACATTTGCACACCCATGTTCAGTGCAGCATTATTCACAACAGCCAAGAGACAGAAGCAATGCAAATGTCCATAGACAGATGAACTGATAAAGAGAATGGCATATACACACAACAGAATACCACTCAGCCTTAAAAAAGGCAAAAATCCTGTCTCATGCTACAAATCCTGCTTCATGAATTTTGAATATACCAGGCGAAGTGAAATAATTCAGTCACAAAAAGACAAATACTGTAGGAGTTCATGTATATGAGGTATCTAAAGTGGTCAAATTCACAGGAACAGAAAGTGGAATGGTTGTTACCAAGGGCTGGAGGGAGGGGGGAATGGGGGCTGTTGTTCAGGGATATAGAATTTCAGTTTTGCAAAATGAAAAATTTCTAGAAATGTGTTGCACAACAATGTGACTATAGTTAACACCAATGAGCTGTACACTTAAAAGTGGTGAGGAGAATAAATTCTACGTTATGTATCTTACCGCGATTTTAAAAAAGACAATAGTGGTTATACTGAGATTCAGTATAAGAAAGAGGATTGCAGGTTTTGCTTTTAAAGCTTGTTATCTCCCTATAAAATGAGTCTTGCTACAGACTGGACAGAGATTATTTCCAAATTTGCATTGGAGATTCATGCTAAACATGCATCACTATGTGTGGAGCCTAAAAAGGAGAGTTATTTAAAATAGATTAAATGATGTGGAATAAAACTTCCAAACGCTGTAATCGAAAGTGTCAGAAACATTAGCTTTGAAACAAGTAACATTTAATCACATAGATTATACAGAAGCATAAATTTTTGTAGGTTGTTTTCTTCAACCAAATTTACATTTTAATCTGCTGAGACTGTTCATCACTTTTGGCTGTCTGGTACCAAGCAGCTTGTCAAACTTATAGAGGCAAACCGCCTACATTAGAAACAGGACTTTTCATTTAAGTACAAAAGATGATGATAGCTTAATTTGAGTTTTCAAGACTGCAAGTGTCTTCAAGACACTACAAGATAGCAAGTGTCTGAGAGTAGTGAGATTAAAACAAAGGGCATTTGTGTATCAATATTTCTTTAGCTACTAAGAGTTAAAAATTATAATTATTTATGCCCATAGAACACCTTTAAGGGCCACCAAAATGTAAAACTTTTCAGCATTGGACACTTGCCAAAGGAAAGAATTTGACAGGATTTATACTGTGTGGATGACAGAGGAAAGCCGTGAGATAAACAGGCACTCTCTTCAAAGGCTGGGTTGGGAAAGGACACTTACGGTCATTTTGGAGGACCTGCTACATAGGAGGGTTCCAGAAGAAAAAGAACCCATATAGCTACAGATTTGGGCAGTTCTCTCAGCTAAGTCTTATATTCCCACTCCTCTTCACAGTTGTCCAGGAAATTGTTCTCAATACCAGGTTCTGGAGCAACTCATGATTTTACCAGCATCACAGAGGGCTGCTGCTGCTTTTTTCAATGAAGTATCGTTACCTGCGGTTGTTGAGGTCTTGCTAACAGATTCTAGTTTGTTGTGCATGTGTTTATTTGTATTCTCTTTCATAACACAAGTCCTGCCAGGTACAAACGTCATATGGGAGAAGAGTTGAAAACTGTGGGTGAATCTTGTATAAAGGCAGAACCTTCCCAAAACATGCAACTTTGGCCAGAGATGACAGTGACATCCAGATCAATGGCATAGTGACTAAACATTTTACCAAACTATGGTGGTTATACATTTCTCCAAAAATGCTGTAATAGGGGAAAGCAAACTTTAAAAATTGTATTTAGAAAAGGAAAAAGTGTTGTAATGAGTTTAAGCTTGTTTACATGGAGTCAAGGCACAGAAGACTTTACCTAAATTGCTACCATTGTTACGTGGTGGATGAGAAAGCAATTCCTCGGGATTGGCCAATGAGGAGACTACAACATCACCAAAGAGCATGCTCTGCCAACCTCCCTGTGAAGCACCATGCTACCACCTGAGTGATCCAAACCCCTGTCGTGCACAGAGAGCGATATTTGCCCAAGGAATCAGAGAAAAAGTAACGTGAATATTCAAAGAAAGAATACACTATTCCACATTAGGTCCCTGTCTTATTCTTTTTGTTTGTTACTGGGAGTCTATCTATAATAGGTCACAAATGTGACACTTACATTTCATGAACACAAGAATGATAATTAATAGCTCCCTTGTTTCATGCTAATAATAGTAGATGGAAAATCTATTTACTTTAGCACCAGCATAGGATAAATGTTACTCGTAAGTCGAATACTACATGGTAATTGTAAGGAAGACCAGGCAGGCACAATAAGAAAGGACAATTCCTTGTTAATAAATATTGCTCCCCTGCTTGTTGTGCTCAAACAATTCCCTACAGCCCAAGTGAGAATGAATTTACTGG
This sequence comes from Phocoena phocoena, assembly GCF_963924675.1. Taxonomy (NCBI): domain Eukaryota; kingdom Metazoa; phylum Chordata; class Mammalia; order Artiodactyla; family Phocoenidae; genus Phocoena; species Phocoena phocoena. Next base: position 10,019,429 of record NC_089236.1, on the reverse strand, counting down.
ATAGACTCTCTCAGTAACAGTAGGAATCAGTACACAGCAGGCTTGAAGTGTGCCTTGGGGTCATTTAAAATGAGTTCGGTCTTGGTTGCCTTGAGCCGAAGATGTTTATGGGCCATCCCAGTGGAAATGTAAAGGAGGAGCTTGAATATGCACATCCAGCATTCACAAAGATCTAGACAGGAGATACAGGCTTCAGTATAACAAAGGTAACTGATGTTGCCGTGGTGAATGAGATGACCAAGGAAAACTATGCAGTGTGAAAAGAGAAGAGGCAAAGAATATAGCCCACATGCTGGAGTTTGAGTTTTCCAGGGAGCAGCCTCTGAAACAGAGTTTTGTGCTCAAGATGTTCATTGAGGAGTGCACTTGGAATCCACACCTGCAAAAGGGGTGTGGAGGAGGCGGGGTTAGGCAAAGGGAGAAGCTGAGCTGCAGTGCCGCTCCAAGAAGGTCTCTCCAGGTGGAATGACCTATCAGAGCTGTCCTACATGCGGTCAAAATAACCAGGCCTTTATATCCTGCCTTAGTCAGTCAGTCATTGGATATGCGTCCCGGAAGGGTATGGACCCTACGTGAGAGCTCTGAGAGCTCTCTCTGCAGCTGAGACCACACAAGGCTGAGTTGAAAGCTCTCTTGTCTGTCCTCCCAGCAGCTATGACAGCAGGTCCCTCCCCTGGGGGATCTGGGCAGCAGGTCTCCATGTCCACCACACTGAGAAATGCAGATATGTACAGGGTGAGCAGATAAAGAGAAGTCTAAAATCAGAAGTTTGAAAGGTCGGGTAGAAAAGCAGTAAAACAATAAACACCTCCTGCTGTGTTGGAAAGTGTTGGAAGCCAGAGGAAAAAGGAGGGAGTGGTCAACAGTGTGAAGTGCTATTTAAAAATCACAAGTAAATGGGCTTCCCTGGTGGCGCAGTGGTTGAGAGTCCGCCTGCCGATGCAGGGGACATGGGTTCATGCCCCGGTCCGGGAAGATCCCACATGCTGCGGAGCGGTTGGGCCCGTGAGCCATGGCCGCTGGGCCTGCACGTCCAGAGCCTGTGCTCCACAACGGGAGAGGCCACAACAGTGAGAGGCCCGCATACCAAAAAAAAAAAAAAAAAAAAAAAAAAAATCACAAGTAAAATAAGGACCAAGTGTAGATGGCTGTCAAGAGTTTACAGCTCCCCGAAGAGGTACAGGCTTTAAGAAGCCACAGTTTTTACATGAGGCTGAAGGACTAATGGTCCAAAAGTGTCATGCAGTAGCAAAAAGCTGCTGGGACTAAATCTTAGCCCAGATCTATATGGGGTTGGAAGAATAGGCCAAACGTACTTAAAAGGGCCGAGGCATGTCTTCAAGGGAAGGTCAGGTTTCAGTTAAGGAGAGGTGCATGTGGTCTCCAATAAAGACGTTAAGGATGCCAAAGCCTCGTTTATTATATTAAATGTTCTAAAGCCCAGTAGGAAGGCTTGTGAGGGGAAAGGAGGGGGAGGAAATGGAAGAGAAGAGGAGGGAGCAGAAGGGAAGGGCAATAAGCAATATAATTTTAACCCAGGTGAAATACTTACACAGCAGCCCGTGGTGTGAGATCACAGGAAAGTGGGGGATGCTCAATGGGGCTTCTAACACCTTGGATGGAAATGTGAGGCCTGGTGGGATTTTCCAATCTCAAGATTGCCAAAACAACTTGTCCTAGCAGGCCCAGGCTTAAAAAGGCATAGACCTAACTATGGAAAGAGTTAATGTTGCTTGAGTGAGGGTGTTTCAAGGGATTTGTACCTCAGGTGAATGACAAGGAGACTGACTTGTTTTCAGGACTCTCACAAGCGTTAAATAGAGCAGCAGCCCTCAGTAGAAGGGCAGGCTCCTTGGAAGGCGTCAATAGGAGTACTCTCATGGGGCTATCACAATGTTAATGTTCCTTTGTCTTTTTTCCTCTTCTATCTTTTTTCTGTATATTAAACAATACATATTTATTGAGTTTATCATCCCAGGCAGCGGTCCTAGAGCTTGAAGATACAGAGATAAATAAAGCACATCCTTCGTCCTCCCGATGCTCAGAGCACAATAATGCTAGCATAGTTATATTTGGCAAGAAAATGCCACGCAATGGTCATGCAAAGGAGCGACCACAACCCGGAATAAACCAGACCCAGCCAGATAGCAAGCTGTTGGTAAGTAAAGATTTGAATAGAAGTGGAGAAATATACTTTGGCACTCTTCTGCACATATTTCCTACTTCTGCTGCTCACTGCTTGTCAGGTGTAACATTGCTAATATATTAAGTGAGGAAAGGACAGTGAAAGTGGAGTTGGTTACCTGCGTAATCATTCAGGTCTTTGAAACATCATCTGTAAGAGCAGAACTTGCCAACGGTTTAGTCACCTACCCACTAGTCAAACTTCCCACTAAGTAGGCTGGGAACGGTCGCTTATCTTTTAAGGAGGCCAGGTCCTTCTCTGCCTGTCTTGGATCCCACCTGATCCTCTTGCTCTACATTCCATCTCCTGCCTTCTCATCAGTTAACAAGAACAATCCAGATGAAGGGCTTGTTTGGGACCCACTACAAAACATGCCCAGGCTGCCCCACTCCCCATGATCCACAGTCACCTCTTGCCAAAACTGGCTTCTCACGAATACATAATTGCTGTGGCCCAACATCTTGACAAGCGGTTTTAGCCCTTACTATCAGGGCAAATATTAAATTGCTATAATTTATTCATGAGACATTTACTGAGTACCTGTTAGGCCTTATTGAAAATGAATAAGACATGAGCCCTTCAACAAAGAATAGAGGAAAGGAAAACATCAGCAAAATATTCTCTGAGAACTAAAGGCTAAAGTGCTTAGAGGGTAAGCTTGAGAGATGGACAAAATCTTTCCATTACTTCTTTCATGGCGTAATAAAAGCCTGGAAATAATTAACAGCTAATGATGTAATCTTTTCCCTATTATTGTTGACAGGGATTCTGGTGATTATAAACCAAATTCTATTTGCATGATTGTATACATAAATATTTAACACATGTGGGCTTCCCTGGTGGCGCAGTGGTTGAGAGTCCGCCTGCCAATGCAAGGGACACGGGTTCGTGCCCCGGTCCGGGAAGATCCCACATGCCGCAGAGCTGCTGGGCCCGTGAGCCATGGACGCTGAGCCTGTGAGTCCGGAGCCTGTTGCTCCGCAACGGGAGAGGGCACAACAGTGAGAGGCCCGCATACCGCAAAAATATATAGATATAGATATTTAACACATGTGAACATATTTTATTTATTCATATAATAATCATGCATATAGGTATGTTCAACTCTGAAACTTAAGTGTATCATGTCTACATTTCACTTATTCAACAAATATTTGTTGAGCCTTGATTCTGTGCAAAGATGGAGAATGATTCAAAGATGAATCAGACATTAAAAAAAACCTCTTTTTAAAAGTTTTCAGTATAAAAAGGGAGGCAAGCCTGTATATCTAAATATTAACTTTTTTGGACAGTTTTCACCAAATTTGGAAGGCATATTTGGGATGTATAGACTTAAAATACAGGTTATGTGGGCATACTGGAAATTCAGTTAAGAGAACCTTGGCGAATCCCTCAATCAGATAGGCTGTCTTTCCAGATATCAGTTATTTGGGGCCACCTGGCCTCTAACAGTACCTTGTCTTCTGGAGGAAGTGATATTGTGATTTATATTAAGAAATACATATTTGGCCTTCTTCCCTGTTTCTGGTACAGAGCTCCTAAAACCCTTGGAATTTCCTAAGTTATAAGAGTGACAGAGGTATCTTGGTATTCCTAACAAACCCCTTTCAACCACACCTGGGTTTATGTCAATGAGGTAACTACTGGAAAGCACCTAAGCATGGGGGCTGTTTGCTAGGGGAACCCACTATATGATTAGAGGCCTGGAACTTTCAGTATCACCCTTGCTAACCTCTGGGGAGGGGAGAGGGACTGGAGGTGGAATTGATTGCCAACGGCCAATGATTTAATCAATCGTACCCATGTAATGAGCCCCCATAAAAACCCTAAAGGACTGGGCTCAGAGAGCTTCTGAGTTGGTGAACACATGGAGGTGCTGGGAGGGTCGTGCACCCAGAGAGGGCATGAAAGCTTTGCATCCCTTTCCCCATACCCTGCCCTTCCCCATACCTTGTATACATAAATATTTAACACATGTGGGTTTCCCTGGTGGCACAGTGATTGAGAGTCTACCTGCCGATGCAGGGCATACGGGTTCGTGCCCCGGTCCGGGAAGATCCACCTGGCTGTTCCTAAGTCATATACTTTTATAATAAACCAGTTACCTAGTAAGTAAAATGTTTCTCTGAGTTCTGTGAGCTCCTCTAGCAAATTAATTGAACCCAAGGAGGAGATCTTTGGAACCTCCAATTTACAGCCTGTCAGTTAGAAGCTAACTGAAGGTGACAACCTGGACTTTGGACTGGCACCTGAAGTGGGGGCAATCTTGTGGAACTGAGCCTTAACCTCTAGGATCTTATGCTATCTCCAGGTAGATAGTGTCAGAATTGAGTTAATTTCTTGGTGGTGTGAACAAAACACACACACACACACACACACACACACACACACATACACACACACACCAGAATTGGTGTCAGAACTGGAGAGACATTACCTCTCCTCCTTGGTGTGCAGTCTCAGCAAGATGGTAAATCAAGGGATCCGGCCCTCTCACAACACATGCTGAAGGGCCTCCTCTGAGTACACGCCCCCAACCTCTGAGAACACCCAGAGGCAGGCAAGTAAACCAAGCTTGCCTAATCAGCCTCTCTCTCCCAGGACTTTGAATCTTAATCAGAACAATCCAAAAATAATAACAATAAACGACTAGACTCCTCCCAGGAGTAGATTCTGAGTGATGATGCCCTTCCTCTCCTGGAAGTAATACCTGTAGTAGGTCCCTGGTCTCTGTTTTATGCCTGGTTCTTCTGCCTTCCTTGGGATTCTGTAAGCTTCTATATAGTCTTTTAATAAAGACTTTTAAAAAACATTTATCCAATATCCATTTCTGCTGCTTTCAACCAAAGAACCCTAACTGATACCACAGACATCTCCCAAGGGCAGCTAGAGGCCCACATGGCTGCTAAAGGGAAGAGAAATACCAAAATCACCTACACAAAGGGATCTCAAACATGAGTCTCAAAGTATAAGTTATCAGGGCAGACATTCCAAATTGCAGATAGTGGTTTGTGACAGAGCTGCTTCCCATTTGGACTCCTTGGTGTAGAAAGAAGGAATTTAATTGCTTAATGGTGGCTAACAATTGTCCTGAGAATGGAGGAGAAGCCAGGTACAACATAATTAAAATTCAAAGGGGAATGAGGTCCCTGTCACAAGAGAAGGACAAGTAAAATGCTATGGAACTCCAAGGAAAGCGACTTCATATAGTTGAAGAAGCCAAGGAGACAACTCAAGGAGACAATACTGAACTAGGTCATCAAAGGAATTCATAGCTGTGGGAGTAAGATGAGCAAGTAAGTCAGAGAGGCATGAAATTATAGACTTTGAGTAGCTGGTAATTCAGCTTTGCTAAATCTTAGGGTCAGTGATGAGATGTGGAAAGTCAAGTTTGGAAAAGCAGTTTGTTAATACAGAACTAGGAGACAAATAAGTTCCGTCTCCAGTGTCTACTCTAATCCACAGGTGGTGTGTGCATAGTACACTAGACAGGCATGGGACTTCCTATATCATTCTACTCGTCGAACTACCCAGTTTTCAGCTGGATCTACTGATTGTAGGTACATAGCTTTAACAAATCAGAAAGATTCCTTTCTCATGACTTGCTATAGGCCTTTGAGAGGTTTTAAGGAAGCGTGGCATGGTTAATATTGTGTTTTGTCTTGCCCTCTCTGGAGGCCATTGAAATAGGAGCTAGACATCATATCCACGTGCCTAGTATATGAGAGGCATATAGGAGGCGCTTGGTAAGCAGAAGTACCTTTCACCATTACTTCTATCGTTAATGCCTTGGTAAAGCATTTCCGATGTCTTCATGGTATCCTCAAGGATCCTACTTACCTTCAATTACCATTCTTGTCCTACTCTAAAAATATTTGTTATCATTTCCAAAATATCTGATTTAAAATTTGGAAACCAAACTGGACACAGTCTTCTTTAGAAGCAGAATATAAGTGGTTCTTACCAGACATAGGAGGTAATAAATAAACAACCCAGTCCATAAAATCAGGGTGCAAAAGATGTAAACTTCTGCTTTCTACAATTCACCTTAATTTTAACCCTCTTTCCATCAGTCCCTGGCATGTGGTAGATACTCAATAACTGTTGAATGAGTGTATGCATGAAGGAGTACATGAAGGAATAAATTAATTTGTTATAACAAAACTACAGGTCAACAAGTCCAACTTTCTACCTATTCCATTAATCCTCTCTGACAATGAGTTATCCAACTCTTTAAACCATCCTAGTTTTTATTATCTTAGAAAAGATATCGACATCTTACTGTAATTGTGGTCAACAAGAAAACCATGTGTCCTAGTCTTCTAAGCAAGTTTGGATTTTAAATATCTTAGTCTATTGTCAGATCACAAATTACAATTCTTGTTTTAGGAAATATGATCATTGTATATGATTCTAGTGTTACTTTCATACCTAGCTTATCCTCATCACTTTTGGTTTTCTTTCTTCCTTTTTCATCCTCTAAAGATTTGGAAGAAAGTCAGGAGAGACGCTGTCCATAAATGAATGGAGCAGAGGGCAGGAGAAAGAGATATCCGAAAGCCATCTCCAAAGGCAGTTTCTATAGCACTGAACATGATCTGGCTGTGCAGGTAACTGGACCAACAACCTGTGTAGCCTGTGGGTCAGCAGGGAAATAGACCCCAATAACATAAGGGTCAAAGAGTCAGCCCAGGATACTGACCTGCTATTGTCTGCAGTGATGAATGTTGTACCCAAGTCACGGGTCCTATCTGGGCAAATGTAAATTGATAGCTACACACCTCAACACATATGACCTACATCTGTGGCCTCTGTCAGCCTTTGATTTTGAGATGTCCAGTAATAGGGGTAATCAAGGACTTGCCAAGCCAGAAATAGTGAACCAAAGAAAACCATTTAACTTGGGGATAGTTTTAAATCAGGCTTTTTTTCTGTAATCACTCTGCCACAGGGTTCAGTACCATGCTTTTTAAATATGTGTGAATTGCAAGTGGCTTTCCACACACCTCTCCACTTCCACTCAGCAGGAGACAGACACTCTCCCCACGTTCTTCTGGTTCATTCTAAATGGCCTGACAGCAGAGGTCTCAGATTTGAAGTGTCAAAAGTTAAGTTTGCAATCTCAACGGCCTCAAAGTCACAGTCTTCAGAAACTCATTTTTCTTTGAGATATAATCAGGACACATATTATCCCAAAATTACAGCTGTGGACAGAGGTTCCAAGAGGTGATGGTAATTGCCCAAAGTCACTGAAAGAGGTAGTGCCCAAACTCTACCTAGACTTGCTGGTCAAGTTCACTGTTTTCTCTATATTTGTAAATGCAAACTGGTTTCCTGTGGCTCCTCTTGCCTCTCCTAGGAGAAAGGGTTGCAAGCGTAAGGGATATTAGAGAAAGATTATAGGTAAAAATTTCTCAATTATATGTGAGAATTTCCTCAAATTTAGAAATATCTAGCTCTTGTCTTAAATTAAATGATCAAATTCTGTGCACTTTCTCTTTAAGACAATCTACCAACTAAGCAGTCAGAGGTTTACAAACATCAGAGGTCTCTGAGCAGATTCTGTCAAGATATTATTCTTTTTAAACCTCCTATTTTCTGGTTTGTAGCACAGTGTTAAAATGACTGATGAACAAATAAGTTCACAGTGGTTGAGGCAAACGCTTACCCAGCTGAACCAACTACAAATCATACATCATTTTGTAGCATTAAATCCTTTGCCTGTTGCAAAAAAAAAAAAAGTTAAATAAATAAAAAGCCACACACCCACAATTCTTAATGACAACACAGAAGGAAACAGGTGATTTCTGCATCAGTCTGACGCTGCTGTTTTTCTTAGAAACAAAGGCCTCTGTAGTGGTGAGCTGTGAGCTAGATGTCTCATTCCTCTTTTCTGGGCTACTTCCAGAAACATTTGCAGTAGTACACACACATCTTTCATCCTTAATACACTTACAGCTGAAGACGAAAAAAGCACAATGCACTGCTTTCAAGATACTAACCTCATTCATCTTGAACTGCTATTGAAGTAGCTCATGGCTCTAGTACAGAAGAGTTTTCAAGTCAGTTCTACCAGATTTATTAAGCACCTATATTTGCAGGTTGTTCAGCAGAGATACAGAGGTGAATAACACGTAACACAGTCCCCGTGCATTATTTTACAGTTGGGGAGATATGAGAGAGACAAGGAAGAAATGACAGCACAGTGTGATAAATGCAATGACAAGTGTGCACACAAGAAATAGAAAATGGTCCTGGGTGGGGTCAGGGGAGGGGTCTCATCTATTTGGAGTGGTCAGAGGAGATTGCCCAAGCAGTGGTGTCGGAACTGGACTTTGAAGAATCAGTAGTAATCCTCATGGTAAAGAACTCGGGGGCTGCATTCTGGGAAGAAGGAGTGATATATCCAAAGCCAAAGAGCTATGAGCAGAAGCAATTGGAGGCTGCTAACATATAAAGGAAGAGGGTGTGGAGATCTGCCATGATGAAGTGGGAGGTGACACAGGAGGGAACATTTATGGAATGAGAACCCAGAGACCTTGGTTTATTCAGATCTTCAAAAGCAGCCAGACTCTTTCCCTCTCCCTTTTGAAAATCCCCTGATATTTATCCATTTGCACTGCACCTACCAGACAGAAAACGCTACCAAATATTATAGGCAGATGTATTTTTTTTCCAAATAAGTACATTTCTTTCCCTCAAAGAAGGCTTTCTACCAAACTCAAGGTCAGTGTGGCCTAGAGGTTAGAGCATTGGCTTTGGAGTCAGGACTGAGTACAAATCCTGTCAATACCATGCATATCCTGGCAAGTTACTTAAACCTTTAAGTTTCTGTTTCCCTGCCTGTATTATGGTTGCTATGAGAATTAAATAACAAGAACTTACGGCAGTGTCTGGAGTGTAGTAAGCGTGAGAACACAAGAACTGCGGCTATTATTACTTTTTTATTGACAGTTCCCTAAGCATAATATTGCTTTAGTGTCAATTGGATAAATAAACTTCCTCATTATAAATCCTTCCAACTAAGCTCTATGGCAAGTGGATTGGATATCGAGGAGCAAGGAACACCCCTGGAAGCCTTGAGATGTACTAAGGAGAGAAAGCACAAGGCTCCTGAAGATACGACCCTACTCCCAATGTACCCTGTCACCTGCCTTCAGTGGGAGCTCTCTCAGATCCCCGAATCATTAAGTGAAGCAGCCCAGAGGTAAGACAGGTGTTCTCATAAAATCCTGGTTGTGTGTATATGGAAATTGCGGTCTCCCCCATCCCAGCGGCATGCTTGCATTGAGAATTCTGGGCCAGAGTTGTTAGGCTGCTCCCTCATACTGCCCTCTGCAGATGCATTTGGTAAAGCCTTAAGTGTTAAATCCACAGAGTACAATGAAAATAGCTTTAATACAAGATCTGAAAATGTTTATTCCTTCCAAAAATAGTTTCTTAAACAACCTGAGCTATTTATTCAATCTTGCATCTTAGAAGAAAATTAGATGTTGAGGTAAGAGTGCCCCAATGGGAATATCAGAGCTGATCTCCAAAGAACGAAGAATATCTTTAGAGTAGAGAAATGAAACTGCCTCAGGCCCCTGTTCCAACAGAATCATATGTTCATTTGTGAATGAGAATCTGTTGTACGTGAGATTACTCTGGAGTTTTTACTGTGATAACTTCCATAATTTCTGCTTTGAAAAACATGCCAGTCTTATTATTCTGGTACTCTGACAGAGTACCTGGATATGTGTCACAGAAATGAAAGCGACTAATGTCTTGAGTATATTCTGCAATGCCAAAATGCATATCTTTCCAGCTCTTCCTCACCACGTTCTGGGGCAGGGTTTCCACACTGTCTTCCCATGCAAAGGCTGGGCGCATGAGGCCGCTGGTAAAAGCGGAGCTCCAACACCAAACTTCACTAAGTTCAATTTATGAATTAAACGTCATTGCTTGGCCACCAGCTCCCTACCTCCCCAGCCATAAGCAAGCAACAAGTATTCTGGGGGCATCTAGTTTTAGGTACAAAACTGTGCTAAGTACTGTGCAGAATACTGAAGAGTAAATTATGCTCTTCGAGATTAAGAATTTTGTAAAGTTAAGGGAGGGAAAGGGTTGCAGAAATGAACGTGCAAAACCAAGAGCAAACAACAGAATCAAAGCAATGTAATGTTACTGAAGGAGCCTGGAATTAATTAATTAACTTATTTATTCATTTATTTCTTATTTATCATTGAAGTATAATTGACTTACAATATTAAGTGATTAACAACATAGTGATTAGATATTTATACATTACAAAATGATCACAATACATCTAGTAGCAATCTGCCATCATACAAAGTTATTAAAATATTGACTATATTCCCTATGCTGTACATTACATCCCCATGGCATTTATTATATAACTGGAATTTTGTACCTCTTAACCTTCCTCACCTATTTCATTCATTCCCTACCCCATTCCTCTCTGGCAACCACCATTTTGTTCTCTATATCTATGAGTCTGTTTCTGTTTTATGTTCATTCATTGGTTTTGATTTTTAGATTCCACATATAAGTGAAACCATATGATATTTGTCTTTCTCTGTCTGACTTATTTCACTTAGCATAATACTATCTAGGTCCATCCATGTTGTTACAAATGACAAGATTTCCTTCTTTTTTATGGCTGAGTAATCTTCCGTTGTATATACACCACATCTTCTTTATCCACTTACCTATTGATGAACACTTAGGTTCCTTCTGTATCTTGGCTACTGTGAATAATGCTGCAATGAACATAGGGGTGCATATATTGTTTCAAATTAGTGTTTTTGTTTTCTTCTGAAAAATACCCAGAAGTGGAATTGCTTGATCAGTCTATCTTTAATTTTTTTAGGAAATTGCATACTATTTTTCATAGTGGCTGCACCAATTTATATTCCCACCAACAGTGCACAAACATTCTCTTTGTTGTTATTTGTTGTCTTTTTGATAGTAGCCTTTCTGACAGGTGTGAGGTGGTAACTCGTTGGGGTGTTGCACTATTTACAATAGCAGAACATGGAAGCAACCCAAATGTCCATCAACAGAGGAATGGATAAAGAAGATTTGGTACACATATATACAATGGAATATTACTCAGCCATAAAAAGAAATGAAATTGAGTTATTTGTAGTGAGGTGGATGGACCTAGAGTCTGTCATACAGAGTGAAGTAAGTCAGAAAGAGAAAAACCAACACCATATGCTAACACATATATATGGAATCTAGAAAAATGGTACTGATGGACCTAGTGGCAGGGCAGGAATAAAGATGCAGACATAGAGAACGGACTTTAGGACACAGTGGGGGAAGGGGAGGCTGGGACAAAGTGAGAGAGTGGCATGGACATATATACACTACCAAATGTAAAATTGTTGCATAGCACAGAGAGATCAGCTCAGTGCTTTGTGACCACCTAGAGGGGTGGGATAGGGAGGGTGGGAGGGAGGCTCAGGAGGAAGGGGATATGGGGATATATATGTACATACAGCTGGTTCATTTTGTTGTACAGCAGAAACTAATACAACATTGTAAAGCAATTATACTTCAATAAAGATGCAAAAAAAAAAGGAAAGAAAAAAAAGAATTACTATCCCTGATGATTAGTGATGCTGAGAATCTTTTTTGTGTCTGTTGGCCATCCGTATGCCTTCTTTGGAAAAATCTATTCAGTCTTCTGCCCATTTTATAATCAGGTACTTTTTTTTTTTTTTTTTTTTGATGTTGAGTTGTATGAGTTCTTTGTATTTGGGGATATTAACCCTTTATCGGATATATTGTTTGCAAAATTTCCTCCCATTCAGTAGGCTGCCTTTTCAGTTTTCTGATAGTTTCCTTCTCTGTGCAAAAGCTTTTTAATTTGATGTGGTCCCATTTGTTTATTTTTCCTTTTGTTTCCCTTCTTGAGGAGACATATCGAGAAAAACACTGCTAAGACTGATGTCAAAGAGCGTACTGCCTATGTCTTCTTCTAGTAGTTTCATGGTTTCAAGTTTCCCATTTAAGTCATTCATTTATTTTGAGTTTACTTTTTGTATGTGGTGTAAGAAAGTAGTCCAGTTTAGTTCTTTTGCATGTAGCTGTCCCGTTTTCTCTACAACATTTATAGAAGAGGCTGTCTTTTCCCCCACTGTATATTTTTGCCTCCTTTGTTATAGATTAGTTGACCATAAGTGTGTGGGTTTATTTCTGGGCTCTCTATTCAGTTCCACTGATCTATGTGCCTGTTTTTGTGCCAGTACCATACTATTTTGATTGCTGTAGCTTTGTAGTATAATTTGAAACCAGGGCGTGTGATACTTCCAACTTTGTTCTTCTTTTTCAAGATTGTTTTGGCTATATGTCTTTTCTGTTTCCATACAAATTTTAGAATTATTTATTCTAGTTCCATGAAAAGCGCCATTGGTGGGGCTTCCCTGGTGGTGCAATGGCTAAGAATCTGCCTGCCAATGCAGGGGATACGGGTTCGAGACCTGGTCCAGGATGATCCCACATGCTGTGGAACAACTAAGCCCATGCATCATAGCTACTGAGACTGCACTCTAGAGCCCTTGAGCCACAACTACTGAGCTGGCACATCACAACTACTGAAGTCTGCGCGCCTAGAGCCCATGCTCTGCAACAAGAGAAGCCACCACAATGAGAAGCCCGTGCATCGCAACAAAGAGTAGCCCCTGCTTGCTGCAGCTAGAGAAAGTCCACGGGCAGCAACGAAGACCCAACACAGCTAAGAATAAATAAATAAAATAAATAATTATTTTTAAAAAATAAGAAAGAAAAGTGCCATTGGTGTTTTGATAGGGGTTGCACTGACTCAGCTGATTGCCTTAGGAAGAATGGTCATTTTAACAATATTAAGTTTTCCAATCCATGAGCACAGTATGTCTTTCCATTTGTTTATGTTGTCTTCAATTTCTTTCAATGTCTTATAGTTTTCAGAGTACAGATCTTTTACCTCCTTGGTTAGATTTATTCCTAGGTATTTTGTTCTTTTTGATGCAATTGTAAATGGAATTGTTTTCTTAATTTCTCTTTCTGATAGTTCTTTGTTGGTATATAGAAATGCAACAGATTTCTGTATTTTAATATTATATCCTGCCACTTTACTGAATTCATTTATTAGTTCTTTTTTTTTTTTTTTTTTTGGTGGTGCCTTAAGAATTTTCTATATATAGTATCATGTCATCTGCAAACACTGCAGTTTTACTTCTTCCTTTCCAATTTAGACCTTTTTTTCTTTTTCTTGTCCAACCACTATGGCTAGAACTCCTAGGATTATATTAAATAAAAGTGGTGAGGGTGGGCATCCTTGTCTTATTCCTGGTCTTAGAGGAAATGCTTTCAGCTTTTCACTATTGAGTATGATGTTGGAAATAGCCCAGAATTTAAAAGAGTATTCTAGGTTTAAAATCTTGCTATGTAAATTAGTACTTGTGAAATCATGGCATTAAGTTTATTTTATTAGCCTCAGTTTTCTTAATTCTAAAATGGGTGTTAGCCTATGGGAGTGTTGTAGGATCAAGCAAGATAATATATGTGGGAAAGTGTTCTGTAAGTTTCAAAGCCCCATACAACAGTTAGATATTACTAAAACTACTGAATCCTAAAGCATACACTTTAATTTCCCCTTTAAGTTTTTCTAAAACAGTGCCTACTGAGTTGTAATACGTAGCTTAACAATATACCATACCACAACAACAGCAAATATCTAAGAAATCCAATTTGCATATAATTATATTATATGCATATAATTGTGTAAAATTGCATTACCAAATTGCATTCCTCACTGCATTTAGTCATATTCTTATGTCTTTGATTTTGGGTCTCTAAGAACTCAAAAAGTCTTAAGAATTCACGTTGACAATAAAATGTAGCACATCAGTTTTTCAAACTATTATTAATTAGTCAGGAACCTTGTTGCAAGACAATAGCTTTAGAATATCTGGATACAGACATCTAGGAAGGACAATCACATTAAAAACAGGATCTTGCCCACAAGGATTTTACTTTTTGTTTCAGGAACTGTTTTTGAAAACCGGGATCTCAAAAAAAAACCAACCAACCAAACAAAAAAACTGGGATCTTGATTTTTCAAGTATAGAGTAATGAAGAATCATGAACAAGTTTCAAGTAAGGCCCTAATACTACTAATGCAGCTTTGCACCTGCATGCATTTATACACAAATGATTGCATTTGCATGCACAGATTGAGTAATTAAGCAGCTAACTACAAGATCAGCAAAGTAAATGCTTATTAGCCCATCAGCAAATTGGTGCTCATAAAAAATTTCCAATCATAGCTTATAGTTCAATTTCTTTTCACCTTTCAAATATTGGCAATATTTTTGTACGTTCATTCAATTTCCAAGGTTTTGGGGCCTTTCCCCAAAAAAACTCATTCCTGGATTTTTAAATCTTCCATGTGTGTGTGTACACATATATACACACACATCTGTATGTACATGTACATACAGTCTATCTATCTATCCATCTATATGTATTTTGTTTACATTTTTTCATGTTTTTTTTAAATTGAAATATAGTTGATTTACAATGTTGTATTAGTTTTGTGTGTACAGCAAAGTGATTCAGTTATACATAGTATATGTATTTTTTAATTGAATTTTATTACTGAAATGAGTCTTACAACTTGTTCATTACCTGTTTATCAGACTATAAAAATTAAGAACCAGAATAAGTAAATGCCTCTAGTTAGTTGCACAGCTGGGAATTTGATTCTAGGTCTCCTAATTTACTCTATCATGTCAGTTCATTCCCTCAGTGTCCTCTTACAAAAGATAAAATATTCAAAATAAGGCAGAAAGTTAAAATCTACATATGTAAATAATTATTTGATTTAATTCAAATGAACTTTTCCTTCTTATCTTTTAACAAGATAAAAAACTTGAAAATCTGACATAATTTGACAGTTTGAACAGAGTTTAGAAGTTACGGAAACTGGAGTTCCAGGTTATATGGACGTCTAAGCCTATAAAACTTCAAATAATGTGTTTCCTGCCTTTATTTTGCCAAGTAAGGACATTTAACAAATGACTGTTATTGACCAACGCCATAATCCATAAAAGGAAGGAGATTCTAGTACCAAGGAAAAACAAAGGACATGATCTCAGAATAAAGCACTAACTTATAAATCAAATGAATTTAGTTTTATGTAAAACTATGTAAACAAAGTTTACATAAACATGTTTTTCTCAGTCTGTTGTGGACAAATTAAGAAGTTCTCCCACACATGGAGCCAAAATAGACCTCTCCAGAACTTTTATCCATAGTACCAGTGTGGATACTAGTATTATTTCCAGAACATACAAACAAATCGGTGTCAGATCACTGGATATTTAGACAAGCACAGCATAAGAGTAGAGACAACCAATGTTTGAGAAAAGAACCCATGTCTTGAAGGACAAAAAGCAGACAAAAAGATATCAAAGGAGTTACTCAGGATTTCAGAAAACTTCTGACAAAATTTGATGCCAAAGACCATTTAAAAAATTGTGTCACTATCATTTTTACAGCAAGGAGTACTTGAGCAATGACTACAAAGAACTACTTGAGCACTGGGTCACTTAAAAGTAATTTTACATATATTATTTCATATATCAATATAATTGCTTGTTTATATTATTATAATAGTTACATATATTATTTGATAACTATCCTATGTTTGAAGTCATATCAAAACTTGTTTCCTAATAAGAAATTACAGGATACAATGGGTAGAATTAAGTTAAGTACACCTTGGCATAAAGTGAAGGTCATGGGATTCCTCAGCAATCGTAGATTTTAACTGGTGTACCTTGCTTTTCTGTCTAAAATGACCTTTAACTATTTATAACTTATGAATGGCTTATTTCACTGATTTCCACCCTATCAGGTCTAATTAACTGCTTTTCCATATTCATCTCATTTGTACTTTATACATGAAAACATTATTGCACCTACAGATGGGTTTTGTTTATGTCCATTTCCCTAGAATAACAGAAGATCCTCAAGGGCAAGAACTGAATCTTACTATTTTGTATATATTTTATCCCATCTCAGGTTACATGTTACTTTCTTCAGGAAATCTTCCCGTAGTACAGGGTAAGTGTTGGTACACTGAGGGGTGTTACTTCAGCACCAGCACCAGGCTCATCATAAGCTTTGTCAAACTATGTAATTGTCTCACCTCTTGTCCATCCCACCCATTAGAGAACATTCCCCACCCTGTATGGCATGTAGAAGAAGCTCATTTTTAAGTGACCTGTATAGTTTAAATTGTTGTATTATATTTGCATGTAGACAATTTTGAAAAGATAAACAAGAAAACAAACAATGCACATATATAGGTACATATACATGTATATATAACATTCCCATATTATTAAAAAATTCATCTTAAGCAACAACTTTAACACTGTATAATATTCCACCAAATGTATTTAAGTAGTCCTCAATTCACTCACATTCACATATATACCTCTGTGCCTAATCTGGTCATTTCCCGAACGTGGATTTCTACAAACTAGGGCTATTTGCTGTGGATATGAACAATTTTGAATCTTGATACATATTGTTAAATTTCCCTCAGAAAGTCCACACTAATGTGTGAGAACTCTGCCTCACTGCTCTTCCCAGCACTGAGTATTATCAACCACTGCTGTATCAGCCATCCTGACCTTCATTCACAAATAAGCTCAGGAAAAGAAAAAGAATCTGCAGATATTTGAGAGAATAAATTTGCACAAATGAAAAGCACCACGATGAATAATTACAACTAACTTCAGAGAAAACTTATAATTCAAGGATAGAAGAGGGTTTTAAAATGCCTTGTTCATATCCTCAGAGAAATATGGGAAGACATTGAAACCATAAAACAAACCATAGGTTGCCATGAAAAAGGAGCAATCATAGAAAAAGATATTTTTTGATAATTAAAGAATATGATTTCCAAAATGAAAAATTCAGTAGAAGCACTGAGAGATGCCCTTGCAGAAATCTCCCAAAATCTAGAGCAAGAGAAAAAAAGGTAGATAATCTGAGGGACTAGCTATCTGATCTGGCCTTTCTTAACACAGAAAATAACAATATAGCTTTAAGAAACTGGAGTGGGAGAGAAGTAATGAGAAGGTGGAGGAAAGTACAAGTACAAAAACATCCCCACCTTAAATCAGCAAGTAAAGAAAGTTATCCAGTCAAGGAAGAGAGGTTTACATGTATTACTTAGAAAGGTAAACACCAGAAGAATCAAAGCTATTGGTAACCATTGAAACCTGGGTAAATACAGGAGATGGGGTAGTACTGTAAAATGAATTCTTCTTTCATATCGGTGAGACAAGAGATGCTGCTGATAATGTTTTAAACAAGAATTAATTGGTAATATAGAGGTATTCACCAGAAATGCTACAAACTAAAATTGCCAACTTTAGTTTAAAAGTATTACTTGTCAATTTGTACTTTTCCAAGTTATAGTCGTCTACAGTGTTGAAATTTTTTCACTATGAAAAATAATTTCATAAAATTATTTTTTTTAAATTAAAATTACATATTGCCAAGACAAGACGACTCACTAAGCTTTTTCAAACATGCAAATGTACACTTAACACCTAGCAGATTGGGTGTAGTTTTAAGAGGCGGTAAGTGGAAAGAAAGGTGGGGGCTGGCCTTGAGTGTGAGGCTTCTCCACGGTGTATTCCAGGGATGTAAACAGGTAGGACTTGCAGGTAGGGAGCCTATGTTTGGAGAAGGAGGCAGAGAAAATCTGCATTTGCATTTGGGGGAGTTAGTTGGAAGGGACAATAGGAAGGAAGAACAGATAACAGAGCAGCCGGTTAGGCCAGAACTGGTTGGTGAAGGATCTTGAAGATGAAAAGAAAGTAAAGATTTAAGCCACAGGCTCACTTGTCAAACATTCTTGAAGAGAACTAGAAGCCAAATTCAACAAATGAGATACTTAAAAAAAAAAAAAAGTATTCTGGCTCTCCAATATTATTTATTTGTCATGGCCTTCTGATGACCAAAAAAATCATTCTTTTTTCTAAGGTGTTATGGCCCATAAAATACACATATATACACGTGTATACCCTGTGAGTTGTTCCCCTGCAGTAAGAAAAATCTTTGCCTGCAACAAACATCTGTTGCCTGCCCACACAAAGCTATTCTGTCAGTAGTTTAACTTACAGGAATTACACACATAGGAACACTTTTTGTTATGTATTTTTTAATGGTTATCCATATTAGAAGTAATGACCCAGAGCCTCAATGTCCAAAGTAACTGAGAAGGAAACTACATCGCGACTGCCATTGAAAGTAAAATTACACATATATTAAGCATACTTTGGAAATGTATTATCTTGCCCTTGACTGGAGCTCCCTTCTTTGATGTGACAATTTTATTAAGTGATATAAATAAAGTTTAAGAAAACTTTAAACTTATGTTAAAAAGAAAAAAATACAGGGCCTATCCTGGTAGAAGAGAAAAACATAAGTAGAGTTATCAACTCCTCTGCTATTTCTAATAGGTATTCAGAGGCAACCAGTGAGTTCTTCAAGAAACTGTCACTAGTGAAAGGAAAGTGTTCTCCTTCCTCTCAGAATTTCTAATACCTCACCTCCATCATTTCAGCTGCTAAGAAATAAAAATTCTTTTAAATGAAGCATCCCTTCTAAGTTTATTTTTACACTGGATGAAAATTAATGAACTAGATTTACAGAATTGTTTTAATGAGACAGTGTCACACATAAGGAATCCAAGAAGTAAGAAATTCTAATGACCTTGAATCTTTACTAAACCATTCTTCTTTGGTTCAAAGACTGGCAGAAGGCTCAGTTAGGGAGTGACATTTTAAAGAAATGGCAAGAAATTCTGTGTCACTCGTCCCCTTTGTCATCTGGTTGACTAGATATGTTGATCTTCATTCTTACCTGGCAGGTGGTGAGAGCTAATTTGTTTTATAATCTGGAAGTCGCTAGATATCTTCGATTAGGTACTGTTAGAGGCTAGCTTTTAAAGTAATTTCCTGGACTTCAGTTTCTTTGCTTCTTTTAACGGTCATCTAGAACAGAGTGGTGACTGCAGCCAAGCACTACAAAGAAGCAAACTTCCAGAAAAAACCTTAATTAAATAAGAAATATCTGAGAAGAGTAAAATTTGGAATATGAGTATTTCTATTAAAGTTGACACCTACTGGGTCAAAGTGAGTGAATTTCTTTTATTGCCTTACCATCCTTCCCAATCCTTTCTCCAAGATCTTAAACAATAAATTACAGTTTTACCACTGTATTCTTGGGACAGTCTGTCTTACCATAAATGCATTGCCCTGTACGTGTTCACCATGACTGAACAAAACGTCAGCAAACTACCTTGCATCAGTAGACTCAAAACACAAAAATAAAAACAAAATCCATGGGGTGTATGGCTTCAACATTATTCAATTATGATGAATAATTTTAAACACTGGCCAACAATGTGTTACAAGAGGCTCAGATGTCTTTAAGGCACATCATCAAGATGCAGTAGCAGTTCTTCATTGTCCATTTCTGGGAAATTCAATTTGGGCTACAAACTTGCACAAGAACAGAGGGCATACACTTCTTGTCAATTTCATGTTTGAAATGAAAGGGAGATCAGTACTTTCATCTTTCATAGAGGAGACGAGTTTTTTTTTTTCTTTTTTTTTTTTCGGTACGCGGGCCTCTCGCTGTTGTGGCCTCTCCCGCTGCGGAGCACAGGATCCGGATGCGCAGGCTCAGCGGCCATGGCTCACGGGCCCAGCTGCTCCACGGCATGTGGGATCTTCCCGGACCGGGGCACGAATCCGTGTCCCCTGCATCAGCAGGCGGACTCTCAACCACTGCGCCACCAGGGAAGCCCGAGGAGACGAGTTTTTAAAATCCATTCTATTAAAGTATGAAGGGTTTTATTTTCAAATTCTGGGGAAATTGACTTGAATACTCAAGAAATATTACAGGTTAAGTTTTGGACAAGAGCATTCTTCTTTTGATGATTTTCCCCCCTTTCCACTACCATCACAAAAATAACTTGAGATTTACAAGTTATTCATACTCTAGGAGTATCTAATGCCCAGGCAGGGCAGGAAAAATAAAGTGTAAATTTAAACCTTTTCTATTGCAGCCAAAAGGAAGGAGGGAGTGTTTAAGAGTGTAAGTTCTGGAGTTAGACTGACCTGGTTCAGATCCTGGTTCCTCAGCTTCCTAGCTGTGCAACCTTGAGCAAGAAACCTAACACCTTTTTCCCTCAGTTTCCTCATCTTCAAACTAAGAGCTACATGAACACCTACAGTATAGGGCAACTGGGAGCTATACTATACATCATCTGAAAAATACTTAGCTAGGTTCCTGGTTTGTGCTGTTATTACTTAGCTATTTTAAACCTCCATTCTCTCGTTTGTAAAAAGAAGATAATTATTTTGCCTATCTTACCACATTCATGTGAAAATATTTACCGCATTACTTGGTGCATAAGACCTTGATAAATACTAGCTGTTATTTATTACTCTGACTTTTCAACAAAACGGCAATTATAATATCAAATATGGCCTCTTCAGAATGAACTTCAGAAACACTGCCATCTAGTGATACATCTAAACCTGCAATGTTCCCTCTTCTAGAAGCTCTGGTTCTACGTCTTTTATTATTTTGGGCTTGTTGATGCAATAGGCTCTGCTCAACTCTTTCAGGCATGCTTTGAAAACGTTGGTCACTGCTGGCCTCTGCTGCCTGCCCCAGAGGTACAAAAGAAAGGAAAACACAGTGGTAACATTAGCCCTCTGTGTACTCAGGTTCTAAAAGTCTATTTGCTTTTCTCCTGTTTGTGTGGACTCAACCATGGACACAGTGTTTCCTTAAGCAAACCTAACCTGAATATTAATGAAAAATCAACAAAACAGCAAAACACAGAACTGGCTATAGCAGCACTCCACAGTGCCATAGTGGAGTATTGTCAGGTCACTTTGGGGTAGAAGGTGAGTTAAAAGGTCACGTGTGACTGGAGGTCAGTGAACTAAGGATTATTTCAGCTGAGCAGGAGCGCACTTGGGTGCTAAAGAGCCCACTAGCTCGCAGTGGCATCAGTGGCATTTGTGTGTTCATGGACTAGAACAGAAATTGCCCTAAAACAAACTGGGCAGGTTGGACCTCATCTAAAGAGCAAACACAAAATTGCGATAACTAAGGTGACCTCTGTGTCATATGACTGAATGTCATTGGTTCTATTTTCATAGTCTTGCTGCTTTTTGTAGGTAAAGAATTGCTCAGGCTCTAAATAGTGAGGAAAGTTTTCAATTTAATAATGACCTTTCAGAATATTTGTGTCAAGAGAAGGATCAGAGGAGGACAAAATGATAAGTCAGGAAGTTACAAAAAAATGCTGGACAGTACCAGAAGGAACGCAGAGGAGGGGATGGACTCTCAGAGATTTAACAGGCAAATCAGCAGAACTTGGAAGAAAGTATACATGGGATGATGGTGAGCACTACACTAGGCTGTAAGCATGGGTTAACATTTCTGAAAGTCTCTAAACAAAGTCTTCCGCACCTTGGCTTCTCAGCAGAATTACCTGGGGAGCTGTCCAGAACCCCAATGCCCAGACCCATAAAATCAGAATCTCTGGAGGTAGAAGCCCATGTCTGTGTGATTTCACTGGTCTAGAACCACTGGTCTAGACAGAGACTCTTCCCTCAAGTTATTTGTGGGGAAAATGAGAGCTTAAGTGGTGCATCGAAAGTCATAGAAAATGGGAAATAGGATCTGATTCTCTCTATTTCCAGCCCAGGGGCCTAACCGCTAGATTAAATTACACCCTAGGAATATCAGCAGATCATTGACAAGCACTGACAAGTCAGGTCCACGGCATTCATTCATTCGCACTTCCGCATGCCCAAAGCTAGCAGAAACAGACTATATTAGAAATACATCAGAAATAGAAGACACTTTTACTTCCTGAAATAATGACACTCAAGATGATGACAAACTAATTAGGAAGACATAATCCTTCTAAATGTAATGCCAGAGAACATATAATACGAGATATGATTAATGGTAGAAGCACTACTGAAAGAGTCATAGGAATTCAGAGAAGAGTTAACTCTAGAAAAAGCTCACTCTAGGAGGAGACAAGACTCATCAAAATGTAAATTTGAAATGATGAGTATCTTAAAAGGCAATGAGTGGCATTTCGTGAACTTTCAGGAACAATCCAATTAATTCTGACAGGTAAGCACATAAGTCATTGAAGATTGCTTTTACTAGGCCAGATTTAGTAGATTCAGGAGGAGTTTACAGCCCTTGCACAATTTTTAGTTATAAATCAAAATGTAGTCATTTTATTCATGGAAAGATTAGGTAAATTGGGAAAAACTACAATTAACAGTGAAGCAAAATGAGTTATTATTAATAAGCTCATGTGGTTCTGAAGAACACACTTTCAAAGTGTTTCTTCAGACAGAGTAGATTACCTATTTTCAACTGGCACAGTGATAATATTTATTGTATCTACATATAAATAATATAAAATACAAATTTAGTTAACATTCAAGAGTTTTTTTTAAAGAATAAGAAAAGACCAATTTTCCATAATATCGCCATCATTAGTCAGTCCATAACCAACATCCCCCCTTCCTTTGCACATCCATAGAACTTGGATTTCATCTCCCCATGACATTGTCCACGTTAAGGTTTGAGTTTTAGATATCTAGACACAATCCACTACACTGTACACTCCCAAAAACACCCAAGGTGGTTGGGAGAGGGTATGAGAAGTGATGAAGAGCGTGGGCTGTGCACTCAGACTACCTGATTTCAAATTCAGGTTCTGCCAGCAGGATGATTTTGAGTAAGGTACCCCAAACCTGTATGTTTCAGTTTATTTACCTCTAAAATTAGTACAGTATTATTAGTAGCAGTACCTCAAAAGATTGTGCTATCCATCAGCTAATAGTCCCGGTGCCTTGAACACTGGACATAACTCAATAGATATTGGTTATTGTGATATTGTGATTTATATATATATATATATATATATATATATATATTTGGGTTTTGTTCCTGTTCCTGGCACAGAATTCCTAAAACTCTTGAACTTTCCTGTGAAGAGAGAAAAATAAAAGCGGCTTTTGTTATGTTACTAAGGTGACTTTGGAAAGCAACTAAGGACAGGGGCTAGTTGCCAGCGAACTGTGATTAGAGGGTTGGAACTTTCAGTTCCACCCATGACCTCAGGGGGAGGGAGAGGGGCTGGAGACTAAGTTCAATCACCAAAGCCAATGAGTTCATCAATCGTGCCTATGTAACAAAGCCTCCATAAAACCCCAAAAGGACAAGGTTCCAAGAGCTTCAGGTTGGTGAACACGTGGAGGTGCTGGGAAAGTGGCAGGCTCAGAGAAGGCATGGAAGCTCTGTGTCCTTTCCCCCATAACTTGCCCTCTGCATCTCTTCCATCTGGATGTTCCTGAGTTATATCCTTTTATAAAAAACCAATGATGTAGTAAGTAAAATGTCTCTCTGAGTTCCATGAGTCACTGTAGCAAATTAATCAAACTCAGGGAGGAGGTCTTGAGAACCTCAGATATACAGCAGATTGGTCAGAAACACCAGCAACAACCTGGACTTGAGATTGGCATCTGGAAGGGGGGGTGTGTGGTCTTGTAAGACTGAGCCCTTAACCTGTGGAATCTGACATTATTTCCAGGTAGTGTCACAACTGAGCTGAATGGTAGGGCACTCAGTGGTGTTGGAGAATTGCTTGTTGTAGGGGAAAAAAAATCCTGGGATTGGGTACAGAATCACAGTCATTACAGTGTCTTATACTAGTAGGTGCTGAATAGATATTGGCTGGAAGGATTGACAAATTACACAAAAATAAAACGTCTAATAAAAGAAAAATATTCACTGCAACCAGCTGGACTTGGTCTTTTTCCTGATCTACTTCAAATATAGTAAAATACTAGAAAACTTCTATAACCTCTCTTTGAATTTTATAAAATAATGATGTTAATACTTTCTTCAAATTGACTTGGAGACTAATTCTATAACATTTTTCACTGAAACATTTGAAGATCATGTTCTACATGTATATTTTTTTGAAATACCCTAGTTTTATCTGATGTTTTCCAGGAGTGGAGGAACTAGTTTTGAAGAAATCCTCAAAGAGCTTAATATTACATTCTTTGTTCAAGTTAGCAGATTCAGAACATTAAAAGTACTAAATCTCTAATAATATAGTTAGAGGTCTCTTGTTTGAATCTGACATCTGCTAAAGCACATACAGTGAGGGTAGATGCAGCCCTTATCTAGAGACTGTGGTGGAAAGAACTAGACTGTGGCAGTGTCTTCTAATGAAAGTAACATTGTCCTGCCATATATTGGAAAACTCCAAATACAGCATACATAGGTTTCCTTACCTATGTAAAAGCATCAAATTGAAACCTATTTGAATTGAAAGTTATCCCTTCTCTAAGATCAAAGTCTTCAAGCAAGATAAGCCCAAGGGTTGTAGAAAAAGCTTAGTGCACAACCCAGGGGAATAAAAATGTATGTCAACCACTGATTTATTAAGTAATTTCTGCAAAAGTTGCACCTAGGGGATACATCACAGGGGCTGAGTTATTGGAGGAGAACCTCCCAGGCCGAATACAGGCTGCATGAGCAGTCCTGAATTTACAACTTGGTGAAAGGAAGAATGGAAGAAAAAACTGCTGAGAGAAAAACCTACCATTCCATTTCAGTGGCTTCATAAATTGTGATTTGTGGAAAGTGCTCATTTCAAAGCCCATGCATTTTATTTTATGAGTTTATGCATTTAGCCACATGTTCTGCTAAGGAAACTGAAGAAAGCTGCATGAGTTCTGTCCCTTGGCCTATGGGAGGCAGAATTGGCAAGTGCATTTTACATGGAGTGATTTTTCCTTTCCTCCAGAAGACTGCTGTCACTCTAAACCATGACCTACACCCCAAATCTTTGAAAAATGTTGATAAATTATTCCAAGTGACAGTTTCCATATAATTTTACTGCAAAGGCTTTTAAAGCTGAAAGCAGCCTTAAGAGATCATCTCATGACAACTTTCTGGTTTTATAGATAAGGAAATGGAGCCTCAGAAAAGCACTGAGCATTGGCTGGGATCACACAGCCACGTCCTGGTAAAGTCAGGACTGGAATCCAGTGTCTCAGACACAGAACAACATCCTTTCCCCTGCTTGAGCTTATGTCTTCTTCAAATAGCTTGGATTATGCTATATAACACTGCACTTGCTTGAGAATCTAATTTATTACCTGAAAACAATTTAGGACATTAGGAGGACAACTCAACAAAGCAGTGATGCTTTATAAAAAAGATATGGGCAAAAAGCCTAAAATGGCAGGCTGCTCATAGATATGCAGAGAATAATATGATTAAATGGTTCATTCTCAACTAGGTAACATAGAGCATCCTAGAATGAGCAGGGGGGATCAGTAAAAAAAGCGATTTGCAAAGATTTCAAACTTGCTTGGCTTCATCTAAAAGATTTACAAGCTATTTCAAAATCTCATTTTATATCACTGACTTCTTTATGATTCAACCAGATACACATGTTTAGTCAACCACAATTTTTTTTCATGATTACTATGTACCCTTTAATCCTATTCTCAGTGATAAGCAAATAAATATTCTAAATATGTTTGAATTTGCAAAGCAAAATTATCTAAAGAAAAAAGAACTTTATTATACCTACCAAAAATTAGATTTACGTGTCCAATACAAGATGCTTTATTAACAGAGAACACTGACTTTCTGTTCTCTCTATATATCTGTATCTATTCTATCTATTCTATCTATCTATCTACATACACATCTAGGTAATATATATATATTACCTCCCTTGACCCTGGCTTTGCTCTTGGGGCACAAAGTAACCAAGGTACCAACGAGTAAGTTTTTCTTTGATTTGGGAATCTTAACCCATTAAGGCTATTTAGAGGCTTAAAAATTCTTGGATGGGACTATCCCAACAGATAGTGAATGAAAATATACAATTTAATGGTATTGCTGTATAACAGACCTCAAAAGTAAACCTTAAGTCAGATCAACTTTTATTTAAGGTCACACCGTTCAGCAGCAAGGTCTAGTTTTTCCAAATATTAATAGTTTGCCTTCTGATGCTTAGAGTCAGATGAAGCTAGGAGACCAGATTATTCTGCAGGGTGGTGTTACTCAGAGAATCAAAAGGGTGCCCTTTGAGCAACTGGAGAAGCAGCACCCATCTGGACTGATTTCAGAGACCTAAATGTTGTCTGGACCAATGCTAGTGCCTGAAATTGACTAGTAATAAAGTTTTCATGCAGGTCTCTTAAAACAAACTAAACAAAGAAACAAAAACTTGTTTTTTCTTGTATAGGTAATACATATTCATTTTAGAGTAATCATAAGGTAACATAAGATAATGAAAAACAAAAAGAGGACAAAAATAACATCCTATCATCTACAGGTAAGTAATGCTGATATACATATATATAGGCTTAGTCCCCAAGTACCATATATATATATATTTTTTTTTTTTCCTAAAAAGGAAACTTGGGGCATATTACATGTTTTATAACTTCCTTTTCTTATTTTTTCCAAATACAGAAGTATTTGGAAAATATTTTTTTACATCATTTTAAATACCTGGATAGCATTCCTTTGCAGAGATGTATGCTTTTATCTTACAAATCCCCTAGTGTTGGACATTTAGTTTTGTTTCAATTTTCAAATAAGATAAGCAACTCTGCATTGAATTTCTTTGGGGGTAAGTCTTAGAACAAATCCATGATTT
Organism: Phocoena phocoena; assembly: GCF_963924675.1. NCBI lineage: Eukaryota > Metazoa > Chordata > Mammalia > Artiodactyla > Phocoenidae > Phocoena > Phocoena phocoena. Next base: position 9,992,421 of record NC_089236.1, on the reverse strand, counting down.
ATCCTATTCTTTTGGATAAGTTTTGGAATTCTTAATTTAAGAATATGTTAAGTTTTAAAGCTTTTGATATTGTCTTTAAACTGCTTTGTGGACAGGTGGTACCCCACCATACTGCCAAAGCTGGCATTATCCTTTCGTTTAATCTTTGGCAATTTGACAGCAAGAACTCAGCGGAGAACATTGTCGTATTACAGTTGCTCTTGTTAAATGGGAACATTTAGTAAGAACTTGTTTCCCAAAATGAGCACCCATTTCTAACAACACTGTGCTATGTGTTTGGACATGAAGGCAGGTACAAAGTGGTCCCTGTCCTCATGAAGCTTAAGTCAGGAGAAGACAGTGTATAAAGCACAAAGCCTCCAAAAAACGAAGAAACGGGGGTTTAAGGAGAAGCTGTTTTAAAGATGGTGGAGATAGTATAAAATGTGTGGTGAGAGAGCTTGCCTCCATCAGCCATGGGACCAAGTTTACTCAAATGAACGCCTGTTCTGCTGAAGCTCATTCTGACTTGGCCCTGCTGAGCAGGCTGGCAGTGGGGCTGGCTAAATTTGTCACAAATGGTTTGTGCCTACATACAGGAACAATGCAACAGTAATTTTTCTTTTCTAATGGTCGGCTACCACTATCCTTTATGTGAAATGATAACAATAGACTCTCTCCCATCTGCATCTTTGAAATGCTCTCCTCCCATGGAAGCCGCTGACTTGCCATTATGCAAGAGCACCTCATTTTTGTCATGCTGGGTCACTGTGTTCCCTGCAGGTGTGTGGCTCATCGTAATTCTTTATACTTGTGCTTATGGCGTTTTTTAAACAAGATTAAAAATGCGTGTGTAGCACATATCATCAACCCCATGTCGCTTAACCGAAGTGTGTGTGTTTGTGCAGCTGCTGACTCCTAGAATACCCTCTTGGGAAGGAGACAAAAGTTCTGAATGTACCTTTTTGTAAATCAGTAAATAGTACAGAGTTTGAATTTTTAAAAAAAAAAAAATTAAAGGCTTTCTATTCAACAGCCTTGCCAACAGGGGCAGTGGCTGTGCACACGCTGGCCCATGGAAAGATCTCTTGTTTCAGGCATCTTCTTGGCAGCAACACGCTATTTGGCATATATAGGAGGTATGTATTTCTTCTTTAAAGAAAACTGGAGTTTTGCAAGATAGCACCACTTTGCTCCCATTGTTTGTTTGGTTGTTTTAGTTTACAACCAGCAAAATCTGGAAATAATCTATTTTGTAGTGGATCTTTCCAACTGAAGTTGTAGCATCTCCCCTACCCTGGGGGACTTCCTTGTGCTACACAGCTGTGCTGATCCCCACCCACTTCCTGCCTCAGTCCTCACAGAGGTGCTTCAGGATTTCATCACACTTCCTCTACCTCTCCCTAAGCAGCTCAGCAACCACAGTTCACATCTTTTCCATTGACAGACCCCATACTAATCCTTTGAGGTAGACACAGATGAGGAAGCTGTATCAGCAGAATCAGTGACTTGTCCAATGTCCTCATCTTTTCTGAGGGGCCACATGTCATTCTGCACCATTTTTATGTGGGAAGAAGCCTCTCTATGGATCAGTCAAGAACAGGTTGTAGGAGGACTCAGCAGTCAGCTCTGTAGCAGGATGGAAGCTTACACTGTGGTGGTGGGCTGAGTGCATGCCCTTCGCTGAGCTGTCCTCAGTGCTGTCACCACAGCTCCAGTTTTCTCTTTCAGTTCTTTCAAAGATCTTCCAGTTATAGGTTAGTTTCTTTTCATTGTTTCTGAAGCTTGAGGTGTGAGGGGGTCTCGCTTAACGATGAAAAATCAAGTCCGTTATCATTCAAAACGCCCGTGTGTTGGTGGAGGTGCAGGGAGCCGTCCATAAACTGTCTCCCCTCTCTAACCAGGTACTGTTTCATAATGAATTCCTGAATATTCTTCTTCCTGGTCAAGCATTACCAATACGGAGTCCCAGACATCCTGGGGGCCTTACCTAAGGAGGTGTGGTCCCAGCGCACAGACTGATGAGATGATGGAGACCAAGCTTACTGTGGGTGTGGGGACAGCTCTATCTGGGGCTATGGGGCCTGTGGGGGAGAAGGGACAGGGATGTGATGGGCAATTAGTGGAAGTGGGCTGTCAGGAAGGGCCAGAGGCTGTGCAGGGGGTGGTTTCCAGCAGCCCCGGTCTGGACTCACAGAGTGGGGTGCCTGTAACATTTATGGGGTAAAGCTTGAGTGATGCAGGAGAACACACTGCGGTTAGGTGGGTTAGCCCCGGGGTTTCTGGTTTGGCAGCCTGCGACAAGACTGACACCCACTGTAGCCTCTCACATGCTTACCTGCAAGAGACTCAACCAGCCGGCTTGCCTCCACCCTGCCTAACAGTCTCTGCTACCTGGCAGCCAAAGTAACTTGAAGACATGCCAATTCCTGCTCCGCACTTCGCTGGCTTCTTGACACACTTAGAATAAAATCCAAGCTTTAACGTGGACTACAAGGTCCTGAGTTAGTTAGCCCTCAGCTTATACCTCATCTCCTACTACTCCCTTTCCTCCTGCCAGACACCCTGAATCCTTGCTGCTTCAAGTTTTCCTACCTCAGGCATTTGCTTTGTCTGCTTCTTCTCCCCAATAGACATTCCCTGGTTTTCTAATGAGGAGGTCCCCTCTGACCACCGCTGTCTAAAATAACACCCAATGCCCCTCTTTTTCCTCTTCCCCTGCTTCACTATATATTTCATAGTACTATCACTACCTGACATTCTATTCTATATCCATTTGTCATACTCACTAGAATGTAAGTTCCATGAGGGTAGGGGTCTATCCTTGATCACTGTTCTATCTTCAATGCCTAGAATAATGCCTACACATAACAGGGGATCAATAAATATATCAAGAATAACTCAATTAATTAACTTGGAAATGCTGTCAGGCTATGTTAAAACATTTAGTCTTTTGAGAGGTTTGCATTCCTAATATGTGATTAATTACAGAACATTCAACCAGTGCATATGCTGTGCTAATTCTGATGCTTATTTCACTTTACTTCTGAATAACCAGACAATTTAGTGATGATCCATCTGTGACCGAAAGGAATACATTAGGTGTTACTGTAAAAATTACAGTTCACTGAGGTGAAAGGTAGAGTATTAATAAGCTATTTAAGATACATAATTGGAAAAAATGACTTCATTCATTTACTGATTCATGCATTTATTCAACATCTATTTATTGGTTCTTTTTCCATACCACCCTGCATGTTAAGTCATGAGAACACAATGGTGAAAACAGCAGATTCTGTGCTCAGGGGAATTTAGAGTCTAATAAGAGAGTCTCTTAGTCTGTTCAGGTTGCTATAACAGACTACCATAGATTGGGTGGCTTACAAAAACCTTAAATTTATTTCTCACAGTTCTGGAGGCTGGGAGGTGCAAGATCAAAGTGCCAGCAGATTTGGTGTCTGTTGAGAGCTTAATTCCTGGTTCTCAGACGGCCATCTTCTCACTGTGTTCTCACACAGGGCAAAGAAATCCTCTGAGGCCTCTTTTTGGTTTTTTGTTTGTTTTTCTTTCTTTATTTCTTTAAATTTTCTGGGGTCTCTTTTATGAGGGCACTAATCCCATTCGTGAGGGCTCCACCCTCATGACCTAATCAGCTCCCCAAATCCCCATCTCCAAATACCATCACAGTAGGGGTTAGGTTCCCCATCTCCAAATACCATCACAGTAGGGGTTAGGTTTCATCACAGTAGGGGTTAGGAACTTACATTCTAGTGAGTATGACAAATGGATGAATTTGAGGGTGGGGAGACACAAACATTCAATCTATGGCAGAGAGATTAATTAAACAAGTACTTACTAGGAAATCAATTGATTAAATTTTGGTAAGCACTAAAATGGTGACTTATAGTGTGCCACAAAAGTAAATAAAGGCAACTCAACTTGTCGTGGGGAGTAGAAAAAGCTTCCATAAGAAAGTGACCATCTAAGCTGACACTGGAAGCATAAGAATTACCCAAAACAGAGAGAGGAGATGAGCATCCCAGGCAGGCAAGCAGCAAGTACAAGGGCCCTGAGGTAGGCTGGAGTTCAGTATATTGGAGAAACTCAAAGAAGATCTTGTTATGACAGCCCTAACAAACCAATACACTATCATTGTCCCAAATCTGTACCCAGTGGGGTCCATCCTAAAGAACAATGGCCATGAAGATGCCTTTCTTCACCTCCAATAGAATAACTCATCTATTCATCCATCCAATCACCTCGAAATACTCATTCAACCAATATTTCTTTGGAACCTACACTGTTTCAAGTACTACATGAAACTTGAAGTAGTATCCACATGGACTGAAAGGAAGCACTTGCTTGGGGGTGGTCAGGGAAATTATAGCCAAAATCCTGGATTCAGCTGGACAATGAGAAAATTTGGCTGACCTTCAAAACAGTATTCCTAATAATAAAGGCTATTATTCTATAAAGTGCTTCCCAGAGGAAGTGGTAATAATCCCATAGTTTGAGTCATAGGAAATTTTGGTGGGCAGGACATTCAAAAACACACTTTGGGGAACAACCTTAAATTATAAAGGCAAGAAGGCAGGATTACCTCATTGTTTCCATCTTTATTTTCTATAAAGTCTCCTTGTGGAGACTTCATGACATGGTGGCTAAATTATAATCACTGAATGACACAGTGGAAGATGAATCAAAATGTCATAGTTGTTCTTTTTACTCCTATTTCTGACTTTTATTTGCAAGCTTTATCCTCTGGGCTTCTTTCTCCTTAACACTTCTCAGTTAATACCCTCCATTTCCTCAATATTTTCCATTATTGTCCTTGTACCTAAATTTCAGGAGTGTGAAGATCTGGAAGCTACAAACAGTCTAGGTCCACACATCTTTTGGTGTAGCTATGAAAGCAGCCTTCCAGGTGCAAACTGCCAAGAGAATTGATCAGTTCCCATGCCATTAATGGTGTTTTAGTAAGTATCACCTCACATGTTAGCAGGAAATTAGCAACAAGATAAACCACACATTTTTTTTTTAATGCTTACATTTTGTGTTTAAAGAACTAAGTTTTAGCTTCCTGGCAGCTTTTAAGTTCCTTCATAATCTGTGTCTTCATTTCCAGCTATCTTACTGGCGGTGGGGGTCAGAGGGCAATCCTAGGGCTACCAATTACCCCAAAGCAAAAAATAAGAAAGTTTTGACAAGGTTGCCTCCTTTCATCCAAATTGGCTTATCACCATACACTCATTGATGTCTGACCAAGCAAAAACAGCCTAGCCTGTTCCTCAAGCAGTATGGAGACTAGTCCCCAACAGAGGGAACCAGATCCTTATAGAGCATAATGACGGCTGTATTTTCCCATGACCATGTCAGAGGCACAGCGCTCATAAAACACATGAGTCTGGTGTGATACCTGCAGAAAGGTCACATCCTGTGGTTTTCAGATGAAATGGTCATTTTTGCCTTGAATGCCGCCAGGGTTTGGTTTAAGGGTCTCAGATTGGGTAGCATTGTGTGAAGAACAGTTTAGGCAAAAGATAATTTCCTCAGGTAACCTTTTTTTTCTAGGAAGCCTTCCACAACCCACTGACCTTTCCATGAAATTCTAGCTCTTTTCTTCTTTAAAATTCTGAGACTTACAAATTTCTAGCAAAGAACGTCCTTTCCATCCTTTCTCTGCCCCTGAGTACAGTGCTCCACCAGATAGAGAATATGAAGGAGGCCACAGGAAGCAGAGCGCCTAGCAAGCAAACTGAATAAGGAAAGAGAAAGTTTTGAGCACACAAGTTCTGTTTGTTTTGTTTTAAGAACTTAAAAGGCGGCAGCAAGTCATTTTTAAATAGGAGGAATATAGATATTCTCATAGCTGCGTACTGCTGTGGATTTCAAGGTATGTCACACCTTTCATTCCCTTCTTTACCCTTCCCAAACACATCCAGTAAAAGGAATAACACACTTGTCTCTGGACTCTCATCAGCTATGGGGAGGAAGAGGGTCAGAGATCCTGAAAGGATCACTGGGGTGAAGGTGTACATTAGTTTCCTATTGCTGTTATGACAAATTATCACAAACTGAGAGTCTTTAAGCAACACACATTTAGTATCTTACATTTCAGTGGGTCAGAAATCCAGGTTGACTTGGCTGGTTTCTCTGCTTAGAGTCTCTCAAGGCCAAAATCAGTCAGCTGGGCTTCTATTGGGAGGCTCTGGGGGAAAATCTGCTTCCAGGCTCAATCAGGTTGTTGGCCAAACTCAGTTCCCCGTGATTGTAGGACTGAGGTCCCTGCTTCCTTGCTGGCTATTGTCTGGAGGCCATTCTCAGCTTCTAGAGGCTGCCTCATTCTTTGGCTTGTGGCTGCCTTCCTCCAGCTTCAAAGTCAGCAATGGCAGGTCAAGTCCTTCATATGCTTTGAATTTCTGAGACCTCCCTTTCTACCTCATGTCTCTTGCTGTCCTCTTCTGTTGCATCTCTTTAACTAACTATTCCACCTTCCTCTTCTGGTTTTAAGGGTTCGTGTGACTATATTGGGTTACCAGGATAATTTCCCTATTTGAAGGTCAGTGGATTACTAACCTTACTTACATTTGCAATGTGTCTTCATAGCAACATCTGGATTAGAGCTCGATTGAATAACCAGGGGATAAGGATCTAGCAGGGACATCTTTAGAATTCTGCTACCACAAGGAGCATAACAGGGACATGGCTTCAGGCCATCTGTATATAATAGGATGTTAAACCACCTCTTCTGCTGTCTTGGAGTTTTAGCAGAGGCAAATACTCCCATATCCTGATGAGCTGTTAGACACATGCTAAGCAATCATACTATAGGTTCAGTCAACATTAGTGCATCACTCACTCCTGCTCTATAAGAGAAGGATTCATTGGTAGTGAGGACCATTTCAGAGAGCACTGCCAGTGTGTTTTGCATTCTGAGCTGACTAGCACTCCTAATGAAGGAGAAAGGCATGCTTCCTTCCACCTCCAGCTGAGGAAATGCCATTTCAAGACAAACACTCAGAGAGCTTGGCAATCATTCCCTAGAATCTGGAAAATGCAGAAACAGGTATCTGACTCAGGCCCGAAAAGTTAAAGATGAGAGGCTTCCTCTGCCTGGTGGCATTTGGAAGAGCCACAGCTACATAAGGAATAGTCTGCACTTCCAGAGTTTGATGGAGCAAAGAAAGACACCTTGAATTTCCCAAGGGCCATGAGTGGACCTACAGGAGAACACCAGTCTCGGATCCTTTTGAAAAGGTCTCTGCCCAAGAGCACCTTTTAAAAGGGATGAGATGGCCCAGCAAAGCAAGCAGGTGACTGAGGGGGAAAGGCATCAGCAGCCGGCCAGAGGACGTGACTATAAGAGGGAGGACACCGGTCATGGGGGAGAGGGTGTCCAGAGAACCCAACAAGCAGCGCACAAAGAAAGAATCAGAATTTGGAATCTGCCATATTCAGAAAGCACCAAAACCAGACCACAACCACATCAGCCAAGCCTGACCATTCTATGCCTCATCTACCCCAGTCTCTACCTCTGCTGACTCTGGAGAGGTGAAGAAGGGAGGGAAGAAGTAGCCTAGGCCAACATGAGTTGGAGAAGGGGGAATATTTTACATTGGAAGAGAGTTTGTAATTTTATGATTATTACCCTGGACTGGCCTAGACTGGAAGAACTATGGTACTTTCCTAAGATTTCATCTGGGGTAGGTAAAGAACTATTTGACACAGAAAGTTTAAAAGAGAATAGTGATAAAGAATAAGATTGGTTTGTATCCTCTTAAATTAAGCTTGTTCAATAAAATAGTTATATGTTATATGTGCCATTAATTACTGACTTACATATTGGGATCACTATTTTAATTGTGATGAGATCATCTCTCAGCGTTCCCTTATTTATTTAAATAATATCTGTTCCTTTAACTGAGTGTTTAGTCATCTTTGAGCACCTCCTGAAAAGCATCTCTCTGTAGCTTCTATCAAGATGCCAGATAATTCCATACATCTTGGCTCTAGTTTTAAAGTATGTACTCCAAGGGAGGCTGAAAAAAATGACCTCTACAGTTATTTCCAGTTCAGTAGTTATAAAATGAATTGTAGTTTTCTCCAAGTTCTCTTTGCCTTAGTTACCAGATTAGCTGTCCAGTTTGGTTTGAATCTGATAAACCCGCTAACAGCTCTCTACCCTCACAGAGCACTCGGTTCCATGTTAAGACAAGTCAGGGAATAATCGCCACACTTCATCTCCGATGCTCATCTGCAATCACCTCCTCCTGGGCCCCATCTTTCCTTCACCTTTTACCATGCTCCCTCCATACTTTTCTCAAATCTGCCAAGAAGAGCATCTTTCACTTTGGAACCTCTGTTCACCTACATCTCACTCCAGCCCCAAAGCTAAAGGCCTCTTTTAGAGAGGATATCAGCGCAGTTTTGACAAAAACACTCTAACATTGCTGGATATCCCAGAAGAAGAAACTGAAAAGAACACTGACATCAATGCAAAACTCAATTTATACATCATAGCAATTTTTGATACATGTAAAAGTGACATGCAAATAGAATTTTTATGGCATATCACTACATTAAAGTGCTTTTTAATAGAATATGTAATTTAGAAATATAACAGTGCATTTTAATTGCCCACAAATGAGTTTTTAAAGTACTTAGGGGTATCAAGAACATTAAATGTAAGTGACTAGATAAATTATCCTGCTAAAACTAATACTTAATTTACATGGCAATAACTATATGAGGAGTAACTATGTTGTATTAGGACAAATTTCCACAAACTGTGCTAATCAAAGAAATTAGATTTAAAGTTATATCCTGTATTGGCACACTGTCACCTTTTATATTTAATGGTATCATTATGGATGGTGAAGAATCCTGCAGTTGTGTGTGACAGAGAAGATTTGGGATCGACAACCAGCTTTGTGAACTCTTCATACACGTCATCATCCATTCTTGTACAAGGCACTGCCATTCACAGTTCTCCTGACTTAGTGTGAACCATGCTTTTTCTGGTTTCTTCATTGACTTCGCAGCACCCTGGGTCTGTCCGCCTCTGTTTCATCTGACCAGGGAAAGAGCTCATGATTAGAATTTAGAGGGCCTTTCCCAACATTTTTATCTGGCTCTTTTCCCACGTCAGATCACCAAACTGTTTCACTGCAAGTCATTGTCTCATACATCAAGTTCAAAGTGAGTTAACCAATGAAATTATAAGGTCATGGGCCTCTGGTCCATCCTGCACATTAGATGTTAATAACAGCTTTTGAGAGATACTGTGGAACCTGTCCAAGACCATCAGAATAACATCAATACCTAATAAAATTATGTTGTGCTACAAGGCAATATTGGGACAATCTTTGAGGCATTTTAATAAATGCCTCAAAAGAAGATTACAGGGAGCCATAAAAACGTCTGACAGGGAGACTCAACCTAGTCCAGGAGCTCTAAAAAGCTTCTCTGAGGAAAAGACATCTAATCTGAGACCTGGGAAATGAATAAGTTATCTAGTGTGGAGAAAAAGAACATTCTAAGCTTCTAAAGGAGGAAGGATCACGGAATGTTTGAGGATCCAATAGATTAGTCAGGCTGAAGACAGAGGGGGAAGAGGGTTGAGTTAAAGCAAGAGAGGTTCATATGCTGCAGGGTGATAATTAGAGAGAGGCAAGAGTGGAGGTGGAGAGAGAGTCTAGAAGCCATTATAATAAATGGAGACAGAAGCGATGTTGGTTGGACTAGGGTGGTGGCAGAAGCGATAAGGAGAGATGGACATTTAGAAGGCACACAACACCACTTGATGATCAACTGCATATGGTGGGTGAGGAAGAGGAGGATGTTTCCAACTTACACACTTGGATGGATGGCAGTGCCATTCACTGAACTAACGGTCATTCAGGGAAAATTGAGTTGCTGGGGGTGGAAGAAAGAAATGAGTTTTGAGCTTATTGAGGTTGAAGTACCTATTAAATACCCAAATATCACTGTTGAGTAAACCACTGGCCTGAAGCTCAAAAGAAAGATCTGGGCTGGGAATATAAATTTGATGGTAATTAAAGATGTTATATGAAGCTATCAGAGTAAATGAGTTTCCCTAGGGAGAGTACATGAAAAGAAATTAGATTTTAAAAAATAGGACCTCTAACCAAGGCCTAAGGAAGGAACTCCAGTATTTAAAAGTTGGGTAGAGGGCTTCCCTGGTGGCGCAGTGGTTGAGAGTCCACCTGCTGATGCAGGGGACACGGGTTCGTGCCCCGGTCCGGGAAGCTCCCACATGCCACGGAGCGGCTGGGCCCGTGAGCCATGGCCGCTGAGCCTGCGCGTCGGAGCCTGTGCTCTGCGACGGGAGAGGCCACAACAGTGAGAGGCCCTCATACCAAAATAATAATAATAATAAAATAAAATAAAATAAAAGTTGGGTAGAACATAACGTGTTGGAAAAGCTAAAGACGCAGAAGGATGACTAGTAAGTAGGGTGTTGTATCCCACAGGCCAAGGGGATAAAAATTATCAGAGAGAAAATCAACACTAGAATCAAGTATAATGAGAAGTCAAGTGAAATGAGAACTAAAAATATCTTTGTGATTTAGCAGGGGCGGTGGTGGGGGTCTCTGATGATCTCCCCAAGAGCCATTTAGAGAGTGAAGAGCATGAATAGCATAATAGCATGAGCTATTAGTCCTTAAGAGCTGAGGAAGCTCAGAGTGTAGACAACTCTTTTGAGTTGGTGTGGCCAAATGTCAAGTTTTACCCAAGACAGTTCAATTTGGGGCTCTTGTCCTAGAGAAATTATTAATAGCTCCCTCTTTCACTCTCAGACATGCCCTGTTTTGAATGATAAATGATGCATCACTCTATGTGAAGGGCAGGGTGAAATCTAGAGGATAAATTGGCACAGAATAGCAATTATTTTCTTTTTAAAATAAATTTATTTATTTAATTTATTTATTTTTGGCTGCATTGGGTCTTTGTTGCTGCGTGCGGGCTTTCTCTAGTTGTGGCGAGAGGGCGCTACTCTTTGTTACAGTGCGCGGGCTTCTCATTGCCGTGGCCTCTCTTGTTGTGGAGCATAGGCTCTAAGCGCACAGGCTTCAGTAGTTGTGGCTCACAGGCTCTAGAGCGCTGGCTCAGTAGTTGTGGCGCACAGGCTCAGTTACTCCGCGGCATGTGGGATCTTCGCGGACCAGGGCTCGAACCTGTGTCCCCTGCATTGGCAGGCAGATTCTTAACCACTGTGCCACCACAGAAGTTCCTAGAATAGCAATTCTTAACTCTCTGGTACAAGAGGGTGGCAGCACAGAGCTGTTTATGAACCCACATTTGAAGGCTGACAGCCCAGAGTATAATTTTCAGTTCTACCATTTATTGGCTGTGTGAACTTGGACAAGTTTATTTAAGCTCTCTGAGACTAACAGGACTTAGATTTCAGTATAGAGTGAGGATTTCATGTAACATGCTAACGTATAGTGCTCAGAAAATATAGGTTCTCTTCTCTTTGTTCCTATGATTTATCCTTTTCTATTTCATTTCCTCCCTCTCTTTTCTTTTTCCTCCTCTCCTCACCCTGAAGTAACTCAAACACTTTGTGAAAGAGGAAGTTCTTATTTTTATATTTCTAATGAAGCCCTCTTTCTGTGTAACATGTGTCACTCTTCAGGATAGTTGGTGACCCAGGCTTCTATCCCATTATCCTAACTGGGCAAATGTACTGATACCCAACTAATTCACGGCAATACATTTCAACTGGTACTTACTCAGTGTCACTTGCATCTCATGCTAGAAATGCTGAGAGATATCATACAAGTATATCGTGTGATCCTTTTCTCAAGAACGCTGTTTTGCAGGGAGAGAGACAACATATTATGCATAATATTCCTGCTGCTACTATTCCTGCTACTTCTGCCGGTGGTCACCATGTATTAAGTACCTTGGATGCACTGCACTAGGCAGTTAGCATCACATTAAATCTTTACCTTGTGCAAGGCATTTTGCATTTTACAAATGAGGAAAACTGAAGTTCAAAGAAGTTAAGCAAACGGCTCAGAATTACACAGCTCACAAGTGTCCAAACTGGCGTCTAAATCCTGATCCACCTGACGTCACAGCCCATGATCTTCTCATTTCTCAATGGAACACAAGGTGAATAAAATACTAAGCAGACAATGAGAGCTATGGGTGCTCAGAACAGAGGGAGGGCACCCACTGCAAACCGATGGCACTGGTGAAGGCTATGTGAGGAGCTGGAACTTTAATGGCCTGGAAGGATAATTTATGCACGTGATTGTCTAAAATAAGCAATGCACTTGACAACTAGTTAAGCTAGAAATGTTTCCCAAGGGATAAGATGTATAGCTTTCCAGAGTTTTGTTATCTCCTCAGCCTTGACTATTTAAAGCAAATTTTCACTTAAATGCCCTTGAAGTCAAATTGGACAGAATCAGCCCTGCTACGTTCCAATAGTGCCAAGCTTCCCTGGCATGAACTCTCAGCTTTATAAGCATGAATTGGTGCTCAGGGTTCAAAATCACAGAGTTCACTGCAGTTTACCAATAGCATATTATTTGTTTTCAGTTCCTGCCTCTAGCACTGAAATGGTACAGCCTTTAGAATGATTTAAAGTGGCCACTTAGAACCCAGCTGAATAATGCCTGACTTTCATCACGGCTGAAAGGGTACTTAAAGCACAGCCCCTGCAACTGTGTCATCTTCTGAAATCAAGGTTGATTAATAACAGGACCGCCTCACCCTGGCATCGTGCCTTTCATCTGAACAAGACCGAAGCTATTCCTGGAAAAGATCCAGCTTTCTTTTGCTGCACTGGTGGGTGTGCTGACAGCAGGGGCAGAAAGGAAGGTCAAAGTTAGCATTTGAGTTTGGACTGTGAGGAGGGAAGTGAGAGGACTGAAATCTGCCCTGTAAAGTAGTATTAACGTCCTGCATGCTCCTGGCACAGAGCTGACATCAGGGGTGGGGCTGCGATCATGCTTCCTCTGTCCAGCCAAGCAGGCACCATTTTATGGACAAGCCTTCTGGAAAATGGTTATATCATTGGTGGGTGTGGTTGCAGGCACTTTTCCCACCTTTCTTCTGAAAACAAGCAGGCTATTCTTCTACACAAGAATTTTCAATCTGTACTCTGTAGAAGCTTGCCATGGATCTGTGGCCTGTTTCAGAAGTAGAGTTTAGGCTATGGGAATTTTTGTAAGGGATTTTTCCCCCCTACAATTTACACTGAGAGTAAGGATAGTCTGTCAGTATTTTCTCCTAACTTGTCCTTTCACCATGTCCTGTGGTATTGATGCCTTCCTGGAGTGCCAGGAATGTGATTTTAAGTAATCAAACCCATGGAAAGAAGCTGTTTTGTGTTGTGCTCAACATATATAGAAGTAACCTGTATTGCAGTACCTTCAACTGAGTGTTTTTCTTCATTGCTTTTATCATATTTGTAATGATGTAGTCATTTGCATAGGTTTTAATATTTTTCTACCACACCACCTTATAACCACCAATGACAGCACAGACTATATCTCCCAAGGTCACACTATATAGATCCAACAACTGTATGGTTTCTGGCATGGGGTATGGGTGATATATATGTCAACCACATTTATCACTCCCACTCCCAACACAGTCTCAAAACTTTACTATTTCATCAAGATTATGAAAAAATATTTAAATGTGAAATGTTTGATCTTTAAAATTTTTTTTCAGTATTTTAAAAAATTGCCTTTAGGTATGGAGAAAAGTAGGTCAAAACTTCTGGGCCAAAACTGAATTGGTTGACTTTTCTCTAGCAAACTTGTTAATGGTCTTGATGTACTTAGAAGCTATCTGAGCACTGCAAAGAATGTTGTAGACACTAATTCACTAGTCAAACTACAGAGAATTTAAGACTTTGCCACCATCTCCTTGATTTGCATAAATTTGTTTTCAGAGTTCCAGCCACTGGGTGAATCAAACATCTGTAGTCATTTAAGTTACCAGTCACTACAGAGTGGGTGGCATGCTCTCCATCCAAATTAGAAGTCAACAAGCTAACACCAAACTCTTTACTAAAATACACATTTCAACTACTTTAATTTAAATACAGGTCTATTGGTTTATAGTATTAGAGATTCCAGACAATGGAAAACCATGTTCTTTCTATTAAACTTAGTAAGAAAGAGGGTGACGTGGCAAGTATTAGGAGTCTGCTATGTTCTAGAAACTGTCCAAGATGCTGCACTGCTGCCCAGCAGCCCTGCAGGAAGATCACTCGGCCACAGAGGAATATTCTCAAGTCTTAAGACTAATGGAATTTACCTTGCTAGTTTGGGGACTTGCTTGGGACCCATCACCCCTTTCTCATTTCCAATTTCTCCATTTTGGAGTGGGATTATCTAACCCATGCCTGTCCTACCATTGTATTTTGGAAGTACATAGCTTGTCTGGTTTCACATGTTCACAGTTGGAAAGAAATTTTGCCTAAGCATGAATCACACCTCAAGCCTCATCTATACCTGATTTAGATGCTATTTAGATGAGACTTTGGACTTGGAATTGATGTTGGATTGGGTTAAGATTTTTAGGGTTATTGGGATGGACTGAATGTATTTTGTATATGAAAAGGACACAAATTTGGGGAGTCCAGAGGGTGGAATGTTACGGACTGAATTGTGCCTCCAAAAATTCACATGCTAAAGCCATAATATAGCAGGAATGGTGCCCTTGTAAGAAGAGACACCAGAAAACTCTTTCTGTGTGTGCACAAAGGCCATGTGAGAACACAGTGAGAAGGTGGCTATCTGCAAGCCACGATGAGAGCCTCACAAGAAACCAATCCTACTGGCACTTTGATCTTGGATTTATAGCCTCCAGAACTGTGAGAAAATTCATTTCTGTTAAGTCACTCAATCTGTGGTATTTTGTTATAGCAGTCCAAGCAGACTAATCCACCACCATTAGTAAACTTTAACAGTTTCTCTAAAATTGGTCCACCATTGTAAAACAGTATTATTCCATTCTCAGCAAATAGTCACTTCTTGTCCCCCGAGTAGGAAGACATGTAGCTGGCAGTACAGAATTAAGAGAAACTAGAAATTGTCTGTAATCTCCTGAGGACCCAAATTAGAGCCCCCCCCAAATATTTTCAATATATATTTGATAAAAATAAAACAGCTAATGGCCATGATAAATAAAATTTTAAAATTTCTCTTTTGCTTTGGAATGTGTTATAGAATTTTTAAAAGAAAATTTCCTTTCCTATTAATGTTTTACTTGAATTAATTTAAAATGTGCTTGAACCTACTGAGCCATACCAACTGTGCAGTGGAGAAATAAGCCTGGCTTTGGCTTCTGCAGGAAATGGACAAGATGGAGAACTCATTTGTGAATACTAAGGGCTGACTGTATTTGGATTTTGTGGGGAGTATGAAGTAATTCTCCGCTAAGTAGGGAAGGCATTTGAAGGAGATAAAATTTCAGTGAAAGTCTAATGGAAGGGAAAGGAAGGTCTGGGGCAAATGTGAAGTCCCATTCCGTTCCAGGTAGATGCTCTTTAGTGGGGAGTCATCCTGAGTGCAGAGCTGGGGGGGGAGGGGTAGAACACTTCTTTGTGCAGAAAACTAACAGTGGTTAGAAAGACAAGTCAAGAGGTTGTGGTTGGCAGACCAATGAATAGCCCTTGGAGGCTTTTTAAGATGTCTTTGCTTGAAGAAAAGAGCATTTTCAGCATATATATCAACTGATACCTGTTTAATGCCCACTAAGTTCATGATTAACGCCTGAACATTACACGTGTCTTTAACCATAAATTTACAATTTTTACGAATCAGATTGTAATTTAATTGGAGTATATAATATAAAAATTTTATCCAAGCAATAGAAATACTGCCCAACCAAATATTCTACTTGTGTGATCTTCTCACCAGAAAGAACATGGCCAAATAAGGAAGATTTTTTCTTCTTATTTGTAGCCTTCGTTCAAAGTCATTATTTCAGCACAGTAAATGCATACTCTAGAGACTGAATCAATGATGACAAACTTAGAAGACAAAATCCTCCTTTTGTGACAAAAAGTAATATTACTGAGCCTTATGCAGGGCTTTCTGAGTAAGGTGTTCTGCATGACCAATCCCAGAAAGGCCCTGTAGTTTGCTACTTTCTAATCGTGTAACTTTCTCTCCTATAATCATGTGTAGGTTGTAAGGACTCAGACTCAATTTTCCAGATGACTTCAGGGATAAGGAATTGCTAATTTGTTATACCAATCTTGACATTTCAAACTAGTTGAAAACAATCTTCCTTAATTAACTATGCTGTTTCTGGTGAAAAGATCAGACAAGAGTAGCATATTTATTTGGGCAAAATTTCTATTTTGGTGTTTTTTTAAGTATAGTCCTTCAGTCCCATATATTGATACATATATGATACACATATATTAATTTCTCAGCTTACCCCATAGAGAAGATTCAAATATAAATAAAACTCTACAACTATATTTGGAAAATAAATATTTTCCCCCATAATAGAACGATTTTACCCATATTACTCATGACAGAACTATTATGAGAGAGGTTTTGTGAAAAATCCTTTTCTCCCTTTAATAGGCAAATACATTATTCAAAAGTTACCTCTCTGAATATCGGAGAATTTTTAGATAAAGTGCTAAATCACAATTGGCATTAAATGTGCATTTACCTTCAAGCATTCTGAAATTAAAGTTGACTGTGATTTTTTTTCCTGTAAAATATATGCTAAAGCATTGTGCCTGCCTAAGCTGTTATTAATATATGTTTATTTCTGCCCTTCTACTTCCCAACCACCTTTTAGATTATGTATATAACACTGAATATATAGATATATTTAATATACATTTAATAGAATATATATATATATAAATTCTACAGGAGAAAATTGTAGGCTGGTAGTGGACAAAAAAGTTTTTCTAGGGGATTGGTGCAGTACTGCTTTCAGTAGAGAAAACAGGTCTCCTTGCTACATCCTGCTCAGACCCCTCCTCACCCAAACTTTTGTCCTGTTAGAGGTAAATTCTCCCAGGAATACAACACAAGGTGGTGCTGTTGTATTTATGCTAAACCAGCTACAGGCCCAGCCACTGAAGCTATCCGTAGATTTGATCTGAAAGTGTTAAGTAAGTGCCAAAGGCAGGGAGGGAAAGGTTTTGCATATGTAAGTGTTTACCCCGTAGTTATCTTTTCAGATGAGAAAAGCTAAGTAGAAAGGATGAGGAATGTAAGTTTCTTCCATTTGAGGAAGCTTCTGGGAAACCATCTTAACAAAAGAAAGTGAAAGTGCCAATGGGTTCCTCTGTTACTAAATTACAGAAGCATAGAAAGTTAGGGCTAGAAGAGATATTAAGATGTTATCTAATCCATTTCACTACTGTAAGATTTCATTTCTTAAATTATCAACCAATTAAACTTTTCCCTTGGTTTTAAAATTTCCTGGGGAAGGGAGTAAGGCAAATTAACTTTCCCTAGTGTCAATCAATCTCCCCTCCATCTGTGGTATGGGGTTGTGGACCCACCCCTCCTCCCACTCCTCTCACTCTGCATTCACTTTCACAAGGAACAGAAGGAATTTCATCGGCAGGCCTCCTAGTGAGGAGCAAAAAAACCCCAAAAAACAAAAAACTAGAAATCAGGGAGCTTGGATTCTCTTCTCTCCCTCTTCTGACCCAGAATAAAGAATCCTCAGATTCAGCATCTCCAAAGGAAAGAGGTTGGACTAGCATCCCTGGTTTCCACAAATAGCTGGACCACAGAATCACCTGAGAAGCTTTTCAAAAAATACAGATTCAAGGGTGGTCACACCCACAAAATTGATCAATCAGAAAATCCAGGGCAGGGCCTAGAAATAAACATATATTCCACCCCTACCCCCATGGAAAATTTTCTCCTATCTGAAGATAGAGAAATTAGATATAAATTCATAGGCAGGCAGCCCAGCACGGGTCTAACGACTGTTCAATAGGCACCACTAGATTACATAACTCTTAAATCCCATTTGGCTTTAAAATTTTCAGTCATCCTTAACACAAAAGCCCTTGAAAAATAAAAGTAAATTGTACCAGGTCCAAAGTGAATTGTATTCCCAGACTTTTGAGCAATCAATTGTGTACAGACCTAAAATTAAGTGTTTTACAAATTTTTCATACCTCTGAAACTGGGAGGTACAGAACTATTACTGTGGTAAAAATCTAATAATAGTGAATGTGTTCAGCCTGCTTCCTACATGATATTTTATTTTCCTTAATTGTAACTATGAATTGGTTGACAGTTATGAAAGTAGTATTTTGACCATTTCAGTTTTTATTCTTATAAAACTGGAAAGTTAAGAAACTGGCCAAATACTTGGCCAGTATATAAGTTTATTTATAAGTTGCATTCTGGCAAATTCAGGTGTATAGGAGTCACTCACAAAAAAATCCCCTAGGAAATTTTGGCTTTCTGAGTCTTTTAGACTTTGTCTAATTTAGCAACATGAAATTCACTAACAATGCAATTCAGACCATTCACATCCCAAGTCTCATCTGAAAGAATCAGATAATTGAAGCAACATTTGTTTACTCTAGTTTATAGTATCGAGATAATTAATTCTGCTTTCCATTTCCCCTTGCTAATGTAATGTGACCTCAATGTTATTGTTGAAGTAAATCGATTAGGAGATTTGGCTTGCATATGCAACTCTTGCATATGGGTAAATTATTCCAGCAAACAGAAACCTATACACTCTTTGCAAGCTGTAGTCTTAGTGCCCCTTTCAAATATTTGGTTCTTATTACTTGTAGTTTAAAAGCCATTTACAAGTCTAATTAATTTGCTCCTCAGCAATCTTAAGATCAGTGTTTCCAACCCATGGATTGAATATATAAAATGATGCATGGGGCCAAAATTAGCATTTAGTTAAATATTAAGGTAAGTCAGTGTCGGAGCTAAAATCCATTAAATGCCTTGTAGGTAATTTGTCCATTAGATCTTTCAAACCACCTCTCAAAATTCAGCCCAGATACCACTGTTTATCAGTTACAAATTTCCATATCCTTCTGCTGCTCAGTCATGCTGTTCTGAATTATCTCTAAGCTCATGTCTTGTGATTCTCTATATAATTACATCTGCTTCTCCCTGATTTTCCATGAGCTCATTTCATCCTTTCAAGATGGCTTATGAATGCATTTGTTCCCTTTATCAGAAGGACACCAGCCCCGCAGCTCTGTCTCACTGTGACTCCCAAGCCCCAGTGAATAAAAATAGCCTTGTATCTTCTGGAGTTCTCTGAGCCATTTAGGAAGAAAGAATGTCTGTCATGGAATCACTATCATTTGTAATGTCCTCTCCAAAAGACAGTCACAGGAAAAAACAAAAAAAAAACCAAAAAGCAAAAAAAAAAAAAAGAAAAAAAAAACCCTAGAACTATTGTGACCTCATGAAATACAAAAGAAAATGTGCTCAGAACAATACAGCCTTTCTTTATTGCACAGTCCCGGCTTTTTCGAGCCCCAGTGATTTTTGTTACTGGACTTGGTCTCACTTGTGCAGAGGTTCTGACCATGAGGAAATCAGTTGCCATCTCGGTAGTTAATGTGAAATTACTCTGCATTTTGAACCAGGCTGTCTGCTTTCACTGCCATTACTACTGCTGCCTCCTGACAATTCAGGATGCTCTCTCCCTGGATACTGAAAACCTGCTCCTTCTATACCCAGAACGGGTCCTCAGCGTCGTGCAGGAACTGGGAGCTTTGGTGTAAAGTGCAGTTCTTCACTCAGCAGGTTTTTTAGCTTTGTCCATCATCAAGTTCCTGAACTTCTCTGAGCTTGGAAAACCCCACCTGTATAGTAGAAACCGTATATACCTCTCAGTGCTATCTTTGTGGAATTAACAATCCCACAAAGTGAAACACTATGACCACAGTGTGTAAATTGTACGTTGCTGCACAGATGTGAGGAATTGTTAAATACTGGTAATTGAGAGCAGTGGCCTCCAACTGGGAGCCCTTGACTTCAGGGGTCCACGGCAATCAAGTGAGGCATGGAGAGAGAAGGTTAGAATGTCTATTTATAATCATGTATAAACTAAAAAAATTAAAAGATATTAAGCCTTCGCAATATTTAATTCACGAATTAAAGCTGACGCCTTCTCTAGTCTGCATCTGAAATGGTCATGGGACTTAGTACATGAGATATCCTGAGGGGCATGCCAGTGCCACAACAGATTGGTTACAGCAGAGTCCTCACACATCTGTACGCACTCTGCACACTGCAACATGCTGCAGTTTGTGTATGTCCTGTGTGGCTGGCAGAACAACGGCCCCCCAGAACTGTCCAGGAAACCCTGGTACCTGTGAATAGGTTACCTCACATGGCAACAGGAACTTCAGTGATCTGATTAAGGATCTTGAGATGGGGAGATTATCTGGATTATCTGGGTGGACCCAATGTAATCACCAAGGTCCTTATAATAAATGAAACAGGGCGGCAGGAGAGTCTCAGTGAAAGATGTGACGAGAGGTCAGAGTGATGTGACTGCCAGAAGGGGGCCACAGGCCAAGGAATGTAACAACCTCTGGAAGCTGGGTCAGGGAAGGAGAATCACCCTTGCAGCCTCCATAAAGAACACATCCCAGCTGACACCTTGATATTAGCTCAGTGAGACCCATTTTAGGCTTCCAACCTCCATAACGTAAAATAATAAATTTGTGTTGTTCAAGCCACTCAATCTGTGGTAATTTGTTATAGCCACAACAAAGAGCTAACTTATTATGTTAAGTGGATTTGTGAATTCTATTATCTAGTTTTAACTAAACAATTTGTCACCAAAGGGGCAAATGTCCTCTAAAGAGATTTCTGCAGAAAAAGTATTGCTGAAAGACAACTCTAATATTCCAAATGCAAGTGAACAAGAAACTGGCAGGGCTGAACATCACTTTACTCCTCAGCTCATTTTGAAGTGAAAGCCCTGATGTTCTAACGTATTGAAACCTATTGTTTTTCACTATATTAAATTTTTAAGTGAAGATAATGTTTTTGTACCATAAATACATAAAATAATGTAATAAAATATTACTTTTAACATATGTATTTTATACCTATTAAATCCTTTTTAATCAGCCTTTCAACTTTGAGATAATTGTAGACTCACATGTAGTTCTAAGAAATAATATGGAGAGATCCCCATGTACCCTTAATCTGGTTTCCCCCAATGCTACTGTCTTAACTATAGGGTAACATCACAACTGGGATATTGACACTGATACAGTCCACTGACCTTATTCAGGTTTCACCAGTTTTACATGCATTCATGAGTGTGTATGTATTTAGTTGTATGCAATTTTATCACTTGCGTAGATTCGTGTAACCACCACTGCAGTCAAGTTACAGAATAATTCCGTCACCACAAGGATCCATCATGCTACCCATTTACAGTCACCTCCACCTCCCTCCCCACTTCCTCCTAACCTTTAGCAACCAGTTATCTGGCTTTTTTTCACTCAGCAAACTTCCCTTGGGATCCAAGTTATTGCTATACTAGTTTTTTTATTGTTGCTGTACCAAGTTACCACAAATTCAGTCACTTAAAACAACACACATCTATTATCTCACATTTCTGAAGGTCAAAAGTGCAGCAACAGCTCAACTGGACCTCTGCTTAGAACCTCACAAGGCCTAAATCAAGGCTGTGTTCCTTTCTGGAGGCTCTGGGGATAAAGTGGTTCCAAGCTCATTCAAGTTGTTGGCCAAATTCAGTTTGTGGTACTTGTAGGACAAAGGTTCCAATTTCCATGCCGGCTGTCAGCTGGGAGACGGTCTTTGCTTGAGAGCCTGCCTGCATCCTTTTTAATGCTTTCCATGTGGCCTGCCCCCAGCAATAGCAGATGAGTCTCTCTCCCACTTGGAATCTCTGACTTCTTCTGATGCATCACTCCCACTCCAGCCAGAGAAAATTCTTTGAAGAGTTCATGTGACTAGATTGGACCTACCCAATAATTCAATGTATCTCCTTATTTTGAGGTCTGTAACTTTATACCTGCAAAGTCCCTTTTGCCATGTAATATAACCTATTCGCTGGTTCCAGGGATTAGACAGCATACATCTTTTTTTTGGGGGGGGGCATTTTTCTCTCTACCACATTGTACATACCAATAGTTTGTTCCTCTGTATTGCTCAGTAGTATTCCATGGTATGGGTATACCGTTTAACTATTCATCCACTGAAGGACTTCTGAATTGTTTTCAGTTTTTGACTATTATTAATAAAGGTGCTATGCATGTTCTTGTGCATGATTTCATGTAACATACGTTTTTTTCATTTTTCTGGGGTAAATGCCCAGGAGTACTATTACTGAGTCATATGGCAAGTTCAGTTTCATTAGAAACTGCCTCACTTTCCAGAGCGGCTGTACCATTTTATATTCCAACCAGCAAAGAATGAGTGATTCAGTTTCTCTGTATCCTCATCAGCATTTGCTGTTATCACTAATTTTTATTGTAGCCATTCTGATAGCTGTGTAGTGATATCTCCTTGTGGCTTTAATTTACATTTCCTTAATGACTAATGACGTTGAACATCTTTTCATGTGCTTCTTTGCATTCTCTTCAATGAAATGTCTGTCCATAGCCTTTGTCCATTTTCTAACTGGATTGTTTGATTTCTTTTTTTACTGTTAAATTTTGCAAGTCTTATATAGTCTGGATACAAGTTTTTGCTGCATGTACGGTTTGCAAATATTTTCTCCCAGTCTGCAGCTTGTCTTCTCACCCTCTCACATCAGTTTCATAGGGCAAAAGTTTTAATTTTGATTAGGTCCAATTTATCAATTTTCCCTCTTCTGGACTCTGATTTTAATGGCAAGACTAGAAAATCTTCACCTAGCCCTAGATTCTGAAAATTTTCTCCCATGTTGTTTTCTAGAAGTGTTATAATTGCATGTTTCACATTTGTTTCAGAGACCCAGGGACTTTAAGGGCCCACTGACTTCCCTTTTCAGTTGGAGCTCTTCTCAATCCAAAAAATTTCTGTAAAGACAGAATTGAGAATGGCATTTGGGTTTGGTTAAACACTGAGGAATTTTTTTACAATCTAAATGCCAGTGGTGCAATTTCATATTCAGACATGTATTCATTGCAGAAATCTGATTGGTTAAGGAGATGAAGAAATTGTTTGAGAATTGCTATTGTTTTCTTACAAGCATGCTGTTCTTAGGTTAACCCTAAAACTCCAATTCTACCTTGAACATGCTCTTAAGACACTAAAAGTAGATAGAGGAACTATTCAATAAATTATTTATGAATGGGTAATAGCATTCCCATTCCCATGTAAGGTCTCATCTATATATTTTTGTGTTGTGGATGTCTATAACTTCTAAAGATGTTTTTCTAACCTGATCTAAGAGGAACTCAGGGCAATGTGGTCAAGAAAATTCCCTGGGACTCAGAATCATTCAAAGAGCTTTATAACAATTTTCATTGCAATTGTGGTGGAATCCAAAATCTGTATTTTTAATATGTTCTCCAGGTGATTCTGATCTTCAATCAGGTAAGCAACCAAGGCCCAGTTGCCAAATAAAAAGATTGGGTTTCTTTTAAAAAAACTTCATGTTCCTTATTTGTGTGTTGACAACTGTTCCATATTTTTCCTGTCTTAAATTGGGGACAAAACCTAAAAGCCTGTGTAGCTCTCTAATATGACATCAGCTAATACTCCACAAATTCATGAAGAATTCTTAAACAATACCCCCACATAAAGAATTTTTTCCTCTTGTTATACATTGGACTGATGTTTAGAATCAAAAGCTGACTTGACTTGAAACCTTAGGCAGCCACATAGGAAAGAAAATTGAGAATGTTCCATGGCCCACTCAAGCCAAGAAGCATAAAGATGGGCTTTCTAAGAAATCACTGTTTCAACAAATATTTATTTTCTTATATTTAAAATGCACCATGATAGATTTTGTGACTCTGACACATTTAGTCCTTGTCCTATGGAGGCACAGCTGAGGGAAAATATTAGGTCAATGAATAAGCAAATGCAAAGTACTGGCAACTGTAATGGTAGAGGAAGGACAGAGTGCTACAAGCACACACAGGAGGACTGTCTGAGTCTAGAATCATTGGTTACAAGTAACAGGAACCCACTTAGGGTAGCAAAAATTGGTAATTTAACATATGTGCAGAGGTAATTCTCAGGAAACCCAAAGGGTGGGAAGTAGAGCTGTCAGGAAGAAAGGCAGCTGGGTTTTTTCTTTATCTTCCTGAAATCACATGATCTAGCACACTGGCTTCTTTCTGGGCATCTTTTTCATTCTCTGCAGCTTGGATTTTATCAACATCACCATCATTTCTCGATGCATATGGCAGAATATGAATGCCCCACATTGGAAGCCCGAATGAGTTTACCTCATTTCTCATTTCCAGTAAGAAATGAAATGGCTTATTATCTTAGATTCCAAACCAAATTCCCAAGAGGGACTCGGACTGGCCTAATTTGACTCATGCACCCACATGAGCTAAGAAGACACCTTAAATCAGGACTACTTCAAGGGATATCTTATGCTGATTAGGGTGTACAGTGATAGTGTCTTAGAGGAAACAGCAACTGTCAGAGATGATATTATCAAAAGTCTGGGGAGAGCACAACACACCTGGAGCACAGAAGGAAGTTCAGGACAGCTAGAACTTAGGTATGGTAGAAGTGGGATTGGAGACAGAAGGTTAGGAAAGAGAATCCTGGCGCCTGCAGAGGGAAGAAGGGGCCAGATAACAAGGAGTCTTGAAAGTGTGCTAAGGGGCTGAGTTTTGTTGGAGTGGTCCTCCTTGATGTAAACTTCAGCACTAAGTATACTGCATCCCACGCACCCCTCCCCAAATCACCAACTTGGACTCTACTGAGTCCAATCACATCCTTACTTAGCATGTTTTGTTTCAGTTTATGCCATATGACTTTCTCCCCTGTTGTCTTCCTATAATTGTCCTCTTCTGGGCTTTCTCTGGACCTTGGTTGAGGTACAGGTATACAGAATCATGGTTTCACATAGAAGTGAAAATATGTTTAATTTATACTACTTTTCTAGTGATGCCCAACATGTCTTTGACCTCATTGATGTACTGAGGAAAAAAGCCTCTTGACTGAGCCATCTACTCTTATTCCCAGAAGAGGATATAAATAGAGTGAAAGACAATCCAAGGCATTAGAATAACTTATGTGTTTTCAGCTTCTTTCCTTTGAGATTTATCCCCAAGCATAATTCCGAAGGTCATGACAATTTGGAAAATTCCATTTGAAATCAATTTTCCCTAAAATAATAAGGGAAAATAAGCACTAAGATAAGACACACTGATGGAAGAGATGTCAGTTTAGTTACTTAAATTTGTTTTGCATAATGTGTTTCATAAGGACGTTCCTGTATTTTGAAATATTTTATGACAATCCCCACTCCCACATCATTTGTTGAACTATACAAAAACAAGGTTTTTCTGGACTATTTCTTCATGTCCGTCAATCATGACTCCAAGTTGAAAACCTGTAATGAACTTTCTCCCACTGGCTTCCCATTTCATTCACTTGATTTCTCCTTCTAGTGTTTCTGGTTGTACCTTCTCATCTCCACCATCCAATAAGCCTTGTTCTGAACTACTTTACCGAATTCCTTTCTTACTAGTTTCTGATCATTTTAATGCTGAACTGCTTAAAAGTACTTCACTGGAGCCAGATCAAAGAGATTCAACTTATCTCTAAGAACTCACTTGGAAAGGCATAAACAAGTCGTGTGACTTTTAATGGTGGCTCCTTCCTTTCAGGGGCTTGGACCAAGAACAAAGTTAGTTTTATTTGAATGTTTGTTACCTTGAGACAAATGAGAGTACACTAAGTGGAGGGGATCCTCTGGAGGACAGTATAAATGGCTGTTCCTTCTTTGTTCTCCAAAGCCACAGGAACACCCACTGTGGCCCTGGTTATTCCCTTCCCTTTTTTCTGGGACTGCAGCTAAATGCATATCTTGGAGAGCTGAGTGGGCACTCGCTTGTAATTTCTGTCTCTCTTCTTAGGACATGGAAAATAAGTTAACTGATTTTCAGGCAAAACGCCGTTCTTCTTTCTTGGTAGATCCCTAGGGGCTACCATCTTTAATAATTCAATACGAAGGGTCAATTCCAGTTTAGAAAATAACTGGCTCTCGCTGAAATTTTAACTTACAAATTTCAAGAAGCTGAGTTCAAGAGTGAAGGAGTAGAGATACATTTTAACTGCATGACTAAATGTTGAAGCCCTATGATATTGTAGCTTTCCCTAGCAAATGTTCTGGTGCTGGCTCAAATCTATCATTGAACTGAATTTTACCCAAACTGGCACTTCATGAATAAGTTACACTTATAGAAGTACAAAGTCCATGAAAAAATTATTATTTTTGCTACTGACTTGAGTAGCCAAGATACTTGTTATCTCTCAACATTAATTTTTGATGGCTTCCTCCTTGGATAACAGAAAATAAAGCCAGAGAGAGCTGAAAGGACAAGAAATACTTCTTTTATGCTTGAAGATATACAATTCCAGTTTTCTCTGACATATAAATAAGTATCTGAGAGAGAAGGAACCATGGCAGACCCCAAAGAGGTGAGACTAATACCAAAATGCAGTGGATACTTTGACATTAAACCAGATAGGTAATAAACAGATTAAATGTTTCTTAAACTAAATTAAACTTAGTATTTGGAGATAGTCAATGGGTTTAAAAATTAAATCCCAGTAATATTTCTCAGGAGTTAGGACCAAAAATAAATTCAGGTCAACAGAAATACCAATAAGAGTCGTGCTTCTCAAAACAAGCGCATCCATTTTTAGGGAAGGGGCCAAGAACAGACTTAACCCTCTGTTTTCCCCAAACAGTTTTACATTAAGCAGTCTTCCTGACGTGTATAAACTTATTCATTAGAATATTTTTCTTCTGCTGCTCTTTTTATAGATCTTGTGACTATTAGATACACCTGATGTCAGGAAAAAAATTCTTTGCGTTGTTCACAGCAACTTTCCCCCAAAGTAATTCAGGGGACTTTCAAGATCTAAAGTGAAATGACATAGCACATAAAAGTAATAAACACTACCTCACTCATGCACCAGCTATATTTTCATTTTCTTGATTCATGAAATATACTTTCTGTGTTGTTATGGTTTCAATTATTTGAAAATAAAAAAGCAACATAAAAACACAACAATGACAATATTGTGCTTTGAAAGCTAGAAGCTTTCAGTCTTCTAGTTTCTTTATTTAATCAAATCAGTCCTAAAATGGATCATTTCACCATTGGCTCTTCCTTTAAAGATACAAATAAATATATATAAATTTATACTTTTTCTTATCCTACAGTAAATTGTAGATCTTGCCATGATATGGTATATATTCATCTTCAAGAATAAGACCAAGGAGTTTCTTCCTTAAAAGATGAATTTTCAAATCACAATGCTAAGAGCATTTGCTTAGGAGAGCAGAGAGGAGTCTTAGCATGGAGCAATGATTTGCTAATTTGCAGAAGTCACACAAAGGGCAAGATTTTGTGATGGTCCTAAATGCTTAGTTCCAAGCAGATTCTGTGTTGACATGTAGGATGGAGAAGCTGATTAACACCCCTCTCTGTGGCAGTGTTCTCAGATATATTTGTTGTATTTGAAAAGACTAGTCTGTTCTTTATTTATCAGAACATGCACTCCACACAGTATGGAGTTTCCTCCCTGCACTAGTGACACTCTGGGCTCGCCACACTGTCTCTTTCTAGAAGTTCGGAGGCAAAACTTCTTATGTTTCTCAAACTCAGCATTAGTCCCTTAAGATGAGTAGGAAATAAGTACCAGTGTCCTCATTTTCAATAGGGAAACTGGGACAGGAAAGAGTAATTTATTAGCTAGATCTCTGTTTGGCAA